>NC_090321.1:132632304-132946460 GCF_040869045.1 Eurosta solidaginis | reverse complement strand
AAATTTACAATGGAAACCGAAAAAGACGGAGGGATCAATTATCTAGACCTCACGATAAATATTTATAAAGAAGCCAAAAGATTTAACTATGACATATATAGAAAGCCAACAGCCACCGACACAATAATACATAATACCTCAAATCACCCCCAACACCTTAAAAATGCAGCATTAAGGCACTTGGTACATACACTTGAAAGAACACCTCTTAGACAAGAGGCATATAAGAGAGAACTTGAGGTCATATATAATATCGCTGCAAACAACGGATATAAAAAAGCACTAGTAGATAAGCTCAGAGGAACAAATGGAGAACCAAAAAGAAATAATGAAAAGGAAAATAATAGCTGGACGACTATGACATATACTGGGAAAGCAACATATAAATTGGCAAACTTCTGTAAAAAATACAACATTAACGCAGCATTTAAAACATTGAACAATCTGGAGCGAAAACTAAGAACTAACACTAACTCAGAGGATCCGTTTAGCAGCCACGGCGTATACAAGCTTACCTGCGGATGCCAGCATAGTCACATAGGACAAACAGGATGGCAAATAAGAACGAGGTTCAGTGAACATATTAGAGATTGCAACAAAAAAATACGGAATGCAAACATTATACCCGAGTCTAACTTCGCGAACCACATGGTCGAGAATGAATGTTCCCCAGCAAACATCAATAAAACAGTTAGGGTTCTTCACATACAAGCAAAAGGCCGACGTCTCAACGTACTCGAAAACATGGAAATCTATAAACAGAAAACATTCGACGGTAGAATAATAAACGAACAGATAAACACAATTTCTGACACAATATTCGAGCCTTTAAAACTTTTTTACAAGAAACAAAGTAATCGCACAGATACAACAGACAAACACACAACAACAAATAAACACAAAACAATTAACACACGAAAACAACAAACCCGCAAAGAAGGTCAAACGACTAAAATTACAGATTTTTACCTATCCCAGTCAGCCACACAAATCGATTAGTAAACCACCACCAGCATCATTTTTGACAATACCTGGTCATGTACCTACGAATTATAAATACAGGACAAACGACAACAACAGATCAGAACGAAAATCGATACTGATGATGGCACAACGCCGAAACCCGTTTGTCTCAAAACCAAATTTGACAAGGGATGACGAAAAATCGTTCCAATATACATCATGGGTAGACACAATTTTGGAAGCACAACAGAAAAATGCTGGAGTTATGAAATGTTTCAAGTGCGGCAACCCATAACGCCTTACCAATTTTCAGTAGTCTAACAATAATACTTCCATAGATATTGAATATGAAAGATCCCATTTGTATAGGAGGTGCAACGCCCCCTTTTTCGATTTCAAAAAAGGATAAAAATAAGGATAGATACTTACCTTATATAACACCTTACCAAATTTCAGTAGTCTAGCATTAATAGTTGCATAGATATTGAGTATGAAAGATCCCATTAGTATGGGAGGTGCCACGCCCCCTTTTCCGGTTTCAAAAATGGATATGTATAGGGACTTACCTTACATAACTCCTTACCAAATTTCAGTAGTCTAGCATTAATACTTCCAAAGATATTGAGTATGAAAATCCCATTTGTATGGGAGGTGCCACGCCCCCTTTTCCGATTTCAAAAAAAAGTACATAATAACCATGACCTGACATGTGTGTAAGTTTGGTTAAAATCGGTCCACGCGTTTGAGCGTCAAGCGGCGACAGGAAAAAAGTGTTTACTTTTTTTATAATTGTTTCGTGCATACTCACATGTACACACACATGCACTCATGCATGCCTAATTTCCCAACCAAGTAAAACAACTCAAATAAGGGAAAAAGGCCAAAGGCCAGAAAAAACCCTTTTTATTGATTCAATATTGCTCTAGCTCACTTTCATTTATCTACATTACGTTCTTAGCACACACAATACATTAGTTTAGCACACATAAATTTATATTAATCTTTTTCCGATTTGTACAACAAACACCGTCTAGGTCACATTAATTTACAATCTATGTCAGGGCATTTTTTAAGGATATTTCACTAGGTGGCCAAAAGAAAAATATCTCCTCGACATGACTGACCATACCGGTCAGCTTTTGATATTGCCATTTTTGGTCAAAAAAAAAAAAACATGCTGTGGCAACCGTGGTTGTGACTCACTCATACCAAAACATTTGCAATAAAACAAGTAATCCCAGGAATAGTTATTTTTCATATCCAACTTATTACATACTTGGCCAAAAATTTTTTATTATATGCTGACAAAAAACCCTCGAGCACGTGCAGAATTTGTAGAATTTATATATGTCACGGAAGTCGTGAGTACCTATGTTCTTTTCCATATAAATCCTCATTGATAGTATATTTGATGAACTATCATTAGAGTTGGGATTCTACCGGGTATTTACCATTTTTATGGGTAAATACCGGGAAAATACCCGGAATATTCCTTTTTTGTATCTTTTTTTGCGTATTTAAAAATCGTTTGAATCGAGGCTGCTTGGAATTACAATTCAGCAATTAAATTTATACGCCATTTGAAATTAAAAAAATTTCGTTTTTATTTTAAACAAACAACCCAGCAAACACTCGGAGTCAACAATTAGTCTGAAAGGAGTCCAAACTTTGGATCGTTTGCACTCGTTATGAACTCATTTAGAAACCTGAAGCGAATGCTATATGCTTATATTTTGCCTCTAACATAAGTCTTATACAGACCTTCTTCCGATATCATATATGAGCCTTATTGGCGTCATATACTGCTAATTTTGAGCCTTTTAATGACACTACTTCAGGGCTTTTAGGAAGAATTTTTTACATATATCCGAAGCGGAAAACATAGGGGAGAATGTGATAAAACTCACATGAGGATAAGATAGAAATGAAATAAGTATTAGTTGAGTTAATTATTTATTTAGAATAAATTGTCGCAGAAAAATTTCAGAGTTTTTTTCCGGAGCTGCCTAGTTTACTAATTCTAATATTTTTCGTTTGTTTATAATTTCATCAAATCGGAGTCATAAAAGACTCTAAAAATAAAATAAATAAAAGGCGCGATAACCTCCGAAGAGATCTAAGGCCGAGCTTCTCTTCCAATTTGCGTCGTGCTCCTCTTGATTTTCCCTACAAATTGGCCGGACGGGACCTACATGATTTTATGCCGACTCCGAACGGCATCTGCAAGGCAGATGAGTTTTCACTGAGAGCTTTTCATGGCAGAAATACACCCGGAGCGCTTGTCAAACACTGCCGAGGGGCGACCCCGCTTAGAGAAATTTTCTTCTAATTGAAAAACCTTATTTCTAAAATGTTTGATGTTGCTTTGCCCGGGGTTTGAACCCAGGGCATCCGGTGTGGTAGGCGGAGCACGCTACCATCACACCACGGTGGCCGTCGTGGGTATTTATTTTGGGTAAATATTTGGGACTTTACCCATTTTTACCATGTATAACCAATTTACCGTGTATTTACCATTTGGGTATTTACCCCTTTCCCATCTCTAACTATCATTCATTCGTTGATAAATTTCTTCGATTAGTACCAAAAACTTCATTAGGATTAGCAAGTTATATATTTTTTGACATTTTGGGGAAATCATGTATGTTCAGAAAATTTCTGACATTATTTCAGTTAGGTGTTGGTCACGCATTTTCGAAATTTAGTTGTGGCCAGATTATGATTACTACGTGGCCACGGCGGACTACTACGTGGCCATTTGGCCACGTTCGTATTACTTAAAAAATGCCCTGATCTATGTACAATAAATATACTTGCACAACACAATTTATTATTCTTCATCTTACTGGCACCGCGTCTTTCTTTTGACTGACTGACTGATTCGCTTAACTTGAATCGTTTTTCAATTCTAATGCGCAATAGTTTCGATCATGGCAAGCCATGACATGTTCCACTCCAACGTATATTTTAAAGCGGTAAATTTATTCGGGCAGGCGCATTCTCCCCTGCGCGACATTTATGACGCACAGTGAGAAAATGCCCCTGTACGAAACAATAATACTAAAAGACCCGACAGACGTTGTCCTGCCCTAAATTTGGCCTATCTGCAATCCTTTTATTCACTCCTCCCTCCGTCTTTTTCGCTTCATCTATTTCCATCTTTGTCTCATTCTATCTCTTTCTCAATCTCCTTCTCTCTTTTCTCTTCTCTCAATTCCTTCTCATTCTTCTGCATCCCTTATTACCTGTCCCAGAGGGTGGTATGTATTTTATTCCAGCCCCAGTCCCAGTCCCATTCCGAATTTCAGTTCCAGTCCCACTCCGAGTCTCAGTCCCAGTCCTTGTCCTTATCCAAGTCCCAGTCCATCTCTGGATAATATATTACTCTGTACTAGAGCACTCATCAACAGCTTTCATTTGATATCCATATTGTATAAACACTGTCTAGGTATTTACTGGCCCACGTTTTGGCCTATATCTCGAGACCCTAGTCACCCAGGGATATGAAAATTACCCTATACTAAAGCACTCATCAACAGCTTTGATTTGTTATCCATATTCTATAAACACATTCTAGGGGTACTCGTGTCCACGTTTCGGCCTATATCTCGAGACCCTGTACGTCGATCGCAACCAAGCCTATGTAGTAACTACCGCGTGAGGTTTACGCAACTTATGTGAAAGTTTCAACAAAATCGACCGCCACATCTCTTCAAACACCGGCGGCCAACTAACACACATTTTAGCCTTTTTTTATATATATAGATTTTTACTTTTCACACTTTAATGTAATATTAAAATGAAATGCAGATTTTCGTTGCTTTTGAAATTCGGCTTAAAAATTGCACATGGAACAACTAAAGACTCTCCTGAATTAAAAAAATGTCATAGTACCTCTAAATCGCAGGCCCCCTCAGAAGTAGTTTAGGAGTCCATTGGCCTCAATTGTGTGACACGTGTTTTTTATATATTAAGATGTATAGATTACTTATGTATTACGCCTTTCCTTGAAAAATTATATGCGCTCCCATAATCATATATTTTAAAGACGTAACAAGTTTTAAGTCTCTCAAAACTTGCGTTGATCTTTGAAATTTTTTTCCGATTGCTGTTTTAGATTTTCTTCCATACAAAGTATGTATTTTATAAATGGAAGAACATCTGAAACACCATTTAGAAAAAAAATCAACGGAAATTTTGAGCGACTTGTAATTTTTTAGACTAAAATTGATATGACTACATAACTCCATACTCAAAAAGTTTCTGGAAATTCCAGGTACATATAAATTTTGATATATAATATCATGAAAATTAAAAAAAAACCGAAATGTTTCATAAGAGAAAAATGAAATGCATTGTTTACTTTAATACTGATATATAAAATATTAAAAATCCTAATATGTATGTCATGTACAAATATTTGTAAACCGATTAGACTGAATCGTACCTTATGTGGTTCTAAGTTCCTTTTTTGATTAAAAGTCATGAAATATTAACCCTTTTTAGGAAGTATTATTACTTTGTATTAAACCTTAAATAATTAATCAAGCCTTATTAATAATTAATTATCAAAATGGAGTCTAGTGATAAGACTGATGTGCGGAGTTTGAGCTATACTCTCATACCTTCGCATATAAATCAAACTAATGAAATGTATGTATGTAGTTGATAATTTGTATAGCTTACAATTAGTACAAATCAATAATTTTGCGAATTCACTTAATGGAATCCTAGATCTCATATTTGTTAGTAATGATCTTAATTATAATTTGATTCGTGCTTGCTGCCCGTTATCTAATACTGATAAACATCATGTACCATTGATCTTGGAACTTAAATTTTATGAGTTTGGACGTATGGAATACAATAATGATGTTGGTTTCAATCGCTGTGATTTTGGTTTGATTAATAACTTAATCTCAAATATAGATTGGCAGTCTCTTTTCCTTGACTGTGATCTCGCTAGCTGCTTTGATTTATTTAAAAGTGGTATTTTGGAAATAGTTGTCAACAATATCCCTCGTTTTCCAGCTAGCGTTTACAAATTGCCATGGTATAATAGAAGCCTAAAGAGACTAAAAAATTTCCGCAATAAATATTTAAACTTTTTAAAAATTCGGCATCCCTTCAGTTCAAGCAAGAATACTTGAAGTATGTGAAAGAATTTAATTGCCTCGATAATTTTCTATATAATCGATACATTCTTAACTTTGAGAATAATATTAAATCGAATCCTAAATCGGTTTGGAACTTTATTCGTTCCAAGCAGTCCGTTTCAGTAATTCCATTGTCTGTGACCTATCAAGATAAGATTTCTTTATCTCCTAGTGAATCTGCTAATTTATTCGCGAAATTTTTAAAGCAAACTTTGCCACTGATAATTTGTGGACTGACGATGGAGCCATGTTGAATGGGATAATCTCTTCCTTCAACTTCTCTTCGTTAGTTCTTAATATTGACGATATTACGATAAGTATTCAGACCATCAAAAATTCAAAGCAATGTGATTTTCAAGAATTCTCATCGTTATTTCTAACGCCATGTGTTGGTTCCATTGCTGAGCCGTTGTTGCATTTATTCAACTTATCGTTAAGGTAGGGAATTTTCTTAGATGAATGGAAAACTACTTTTATCCAACCTATTCATAAAAGTGGTAGTAAAAATGATGTTACCAACTATAGTCCAATATCGAAGATTCCGGTTATTTCTAAACTTTTTGAGAAAACGGTGATTTTTATCATTGGTTAAGCGTTATATCTGCCCATATGGTTTCATTTCATGGTTTCATTCCAGGAAGTTCGACAGTTACCAATCTTGCAAATTTATTTTATTTTTTTCAAATTATTGGATCTCGGCTTTCACAGATGGCTGTCAAGTTGACTGCATCTATACAGTCATATCTAAAGCTTTTGATAGAGTATCTCACAGAGCTCTATTGGCAAAATTACAAAAATTGGGTTTCCATTCCGCATTTTTGCAGTGGATATATTCCTATTTATCTAACAGAGTAAATTTTGTTGTCATTGAGAATGTAAGATCATCAGCATACGTAGCAACCTCAGGTATGCCTCAGGGAAGTATCCTAGGTCCTCTTCTTTTTATTCTCTTTATAAATGCGTGAGTGTTTGTTTCAAGCAATGCAGTTATCTCCTCTACGCTGATGACTTAAAAATCTTTTTCAAAATTAAGAATGAGTTCAATGTTCTCACTCTTCGATCAGAGTTAAATAATATTTATGGCTGGTGCTGTAAAAATATGCTTGCACTTAATGCCAACAAGTGTTACTGCGTAACGTACTCAAAATTATATAATAAGTTGATTTCAAGGCATATTCCCTATTGGCCTCTATTAAGAGAAATGGATCTGAGTTTAAGGATCCATATACTTAAAAGCTATTGTACAATACCTTTGTACAATCTAGGCTTGAATTATGTTTCCATAATATTGAGTCCCTATTATGAGGTACATAAGAAAAGGATTGAACGTGTACAAAAAATATTTATGAAATACTGTTTATCTGATATTAGATTGGATTGGCACTCCCCTCATACATCTCAAGGTGTAGGCTAATAAATCTGCATACTTTAGAGAGTAGGAAGGAGATAACCCTATCGATAATATTTTTCTACGACATTATTAATGGAATATCGATTGTCCCAAGCTTTTGGAGTCTTTGAACTTTTAAGTTCCATCACGGAATTTGCGGCAACATAACATGTTTTCTATTGATCCCTTTAAGTGTAATTATGCTCTAAATGGGCCGATCACACGCGCTCTAATTGCCATCAACTCATTAAACAATGATCATTGTATTGATTTTTCCGTATCACGCTTTTGTTTTAAAAATGTGTTATTCTCTATATTATGTTAATTTTTTAACACTTTCTACTTACATATAAGACATTTTTGTTAATCTAGTCTGTAAGATTATTGGAAATCATAGACTGAATAAAGAAATACGAAATACTAGCAGACCCGGCACACGTTGTTCTGCCCTAAATTTGGTCTGTCTGCATACATTTTAATAAGCTTTTTCCGTCTAACTCTGCCCTCGCCCCTTTACACTTTTTCCTAATCTTTGTATTCACTCCTCCCTCCGTATTTTTCACTTCATCTATCTCCATCTTCGTCTCATTCTATCTCTTTCTCGTCTCCTTCTCTCTTTTCTCTTCTCTCAAGTTTTTCTCATTTTTCAGATGGTGGTATGTAATTTGTTCCAGTCCCAGTCCTAGTCCTAATCCCAGTCCCTGTCCGTCTCTGGTCTACTTCCCGGGAAAAAGCATCGTAAATACTAATATAGGCAAACTTATATACCAAATTTCAGGCAAATCGGCTTCGTATGCATATTTATCAGTTTTGCCAGGTTGATGCGACTAAATCGAATATCACAATGAAAATTACTTTAAAGCTCTCAGCAACAGCTTTTATTTGATATCAATAATACACACACATTCTAGGGGTACCCGGGTCCATGTTTTGGCCTATATCTGGAGACCCTAGTCACCCAGCGGTGTAAAACTTACCCTGTACTAAGGCACTCATCAACAGCTTCAATTTGATATCCAAAATGTAAAAACACTATCTAGGCGTTCACGGGCCCATGTTTTGGCCTATATCTGGAGACCCTAGTCACCCAGCGGTGTAAAACTTACCCTGTACTAAAGCACTCATCAACAGCTTCAATTTGATAAAAAATGTAAAGTCACTATCTAGGCGTTCAATGGCCCACGTTTTTGCCTATATCTCGAGACCCTAGTCACCCAGGGGTATGAAAATTACCCTCTACTAAAGCACTCATTAACAGCTTTCATTTGTTATCCATATTCTACAAACACATTCTAGGGGTACACGGGTCCACGTTTTGGCCTATATTATTATATTTCGAGACCCTAGTCACCCAGGGGTAAGAAAATTACCCTCTACTAAAGCACTCATCAACAGCTTTCATTTTTATCCATATTCTACAAACACATTCTAGGGGTACCCGGGTCCACGTTTTGGCCTATATCTCGGGACCCTAGTCACCCAAGTGTATGGAAATTACCCTCTACTAAAGCACTCATCAACAGCTTCAATTTGATACCCATAATATAAAAACAATATCTAGGCGGTCACGCGCCCACGTTTTGGCCTATATCTCGAGACCCTGGTCACCCAGGGGTATGAAAATTACCCTCTACTAAAGCACTCATCAACAGCTGTCATTTGATATACATATTCTATAAACACATTCTAGGGGTACCCGGGTCCACGTTTTGGCCTATATCTCGAGACCCTAGTCACCCAGGGGTATGAAAATTACCCTCTACTAAAGCACTTATCAACAGCTGTCATTTGATATCCATATTCTATAAACGCATTCTAGGGGTACCCGGGTCTACGTTTTGGCCTATATCTCGAGATCCTACTCACCCAGGGGTATGAAAATTACCCTCTACTAAAGCTCTCATCAACAGCTGTCATTTGATACCCATATTCTATAAACATATTCTAGGGGTACCCGGGTCCACGTTTCCGCCTATATCTCGAGACCCTGTGCGTCGATCCTGAATTTTCTTTGTTATAAACCTCACGGAGCCCGAGACCTATCCAACGAATGCAAAACCGTGGAAATCGGTTCTTTCGTTCTGGAGTTATAGCGTCAGGAAAGAAAACCCGCCTTATTTTTATATTATAGATGAAATATACGTTCAAGGACTGTAAAACGGCTGCTTACACGAGTCGATTTTATAAAAAAATGGAATAAATATATTTTATTAAAAGCAGTCTATTTTATAAAAAACACATTTTATACAATTTTCTTATATTTTTATTATTTACTACATATATATATATATATATTAGGCCGGGTCGATTTGTGGGGAGGCAAAAAAATCGCCCATTACTCTATGAAAATCATATTCTAGGGATCAAAATAAGAAACTTTGCCGAAGGAGCCATACCTCTAAAACGAATTCTGATGTCCCCCCCCCCCCCCCCCCCTTTGGGTCGTAGGGGTAAATTTTGAAAAATCCCACTTTGAAATGCCTATGTTTTTTCTTTTTGGAGTTTATTTTTCTCTTTAGAAATTTATTTAGTCAGAACATATGTAAAAGAAAAAATGAATTTAACTTAGTAATAGAAAAGAAATTAAAAAAAAATTATCAGAAATTAGCGTTTTTTCAACCCCCTTTTAAAACCAAGGCATCACTGTGATGCATTTGCATGCCGTAGACATAGTTGTGTGGGTTTTTTATTCAACCGTTTTAAAAAATGAAGGTATCACTGTGACACAATTGCAGATCGTAAAATTGCTTGTTTTGTTTTTTTTTAAGCCATCACAAGACACAGCGGGTAGAATTGAAATTGCCCCTACCCAATAGTTCGACCCAAAGGAGGGGACATCAGAATTCGTTTTAGAGGTATGGTTCCTTCGGCAAAGTTTCTTATTTTGAACCCTAGAATATGATTTTCACAGAGCAATGAGCGATTTTTAAATCGACCCGCTCTAATATATATATATATACATATGAGATGGTCATTTACTCATGAATTAGAAAATATCCAACAAAAACTTTAATTAAAAGAGAAAACAATGTTTTCAATTTGTTGTTTCTTTGGAATATCTAAAGTATGAAAGCAGCTAATCAACTGGCCAAAGCAAGAACGCAGTATAAAATAAATATGACTGCTTTTATTCCCTGAAATCTGGATTACATAGCAATGAAAAATATTTAATTTAATTTAGAAAAAAAAATTTCTTAAGTATTTTTGATATTATTTTCCAGGCATTGAAGGGGCAAATAATAATGTCCTACATATGGCCATCGGAAGCGCCATAGTTGGCTTATATTTGTATGGAGCCACAGTCGCGAGACTTCCACGGGCCAGCCAAAGGGTGGTGTTATGGCTTTTCTACTCTGGATTGTGGTAGTAAGCAAGCTACTGGTGGGGATAGAAGTCAGTGGCGTGTTTCAAAAATATCTCGACATGTTTTCTAAGTAGAGCTGAGTTTTGTGGATTGTTAATCCAACGGAAGGCCTCGCTTGCCTTGTACCATTGCAAAATAAGAGCTTGGGACTCTCGCCAAAGATTGTACACTGGCTTTATGAGAGGGTGATAAACACGATTTTATTCTGTGGGGTGCTGTTATAATGGAGCGCACTGGAACGTATTACCGAAATATTGATGTCAGAACAACGGACAGTGATCGTTGATATCAGTGACGCTCCTTGAATTTTTATCAACTCTGAGGAGGCCGCTTAGTGATAGAGTGTGATCTTATAATACAGCAAGACCTTGGCGACTCACAAATAAGTGACATGGACCAACGCATCAGACAGCTTGTGGATAAACACAAGCGGGCGAAATGGGAGGACCCTTTAAGGGATTGAACCTCTCCGCCGGTGTAGAATTGCTATGGTCTACCATAAAGTCCCTATCGAACTCGACTCAGCATACTGACAAAATATGCATCGCCTTTGGTGATAAAGTGCTGTCGGATGCGAAAAACTTCGCGAGTGCCTTCTACCGACAATACGTAATGTATTCCACGATTGACAAAGTTAGAGCGCATACCCTACTACCATCACTGCCGAAGAGGTTGAAGACGCCTTCGATCATGCTAATTTACCTAAAGCAATTGGCCCAGACGGCATAGCTATGCCATTACGAGGAAATACGGCACCTGAGAATCGGACATCTATGCTAGGAAATGTCCAGCGAACTCATTTCTCGAAGATACTGTAATGAATTTAGAGAAATTCCGCTTATTTGCAACCTTCTGGTTATGTTCGTATCGTTAAACTGTTGAATAAAATACTCCAATATTCTGTATTACAAAATGGTATTTATTATACTACTTTAAAGTACTTCGTAATTAAACTTCACTTCTCAACTGATAGCGTGCTTAAATCAAACTGATTAATGATTGCTCAGCTTGTGCTCTTTTATACTCTCTGCTGCTTCATTCGCATATTTCTACTACAATCTAGACGTTTCGCCTGCTAGAACTGCTGTACGGGAGCGTGTCATTATTCCGTATTACAAAATTCCGGATGATAAAATTCTGTAAATTGCAAAAAAATTCTGCTTTTTTAAAATTCTGCTTTTTAAAATTCTGCTTTCTAAAATTCTGCTTTTTCAAAATTCTGCATGTTTAATTCTGGAAGTGAAAATTCCGGAATCATGGCATGGCGTAGCCGGTGTTGGATCGGCTAAGGGTTATTCTTTTAAAGTGCGGCCGAAGGCCGCCTACGTAGAAGGACATCACCGTGGCGCACTTTTTCAAAATAATAACATGACCTCTTTAACATTGTTAACAATATATGTATATTAATACAGAATTTTGAAAGCAGAATTTTAGAAAGCAGAATTTTAAAAAATTTTGTACATACAGAATTTCGACACCAACCCCTGCTGTACATATCTCCTACTTGTAATTTGCTCTATACATGTATATTTGTAGTTTATGCGTTTCTCATAATCATATGCGTTTCTCATAATCATATGCGTGTGTATGTGTAACAACTTTCGGCTACTAGTGTGTGCGCGTAATCAAACTAAAACTAAAACTAAGAAGAACAATGTCTTGTCTTAAACGGGAAAGTCCCAAATTAATTATGCGTTGAAATTCAAAGTATTACTAGACGTTGGCTGTTCTATGATGTTGCCACATATTGCTGCAAGGTTCGATTTGGGTAGTCACTACACCAAACCCTTTCCAGAAAATTCGCCGGTGTGCTTGCATTAATACTTGTGGCTTGTGTAATTGCTGCTAGTTCATCTCAATCATTATCGTGTATGTCTTGGGGTATTTGTTAACAACCAGATATGGCCCGTTGTAAGGTGTTTTCAACGGCTTTTTAATTGTATCGTCGCGTAGAAAAACATGGCTGCATAAGTGCAGATCCTTGGGAACAAATACCGCAGGTTTACCATGCTGTGACGTTTGTGTTGGTGGAACGGTCTGGAAATGCCGTGGTAGTTATCGTAAAAATTATGTTGGCTGTTTGGAAATAATTCCTTGGTTTGTGTTCGGCCCTAATTGGCATCTCTGTATCAATCAATCTATAACTTGTCAATATGTACTAGCTTTGGTACCACTGACCGTCAGCTGTTACTTTTGCTTCCTTTTTTCTATGCCTTTTTTAATTAAAGGAATTGAACTAAGTGGAAGTGTTTTTTATAAATCGAGGTTAATCCGCAAGTAAGTAAAACTTACAACCCGCAAGCCGCTAACACTCGCCAACATTTTGATCCTTCAACCCGGATAACACATTATTTCTCAGTAATACAGTCCATGGCGCGATATATTTATAAATTAATATTTTCCATACATAAAAGCAATAAAACGCTATTTGCAAATGAGCAAATCTGATCAGCTTACTGTCGATACAAGAGCTGCAACTAAATATTTACAATTGCTGGAAGAGCACTGGGTACGCTTTTCAGAAGCACAACAGGAAGTGGAGATGTCCTATGGCGATGAGAACGTAGAAGTTGAGGAACAATCCCGCATTCAAGGTGAGGAATGGTATACAATAGCTAAATCTAATTTTCAACGCCACAAAAACAAACGAGCGGTGAAATAACTCAGGCTGCACTTGCACCTGTACGCATACCGCTTCCAAAGCTGCAATTTCCGTCATTTAGTGGAGACCCTACTAAATGGCTAACTTTTCATGACGCATTTTGTTCTTAGTCAATGCTAATACAAGTTTGTCGGACGGACAAAAGTTACAATATTTAAAAAATTATCTACAACAAAGTGCATTGTCGTCGATTGAGAAAACTACAAAGGACAACGCTAAAGCTATTAAACGTGTTCTTAACCTAACTTTGCAGCAAGTTGGTGCGCTACGTGCCCTGAGTAGGCCGGTTGACTTTTGGGATGACTGGCTCGTCCATTTAACTGTATCGAAATTAGCTTTCGAAACCCGAAAACAATGGGAATTATCGCTTGTGTCCGACGATGTGCCATCATTCAACGCACTTCGTGACTTGCTCGAAGCTCGCGCACGGTCGTTAGAAATGGTGCCTGCAGTTTCAAACAATGCAAGGGCAAACGCAAAAAATGTTCTGCATTCAACATGCAACCCAATCCATTCAAATAATTATTCATCTTCAAACATCGCTAAGGTCGCAACTTGCTCGCATTGCAAAGGTGACCATAAAATATACACTTGTGCGAAATTCAATCAGCTGGATGCTAAAGCAAAGCTAGCAGCTATAAAATTGCAAAGTGCCTGTTTAAATTGCCTCAGTAAGGGGCATGTCTTTGCAAAATGTCGTAGTTCTTCATCATGCCGCATATGTCAACGCCGACACCGTACGCTTTTACACGGTGGCCTCAATAACCAAGAGGCAGTACCCGCTTATAACGACGCCGTTCAGGGCGCCAACATAACCTCACACTATGCTGATGCTGAAAGGGTGGTTTTACTAGCCACTGCTGAAATCTTCATACAATATAACGCTGGTCGCTGGCAACCCGCTAGGGCGCTTCTGGATAACGGTTCACACGCGTCGTTTATTTATTTATTATTTATTTATTTATTTATTATTACGGTCTTTAAGACCTAGTTTAGGTTAAAATAAGAGATTAACATAAATACTCATTTCACATTTAGTGACGTACAATATAAAAACAGTTTTTCTTTGAACTTACTAATATTTTCACAGTCTTTCAAATCCGAAGGTAACTCATTTTATACCCTAAATATTCAAGAGGCCTTTTGGCGAACTCAGTTCTTATTCTTGGCAGTCTTATATTATTGCAATTTCTAGTTCCATAATTGTGGATTTCATGATTATAATGTATTTTACTACTCAGGTAATTCGGTAACATTCCTAAACTAAGTTGGTGTATAAATTTCAATGTGAAATAACTAACTGACTGTTTAATACTAAGCCAGTTTAATCTATTGAGCATTACAATTTTTGGCGTTCTTGGAGGACATTTTAGTTGAAGTTACTTAATATATATATCATTACTTAATAGCAGAACAGTAGGACAATAAAGAAAGTGTGGTTCAATAATTGAACGATATACCAATATTTTATGACCTTGGCTGATATGTTTACATGTTCTATACATGAAGTCTATTTGCTGTGCAATTTTCCTTTCCAGATAAGTTACATGCTCTCCAAAATTTAGATTATCATCAATCAAAACTCCTAAATACTTAATTTTGTCTACTATTTGGATTTCCATGTTTTTTACCTTCAGCGTAATATTATTTAAACTATTGTTACCTATGATATTAGTGTTTTTACAAAATATCATGAACTTAGTTTTTTCGACATTTAATTTCAGTTTTCTAAGCCATAACCATTTGTATAGCGAGTCCAGGTCTTCTTGTACTTTCAGCATGGCACATTCTGCATATTTTTCACTTATGATAAGCAATGCATCTTCCGAAAATAGACGTATTTGACAATATTTTAAGCATCTTTTGATATCATTGATAGACAATGTAAACAATATTGGCGCCAAGATCGAGCCTTGTGGTAAACCAATATTAACATCCACCACTGATGAAACCTCCTTTCCAATTATCGTTCTCTGTTTTCTCTCACCCAAATAACTCCGGAACCATTCCAACGCCTTTCCTCTTATTCCAATTTTAAACATAACGTCCAATAGCTCAGATCTATCGACAGTTTCAAAAGCCCGTTTTAAATCCAAGAAGACAGACACCGTAAATTTTTTGTCCGCCATGTCTTCTTTCCAATCTGCAATTACCATATTCAACGCTGTTTCACAAGAATGGCTCTTCCTGAATCCCCATTGTTCTGGGATAATCACATTGTTCTTCTCTAAGTATGCCACAAGTTGATCCTTCACCACTGTCTCCATAATTTTTTCATCTGTAGGTAACGTGTTAATTAGACGTAGTTCCTTCCTCAGGTTTCATTGTATTTTTTACTTTTCCACAGGTATTATTGTTGAAATTTTCCAGTAACTAGGTACAATACCGCTGTTTAAAGATTCGTTATTTATATCTTTGTAGAAACTAGCAGTATATGTCATGGCATCTTTAACGACACCCTCCGATAAGAGCTTGTCGCCGCCATATTTGTTTTTAAGTGATTTTGTGATAATAATAATATCGCCCACTACAATGTCAGTAAATTTAAATATTTCAAATGGATTACTATGATTTGCGCTTATTTCATCCCCATTTACAATTTCATCGATGCTATCATTAATTTCAACAATACTTTGTATAAAAAAGTTATTTAAGGCATTAGCTATATCATATTCATTTTCCAGGCATTCGCCGTTAATTACAATTTTAGTGATATGTTTTTTAACATCATTAAGCTCGACGAGGTCTTTTAGAAACTTCCACATACGTTTCATATCGCCATTGTTATTATTTACTCTATCTTCCATGTATTTCTTTTTTTTTTATAAATTATGGTTCTTTTATATATTTTCTTAATGACGTTATATTCGTCCCAAAATCCAGTATTTCGAGCAGTTTTATAAGATTCTATTATTCTTTTATGCAGGTTCGTTAATTCTCGGTCGTACCACTTATTTCTTATCTGTATTTGGGTCCTCTTTATATAAGTCAGTGCTTGCATAGCCTCAGTTAAAACTTCGTTCAGGGCTATAGTTTTAGTTTCTACTCCGGAAATTGACATAAAGCTGAAATCGCATGTTCGTAGCAAAGTTAAAAGATTTTCAGCACTATAGTATTCCCAACATGTAACAGTAGCATACCTTCTCATTTTACAAAGCTTTGTCGTTGGCACTTCGAAGTGGATTGTCTCATGGTCAGAAATGCGATGTTCACCTATATTCACTGCTTTAACTTTATCATTGTTACTGAATAGCAAATCAATTCTTGTAGACGAGTATTCTGTTATCCTCGTGTCGAAGTTTATCCTTTGTATCATTGCCATTTGTGCAAATAATCTTGTTAGCTGGTTTTAGTATGTTGACGATACATTTAAAAAAAATAAAAATAAATGTAAGGCGCGATAACCTCCGAAGAGATCTAAGGCCGAGCTTCTCTTCCAATTTACGTCGTGCTCCTCTTGATTTTTCCCTACAAATTGGCCGGACGGGACCTACATGTTTTATGCCGACTCCGAACGGCATCTGCAAGGCAGATGAGTTTTCACTGAGAGCTTTTCATGGCAGAAATACAATCGGAGCGCTTGCCAGGCACTGCCGAGGAGCGACCCCGCTTAGAAAAATTTTCTTCTAATTGAAAAATCTTATTTCTAAAATTTTGATGTTGCTTTGCCCGGGAGTTGAACCCAGGGCATACGGTGTGATAGGCGGAGCACGCTACCATCACACCACGGTGGCCGAATTTACATTTACATTGATATTAAAATCACCAATTATTAAATTATTATCCGCCTCCTTGAGATGTTCAGTGATGATTTCATTTAGATAAGTAATAAAGGTGGAGTCACTGCTACTTGGTGAGTGATATAGTACACCGATTTTCCATTTTAACGCGCATTTGTTTATTTTTATAATAATGCACCACACATTCATGTTGATAGCTTTATTAAACTATGCTAAATTGTATATTTTCATACACATACATGACAACATCGCCAGTATGCCTACTTTGAGAGTCGCAACGAATGCATTTGTAGGTCGGAATACTAAGTTCAGAATCCAAGATATGTTCTGTTGTACACGTTTCCGTACATAACACAATATTATTATTATTTCAATAAGACGTTCCAGCTCGATTTTATTTGCTATAATACTACTAATATTAAGATAAATGCATTCCAAGTTGTATATATTGCTATCTCGATTTAAATAATATTTTGACTTTTGGGCTGCAGTAAGGATTTTCTTTGGTTGCTAATAAACAACTTTCCTTTTCCTTGCATCTAGCTTTTGTTGGTATACGGGACAAGTTCAATACAGAGTATCATGGTTTTCGTCAAGTCCTAGATTCAGCTCCTTGTTTGCTCGTATGCAGTTAATGCACTTGTTTACTGCATCCTTTATGCATTGTGTTTGTTTATGCTCACCCAAGCATTTTGTGCACACTACCTTTTCCTTGCAGTCAGCCGCTTTGTGATTGAAGCCTTTGCATTTAAAACAACACAATACCTGCACTGCATCATATACTCGACAACGTTCCCAACCTACATTAAGCCTCTCTCCAGCTAGTACATTTGCGAACGCTTCAACATTCTATTCTATCACAGCATTATAATAGCTTTTCGCGTCCTTTTTCACTTCATATTGCTTAACCATTTTGATGTCCGTTTCACTTAAACAAATGTTTTGTCGTTTATTTCTTTGCACCAGTTCCTCGTCGCTATATTTAAAATTTACACCAGTCACCATGACTGCTGGTTTCACTTTTTTGAGAATCTTAACCTCATAGTTATTTCCCAGATTGTTCTCAATGACATTTTTTATTTTGTCACGCTCATGTTCATTTTCGCTTTCAACAATGACAACTCCGATTTGCCTTGCTACTATTTAGTTATTTGCAGTCCTTTAGGATCAACTTTCGAGTTTAGGTCAGTTTTGGTTATTTCTATATTTTGCCTTTTATTCGGCTTGACAATTAAGGGATGATTATTTCTAATGTCTGGCAACACTTCTTTTTTTTTTCATCATTTTTTGTTATCGCTGCGTATGATACTTTGGCTTCAACACTATTAACATTTTTCTTTATTTCATTGCACATTTTTTTATTCTCTTTACTTATTTCTTCAATCATTTTTATTGTCATCCTGTTTGTTTTCAACTCATCACAGACCTGCTCGCTGCTTCGCTGGAAGCCTTCAGCAATTTCCCGTATTTTGTTCACTTCTACAACACTATTTTCGCATGATTCTTGCGCTTTTTGCATTGCCTTAATTCTGTCGCTAAATACAATTTTCACTGCTTTTAAAACTTGCCTTGTTTCTCTTTCATGTTTCTTGAGAGCGTTATCAAATTCATTCCTGTACTCAGATAGTTGTTTGCCATTTTTGCTCACTACCATCTGCATATCTTTTAGAATGTCATCTACGTTATGCACATACTGCACACAATTAGTACACATAAATCTAAGTATTTCACATTCCTCTAATTTATTAACACTGTATTGGTCTATGCCAGATATTTTGGTAAAAAAAAAATAAATGTAAGGCGCGATAACCACCGAAGAGATCTAAGGCCGAGTTTCTCTTCCAATTCGCGTCGTGCTCCTCTTGATTTTCCCTGCATATTGGCCGGGTGAGGCCTACATGTTTTATGCCGACTCCGAACGGCATCTGCAAAGCAGATGAGTTTTCACTGAGAGCTATTCATGGCAGAAATACACTCGGAGCGCTTGCCAGACACTGCCGAGGGGCTACCCCGCTTAGAAAAATTTTCTTCTAACTGAAAAACCTTATTTATAAAATGTTGATGTTGCTTTGCCCGGGGTGTGAACCCAGGGCATACGGTGTGGTAGGCGGAGCACGCTACCATCACACCACGGTGGCCGCCAGCATTTGGTGCTAAATTATAATATTTCCCACACACCCCTTCGCAACGAATTTTTGACACTTCTCCACGTTTTGTACTTTTGTACTCGTCGCATTTACTCTCCATTTTTTATATAGAATTAATATATGTATATGTATGTATCAAACTTTGTAAGTGTATGCGTTTTGCTTTCTTTATTTAGAGTTACTTTCTCGCAAATATAATTAATTTAAAAAATCAAACTTTATTTGGTATAATATTCTTGAAACCAACTTCTGATTCCGCTTTTTGAGTCTCTGTCTCGCACATTATTTATTCTTAAAAAGTATTTGAATATAGTTTTACCATTTTAAAATGTAAAATTAGAGGAGCAGAAATAAACACAACCGTACCGTTTTGCAAACATTTTCTTTTTTTCTTCTTTTCTTTATCACCGAGTCATGCGACCAACGCTTTCTCCTACCTATAAGCGCATCATCAGTTTGCGTCACAGGTATTGGATCCATTCCCGGAGGTCGCACAAAGGGTGAAGTAAAACTGTGCATCTCCCCAAAATCACATGACTCAGCTTTTCACTTGAGTACGTTTGTTTTACCTAAAATTACTAACGAACTTCCGACCAACGTGGTACCCCCTTTACGGTGGCCGCTTGTTAGAGATTTGTCGCTAGCCGACCCAAACTATTTCAAGTCTGGTCCAATAGATATTTGGTTAGGCATGGACGAAATGGACAAGTTTTTACTCCATGGTTTAAAAAAGGGTGAAAACGGCGCCCCGATGGTGCAGAGCACCGTATTCGGTTGGGTGCTGTTCGGAAACGTTACTCCGTTACATCTAAAGCCGACTTTAATCTCAACGCACTATAGCGACATACAATTATCTAACCTTCTTACAAAGTTTTGGAAGTTGGAGGAGCGGCCTCCAAGCAAGTTTTATACACTCGAGGAACTGTATTGCGAAAAGTTGTTCGACGAAACAACCCAACGCGCATCAGACGGTAGAATTATAGTGGGTCTTCCGCTTAAACAAGACGTTGTTATTGGTGAGTCGCGAAACGCAGCAGTAAGGGTATTACTGCGAATGGAGAAAAGATTTGCCGCGAATAAAAGTTTACACGAGGAGTACAGTAAATTCATGAAGGATATTCTCGACTTGGGCCATATGGAGCCAGCCGAACCAGCAGCGCAAACCGCATATTATATGCCACATTACGCAGTGGTGAAAGAAATAAGTTCGACCACGAAGCTTAGAGTCGTGTTCAATGCGTCAATGAGGACATCGTCAGGCAATTCGTTAAACGACGCACTAATGGTTGGGCCACAACTCCAACAAGATCTTTTTTCAATTTTGGTTCACTTTCGCACCCATCGTTATGGTATAATTGCTGACATAGCAAAGATGTATCGACAGGTCTACGTCGCTAAAGAGGTCATCGACTATCAGCCCATTGTGTGGCGCGAACACTCGTACGAACCCTTGCTCGACTATCGCCTTCTAAGGGTCACCTATGGGGTGGCTTCCGCTTCACACCTCGCTGTCAAATCTTTGCATCGCCCTGCGCAGCAAGCAGCCGAAGAATATGAAACTGCCGCTAAATTAATTATGTCCGATTTTTACATGGACGACTTACTAACAGGGTCCGACTCTCTAAATTCGTTAACAATACTTCAACGTGATATTTCACACGTTCTCTCTCAGAGTGGGTTTGAGCTCCGAAAGTGGGCGACAAACTGCGAACCATTAAGGAAACAAATACCGCATGTCTCTACTCAGGTGTATTATCTATTGGCTGATGCGAACGACATTCGAACTTTGGGTTGTATTTGACATACCGAAGACGATTCGCTTCCGATTGCCTTCGACTTGGAGCAAATACAGAGTCAACTAACAAAATGCATTTTTCTTTCCGATACGAGCAAGATTTTTCGATCCGCTTGATCTCATATCGCCATGCACCATTCGCTCAAAAATATGGTTGCAGAAAATCTGGCGCTCTAATGTGGATTGGGATGAGTTAGTGCCATCAAATATAGCTTCAGACTGGTTATCACACAGAAGGGTGCTGCCACGCTTTCATCGCTTAAACTCAGACGGTGGCTTGGTACTGGTCCAACTGCAGATGTGGAATTTCACCTATTTACCGACGCTTCAGAAGCTGCCTATGCGGCTGCTATCTACTGCCGCACACAAACACAAGACGGCGAGGCAAACGTTGTCTTGATTGCTGCGAAAACCAGGGTAGCGCCGCTAAAAACTACTTCACTACCCCGCCTCGAACTATGTGCAGATCATCTATGCGCTAAGCTAATCCGCCAAATTCAGCAAAGCTTTGGACAAAAATGCGAAAAACAGTATGCGTGGTCCGACTCGATGGTAACTCTGGCGAGGCTGCAAGCAATCCCAAGTCGCTGGTCAACTTTCGTCGCAAACGGAGTGGCCGACGTACAAGAGGTCTTACCCGTCAGTCAGTTGGAGAGATTTCGCTTCGGAACACAACCCTGCAGATTGTGCTTCACGGGGTCTTAGCCCTGCTTAACTTCTTAATCATCAATTGTGGTGGTATGGCTCACCTTGGCTTCGAGAAAACCATCGTTTTGGGGTTCAACATACCTCACAACATAGTACAAATTTTGAACTGAAATCAAGCAAGACTAGCTCACACCTAATGCAAATCGACGAGGAATGGGATCTACTAAGAAGATTTCATTCATACAACAAACTCAAACGAATTACCGCATACCTGCTTCGTTTTATTAATAATGCTCGCATATCTATACGACACTGTACTCCAGATGCACGATCAGTTGGTCCGCTAATCTGTTCTGAAATTCGAAAAGCTGACCTATCATTGGTAAGGCATTCTCAAGCTAACGTTTTCGCACAAGAAATTTCTAATTGCAGGTCAGGAAAACCAATACCTACGCGCAGTAGTCTCGTTCGTCATCAACCGCTATTGGACGATACAGGCATTCTACGAGTTGGAGGTCGAATCAAGAACGCGTCATGTTCAATCGATATGAAACATCCAATCATACTACCGAAAAATTCATCGCTCGCCAAAGCTATTGCCGCAGAAGCCCACATCGTCATGTTGCATCGTGGTCCCCTGGCATTGGGAACTTAGTTCGAAGTATATATCGCCGTTGCGTTCCATGCAAACGCTTGAACTGCACACCGCTACAACAACAAATGTCCAACCTTCCATCGAGTCGTGTTACGAGTACACGATGCTTTCTTCAAAGTGCAGTCGATTTTGCTGGCCCTTATAGCATAAAATTTACTCATGGCCGAGGTGCGAAATCAACTCAGGCGTACATATGCTCTTTTATATGCATGAGCACGGGTGCTATGCACTAAGAACTAGCCGGAGATCTCACTTCAGCAAGTTTTATCGCTGCCTTCAAGCGCTTCACCAATCGAAGAGGACATTGTCAACATATTTATTCAGACAACGGCACCAACTTTTTCGGTGCTGACAAGGAGATTCGTGCTGCCTTCCAAAGCTGCGTCAATGACGACAAGATAGCATCCTACTTTGCCGATTCTCTAACAACTTGGCACTTTAATCCTCTAAGCGCTCCCCACATGGGCGGCTACTGGGCTATTGGGAGGCCGGCATAAAGCGCATAAAATATTACCTAAAGCGCGCGTTAAACTCCTCTCTTCTAACTTACGAGGAATTTGCAACAATTCTAACAGAGGTCGAAGCCTGCGTAAATTCTCGTCCCCTCTGTTGGATACCATCTGACATACAAGATTTCGAAGTGCTAAAACCGGGTCATTTTATGGTCGGAGAACCACTACCGGGATTGCCATAGCCTAACTCAGAGTCTTTCAAAGGCGACCTTAATCAACGCTGGCAAGCAATCACCGCTATAAGGCAACATTTTTGGAAATGATGGCGAGATGAATATCTCTCCAACCTCCAGCGGCGTTCAAAATGGTTTCGCCCAATTCGAAATTTACAACGAGATGATGTGGTGATTATACACGATAACAACGCTCCACCTACCAAATGGAAGCTTGCTCGGGTTCTCGCTAGCTATCCTGGCAAAGATGATCGCATACGAGTGGTCAACCTGAAGACATCCGAAGGAGAACTACTGAGGCCTATTGCAAAACTATCGCTTCTACCAACAAAAACAGATATTTTTTCGAACTAAATTTTATTATTTGACATATTATTTCACATATTTGCTTCGTTTTTTCTAGGCCTTTCTAATTAAATTAATTCAACTAAGTGGAAGTGTTTTTTATAAATCGAGGTAAATCCGCAAGTAAGTATAACTTACAACCCGCAAACCGCTAAAACCCGCCAACAGTTTGTGTTTGCAATTGCGTTTGCGTATGCGTATGCGTTGTCGATTCTTTGCTTTGTTTTTTAAATCCACCAACACGTCGTAGTGTCTTAGGAAATCCGCACCTATTATAGGATGCGCAACGTCGGCGATTATGAAACACCACTTAAATGGCCGTCGTTGGCCGAGATCTAATGTTATCTGTGGTTTGCCGAATGCATTAATTGTAGTATTGTTTGCAGCAACCAGTTTCATTGCTTTTCGTTGCGTACTCTCACCGTGACGTTTGGGTAACACCGAAACTTCGGCGCCCGTGTCGATGCGGAATTTCGTTGAAGACGTTCTGTCTCGAATGTATTAATTGTAGTATTGTTTGCAGCAACCAGTTTCATTGCGTTTGGTTGCATACTCTCACCGTGACGTTTGGGTACAACCGAAACTTCGGCGCCCGTGTCGATGGGAAATTTCATTGAAGATGTTCTGTCTCAAATGTACAGGCGGCTGGAGTTCATATCCTCCTCCAACATAGCCGCTTTGTACGGAGGGCTGACTAGTTTTCCGAAAGCTTTGGTGTGAAAGTGCATGGTGGCCGACACCGTGTTGCGTTCTTGCCGAAAATATAATGATACCAACAGATATCGCAGTTTGTATCCCGTGCGTCCTCACTTCGTGAGCTGGTCGGTCGTGCTTGTTACCGAGGCGCTCCGATCCGTTGCTGATTATACGTTACCTCCCGCTTCTCTAAACGATCTAGCCTATCCAACAACTCTGACATGGCTGCTGTTACATCGTCACTTGGTTTGCAATGGGTGGCGAGGAAATAATGTCGCTAGCCTGCGCCAGTACAGCTGAATCGATTTCGGCAACGACCGTAAAATATTTGGTTGTACTACTCTGCAGGGTTGAGTCATTTTGAAATGAAAGAAATCAAAATAAAAAATAAAAAATTTTCATCATTTTAAATTTTCTAATTGATGAATAAAAAGTTATCTTTTATTCAAGCATTTCTTTAATAATGAATAACATTTTCTCGTTATTCAAAATATTCTGATTGATGATAACCGCTCATTCTTATTTTTGCAAAATTTGAATAAAGAGTTGAGTTATTATTCCTTATTTACAAAATATGGAATAACAATAAAATGTTAGTTTTTATTCAGTTATCCAAAAATAAAAAAATAAACCATCTAGATGCCCTGAAAATATACCCATATGCGTAACCAGTTCGTGTGTTGTTCTGAAGCTTCTTAGGGTAATATTGAGATGATTTTGGGGAGTATTCGTGGGGTTTTTTGGGGGCGGTTGGTGGGTAATTTCTGGGACACCCTGCGGATCCTCCCGGGGCCTATTGGGGTCCATTCCAGGGGCTCCCTCGCGATCCTTCTAGGGTTTTGGGGTCATTTCGGGATGACTTTTGCGACTCCCTCGAGGTCTTTTGGAGGTCATTTTGGCATGGTTTAGGGGAGTACCACGGGGTCCTCCCGGGGTCATTCCGTGATTTTTTGGGACTCCCTCGGGGTCATTTGGGGGTCATTCCGGGATGATTTTGGGGACTTCCTCGGGGTCATTTCGGGATGGTTTTGGGGACTCCCTCGGGGTCATTCCGGGATGGTTTTGGGGACTCCCTCGGGGTCATTCGTAGGTCATTTTGGGACGGTTTTGGGGACTCCCTCGGGGTCATTTCGGGGTCATTCCGGGATGATTTTGGGGACTCCCTCGGGGTCATTCCGGGATGGTTTTGGGGACTCCCTCGGGGTCATTTCGGGATGGTTTTGGGGACACCCTCGGGGTAATTTCGGGGTCATTCGTAGGTCATTCCGGGATATTTTTGGGGACGCCCTCGGGGTCATTTCGGGGTCAATCCGGGATGGTTTTGGGGACTCCCTCGGGTTGATTTGGGGGTCATTCGTAGGTCATTTCGGGATGGTTTTGGGGACTCCCTCGGGTTCATTTCCGGTTCATTCCGGGATGGTTTTGGGGACTCCCTCAGGGTCAATCCGGGATGGTTTTGTGGACTACCTCGGGGTCATTCCGGGATGATTTTGGGGACTCCCTCGGGGTTATTTTGGGGTCTTTCCGGGATGGTTTTGGGGACTCCCTCGGGGCCATTTCGGGGTCATTCCGGGATGGTTTTGGGGACTCCCTCGGGTTCATTTGGGTGTCATTCGTAGGTCATTTCGGAATGGTTTTGGGGACTCCCTCGGGTTCATTTCGGGGTTATTCAGGGATGGTTTTGGGGACTCCCTCGGGGTCATTTCGGGGTCATTCCGGGATGGTTTTGGGGACTCCCTCGGGATCATTTCGGGATGGTTTTGGGGACTCCCTCGGGGTCATTTCGGGGTCATTCCGGGATGGTTTTGGGGACTCCCTCGGGTTCATTTCGGGGTCATTCCGGGATGGTTTTGGGGGCTCCCTCGGGGTCATTTCGGGTTCATTCCGGTATGGTTTTGTGGACTCCCTCGGTCACGGAATGACCATGCCAAAATGACCTCCAAAAGACCTCGAGGGAGTCGCAAAAGTCATCCCGAAATGACCCCAAAACCCTAGAAGGATCGCGAGGGAGCCTCTGGAATGGACCCCAATAGGCCCCGGGAGGATCCGCAGGGTGTGCCAGAAATTACCCCCCAACCGCCCCCAAAAACCCCACGGATACTCCCCAAAATCATCTCAATATTACCCTAAGAAACTTCAGAACTACACACGAACTGGTTACGCATAAGGGTATATTTTCAGGGCATCTCGATGTTTTATTTTTTTATTTTTGGATAACTGAATAAAAACTAAAATTTTATTGTTATTCCATATTTTGTAAATACGGAATAATAACTCAACTCTTTATTCAAATTTTGCAAAAATAAGAATGAGCGGTTATCATCAATCAGAATATTTTGAATAACGAGAAAATGTTATTCATTATTCAAGAAATGCTTGAATAAAAAATAATATGTTATTCATCACTCAAGTTTTCTTGAATAATGAATACAAATTTATTTTTTATTTTTTGTCAATGGTTATTCAAATTTGTTGATAACGCCCATCCCTGCTACTCTGTTGTCGTCGGGGTCACCACTTATAGAATCTTGTGTTTATTATTCTATATTTATGAACTCATATAAAACTCAAACTAAAACTAAACTACAACTAAGAAGAAAAATGTCTTGTCTTAAACGGTAAAGTCCCAAATTAATTATGCGTTGAAATTCAAATTATTACTAGACGTTGACTGTAGTTGCTAAAACGCAGCTGTTCTATGATGTTGCCACATATTGCTGCAGTGTTCGATTTGGGTAGGCACTACATATATATGGGTGTAAATGATGGCTGATGTGTTTATGTACACAGTGTGGTTTGCTTCAATGTTTTTGGGTTGAGAGTTTATTACTAGTGATGGTAATATTCGTCACACTGCCCTCCACCTAAGTCTGATCGTCCCGATCAGACAAATCACCCGATCCAACCGCTGCTGGCCTCTCCAACTGAACCACCCATCTATTTCGTGGTTCCCCAATTGTTTGAATGTGGCAGATGGTATCACTGATCCTCTTCACAACTTTGTGCAGGTCCTCCCAACTGCACCAAAATTTGGATGGAACACCTTTCCGCCAGTAAGTGTTGTATATCATTACCAAATCTCCCTCCAAGAGACCTTCCGAATTATTGTTCTTGACATACCTGTGTTTGATCATGACGAATTGGTTTTGCATAATCAGTATCGTGCTGACGTTTCACAACAGTACTGCGCGCTGGCTTGAAACCATCATTGCATTCTTTCTGGAAAATGCTTTCAGTACTTTTAGTGTGTCCATTAGGGTTTGTCAATGCCAGTGTTTTTCTCTCAGGTACCTTTGGTTTTGATTTGTTTGGCCCATTCGTTCCATCAACCCTTGCCGATCTGCTGCCATTGACTTTTGTGGTTTTTGTCGAATCTCTTTCACCAGCACTCGCTTACTGTTGAACCCTTGCTCAAAACTGAAGTTATGTGGCACATCCTTGTTCTTATACTGCATAATCCTTCTCTGCATATCGATCCTGATGTCATAGTCAACTAAGAAATCCACTCCCAATATGACTTAATCAATGATCTCCGCCACAACGAATTTGTGTAGAACCATGACCTTCCCAATTAGGACTTCACATATCACTTCCCCCTGGACTTGGTTATACTCGCCCGTAATCGTACGCAATCTTGCTCCAGGTAATGGCTTTACTCTCCTGTTGGCCAAATCAGATCGGATTAAAGAATGAGATGCGCCCGTATCTACAGTCAGTACACGCTCCTTGCCATCCACATTTCCTTTGACGGTAAGGCTGCTCTATTTCCTTCCAGTTTACGAGATAGGTATCACTCGACATTCGATAGCTGGGGCAAGTTCTCGATCTTTACATCTGACTCGCTCTTGCTTATCTCCTCCAGGTTTACGTTTACGATGAGCCAAGTTAGAACTACCATGACCGGTGCTGCAGTGACGTGCAATGTGACTTGGGTTACCGCACTTGAAACACTTCATAACTCCGGCATTTTTCTGTTGTAATCCCTTCAGAGCTTCCAAAATTGTGTCTACCTAATCTGGCCTTTCCACTTCCACGCGATGAGCTTTGTATGCGGGCTTACTCAAAAGTGACGCTGTTTCGTAAGTCAGTGCATGGGATACCGTTTCAACAAATGTGGGCTTTGGGTTCGCATATGTAGGTCGTTTCGTTTCGACATCCCCTATTCCATTAATAAAGCTCTGAATTTTAACCCTTTCGGTGTATTCCACGGGTGCGTCTGCATTTGCGAGATGAGCCAATCTTTCAACATCGGACGCAAACTCCTGCAAAGTCTCATTGGTAACAGTTTTGCAACTTAATTTGGTATATCCGTTTTCCATGCTCGCTTCCATAACGTCTTTCGACAGCGGCTATCAATGCTTCATAACTGTTTCGTTCGTACTCTGAAATATTCTGTAAGATTTCAGCTGCAGGACCTTTCAATGTCACGAACAGGGCAGCAACGTTGTCTTCAGCATTCAAGTTGATCACTGCTGACGTCTTCTCAGATTGAAGCTTGAATACCTGGAAAGGAAGGGAGCCGTCAAAAGACTTTTTACCTTCGGATTGCTCGCTGGCACAGCTGGGCGATTTAGTTGTAACTGTTGCATAAGACTTTTTAACGCTTCTATCTCGGCATGAATTTTGTCCTCGAGTTGTAAAATTTTTGCATCCTGCTCTTCCTGTTCCGAAATTTGTGTCGACATTCCAGATATACATGCCTCTTACGCTTACAATTGAGATGACATATATGTCTTCTGTTCTTCCAATTGAGATGACATTTGCAACGCCATTTCTGAAATGCGTGCCTCCTGTGACTCCAGCTGAGATGCCATTGTGGATGTTTGTGCAGATATTGTGCTCATCACTGTCTGCGGTGTTGTGTTTTTTCTTCCATTTTTGTTGTTGTTGTGTCGCTATCAGAATGAAAGACATACTCGTCAGCATTGATTCCTTCAAATACCATAGCTACACTTAGTCGTCTTTGTAGCTGGGATTTATTGCCAGTAGTAGCCAACTCACGGACCAACTCCTCCTTCAGTTGCTGGATCGTCAATTCACTCAATTTGCCATGTCCAAGTTGTATTCTTCGGAATTTATTCAACAATTCCTCTTCTGACACCAATTCTAACGAATTTAGAGAAATTCCGCTTATTTGCAACCTTCTGCTTAAGTTCGTACCGCTAAACTGTTGAACAAAACACTCCAATATTCTGTATTACAAAATGGTCGTTATTAGACTACTTTAAGAGTACTTCGCAATTAAACTTCACTTCGCAACTGATAGCGTGCTTAAATCAAACTGATTAATGATTGCTCAGCTTGCGCTCTTTTATACTCTCTGCTGCTTCATTCGCATATTTCTAATACAGTCTAGACGTTTCGCCTGCGAGAACTGCTGTACATATCTCCTACTTGTAATTAGCTATATACATGTGTATTTGTAGTTTATGCGTTTCTGATAATCATATGCGTGTGGATATGTAGCAATTTCGGCTACAAGGTTGCGCGTAATATCTCTTCGTGCCTTATATATATGGGTGTAAATGATGATTGATGTGTTTATGTCCACAGTGTGGCTCGCTTCAATGTTTTTATGTTGGGAGTTTATTACTAGTGATGGTAATATTTGTCACAATACTTTCAACTCGCAGAGGAGGAAAGCAATCTCCCTAAGGAGACGCGCGACACTCAACTTCGATCTTGATAAGCTCTTACCTGTCCAGAATCAACCCCGATATTCCTAATGAATTTCCTGCTTGCTACGTGTCGCCACATGACACCAACCATCTTTTTAATTGCAATGTGGAACCAACGCCTCTAAACCCCCTCTCACTCTGGTCCACGCCTGTTGAAGCTGCAAGTCTAATCTTTAAACAAGAAACAAAAAATATTTTTGATCTAGTACTAATTATTTGAATTTGTTGGCTTTAATAGTACCCTGGCTTTATCCGGTAACACAATCTTAAAATGGAAGTCATACAATGCAAATACAAAAGGATACATTCGCTTAAAACTGGAAAATATTTCGTGTTGGAATAAATTTTTTAGTGTTCTTACTAGTTAGATATGGTACATATCGCTCATTTTCTGCAACGTCATCATAACTCAAAAAACACAATTTTCCAGGAGAGCCATTCAAAAATTTTAACTGCCATATGTTTCGCATATAAAGGCATATTTTCATTTTTATACCACGTGCTAAATTTTTAACTGATCACGAAGATTTTTTTATACAACATAGATCATGATATTGGGTACGTTTATGTGTTATTAACTCAAAAGTCATGTTTTTTGAGTTATGACGACGTTGCAGCAAATGAGCTATATGTGTATGTATATTAGGGTAGTTACTAGGTATATGGTGCATTTTAATTTTTGTTCTATCTTTCGTGGCACCCTCCTAAAATATGCCAATAGATCAGAAAATGATTATTCAGCCAATCCGATAATGTTAACATGTGCCTCATTGAGGTCAAAGTTAGGGAAAACAGCGATTTTTCAGAAAAAATTTTAGTGTTTTGTCAGTAAAAGTGAAACCATTTATGCCAGGAACTTGACTCATATACTATTGAATATTGTAATGTCCATAGACGTTTGCATGGAAATTCAAAATTAGGGATATCCACTATGACCTGATCTGATAAATGTTAAATACTGCTAAAAATAACCGTTTTATAAAAATATTATTCAGATCAAAATCAATACGAATAAAATTACCTCTCGAATGGTGTACGAGTCAAGTTCCTGGCATAAATAGTTTCACTTTTACTGAGGAAACACAAAATTTTTTTTCTGAAAAATCGATGTTTTCCCAACTTTGACCTCAATGAGACACGTGTTAATATTATCGGATTGGCCTGAAACTTTGTATGTATAATTTTCTAATCTATTGGCATATTTAAATTTAATATCTAAAATTGATTTCTTGTGGCCACCCTACTGTATATACATACACATTAGGGCGGGACGATTTAAAAATCGCTCATTGCTCTGTGAAAATCGTATTCTAGTGATCAAAATAAGAAACTTTGCCGAGGGAACCATACCTCTAAAACGAATTCTGATGTCCCCCCCTTTGGGTCGAATTTTGGGTAGGGGCAATTTTAATTCTACCTGCTGTGTCTTGTAGTTGCTTAAAAAAAACAACAAGCAATTTTACGATCTGCAATTGTGTCACAGTGATACCTTCATTTTTTAAAACGGTTGAATAAAAAACCCACACAACTATGTTTACGACATGCAAATGCATCACAGTGATGCCTTGGTTTTAAAAAGGGGGTTGTAAAAACGCTAATTTCTAATAATTTTTTTAATATCTTTTCTATTACTAAGTTAAATTCATTTTTTCTTTTACATATGTTCTGACTAAATAAATTTCTAAAGAGAAAAATAAACTCCAAAAAGAAAAAACATAGGCATTTCAAAGTGGGATTTTTCAAAATTTTCCCCTACGACCCAAAGGGGGGGGGGGACATCAGAATTCGTTTTAGAGGTATGGTTCCTTCGGCAAAGTTTCTTATTTTGATCCCTAGAATATGATTTTCACAGAGCAATGGGCGATTTTTTGCCCCCCCACAAATCGACCCGGCCTAATACACATATACTTAGATTTCAAATAAAATTACTTTTGAAGCATTGGACCCATTATATGCAAAAAACTTATTCCAAACTCTACACTTACGAAAGTGTTTTTTTTGTTATTAAAGTTGATTATAATGTAATTGCTGTTGTATATTCTTATTCAATACATATCGCTCATTAGCTGCAACGTGGTCATAACTCAAAAAACATAATTTTCCAGGAGAGCCCTTATTGCCAGTCCCAGAGGGTGGTATGTATTTTATTCCAGCCCCAGTCCCACTCCGAATTTCAGTTCCAGTCCCACTCCGAGTCTCAGTCCCAGTCATAGTCCTAATCCCAGTCCGTCTCTGGATAATATATTACTCTGTACTAAAGCACTCATCAACAGCTTTCATTTGATATCCATATTGTATAAACACTGTCTAGGCATTCACTGGCCCACGTGTTGGCCTATATCTCGAGACCCTAGTCACCCAGGGATAAGAAAATTACCCTATACTAAAGCACTCATCAACAGCTTTGATTTGTTATCCATATTCTATAAACACATTCTAGGGGTACTCGGGTCCACGTTTCGGCCTATATCTCGAGACCATGTACGTCGATCGCAACTAAGCCTATGTAGTAACCACCGCGTGAGGTTTACGCAACTTGTGTGAAAGTTTGAACAAAATCGACCGCCACATCTCTTCAAACACCGGCGACCAAATAACACGCATTTTAGCCTTTCTTTTTATATATATAGATTTTTATTTTTCACACTTTAATGTAATATTAAAATGAAATGCAGATTTTCGTTGCTTTTGAAATTCGGCTTAAAAATTGCACATGGAACAACTAAAGACTCTCCTGAATTAAAAAAAATGTCATAGTACCTCTAAATCGCGGGCCCTCTCAGTAGGTTCAGTAGTTTGGGAGTCCATTGGCCTCAATTGTGTGACACGTGTTTTTTATATATTAAGATAGATCATGATATTGGGTACGTTTATATGTTATTAACTCAAAAGTCATGTTTTTTGAGTTATGACGACGTTGCAGCAAATGAGCGATATATCCAATTCTAATAACCGTAGACAGTGGTACAGTAATCATGGGATATTCATCTGTATCCAAACACATTTGTTCAATTGGTTTTGTTCGAGGTACTTCCTCGTCAGTTTCGTGATCAATCCCATCTGCTTGTTCGTCTGGTAATGCATAATCACTTAAACTTAAAAATTCATTTTCTTCTGGTACATCATTATCGTTACTAATTTTGGGTTTAGTTTGTAGTTTTGTATCTAAGAAAATAACGTCGGGTTCATGTTTTATAGTATTGGCGGAGTCCCCAACATCTTCCAAACGTTCTTTTTCAATGTTTTTCCTGGAATACAATAGTGAAGTAATTTAATGGTGGCTTAGAATTTTAATAACTTGTTTAAGCTCACCGTGACCCATGTTTCGAAACAGCTTTACAAAGTATCGAAATAGCTGCTCACCAAATCTCTTCTGACATTGGTATTGGTATTGCTATTCAATACGGATGACATGCTTAAAGCTTCCTCAATATGCGCGCTAATTTTGGGTGCAATAGGTGGAGCACTCTTCTCATTTATTTTGTTGCATATGTTGTGCAAAACTGCTGTTGCCACAATAATACTTTCCATCCGCTTAATATTCAACCTAATACCTATCGAAATAACAGGGAACCTTCTCTTCCATACTCCATAAGACCATTCCACACAGTTCCGCGTTCGAATTTGTGATTCATTATATAACGCTTCTGAAGGAGTACGAACATTAGATATTGGAGTCATAATCCACTGATTACACGGATAACCGCTATATGCAACTACCAACGAGTTTCCAAATTCGCCATCTTCAAAGCGACTATAAATGCGTGAATGCGGGGTTTACTTCATTATTTTATGTCGTATATTTGATTGTAACATGATGTAGGCAGGGTGCATTTATTTTGATTTTTACCGTGGCCAAAAAGGCAAAACGTTCTCCAGAAAAAAAATTCGATTATGCAACATGTAAGGAAGTCTAAGTTCGGGTGAAACCGAACATTACATACCCAGCTGTACACTTGAAATGCTGTTGTTGTTTGTTTTGTGTGCTTAATAGTGTTACAAGGCTGCGCAATAATACATATACATATGGTTCTATCCTGAACTAATTTTTCTTGGAGTTATGGCTCCCGAAACACAGAAAATTGAATAGTCATAAAAGGGGGCGTCCCCTCACTCAGGCCCATTTTTTAAAATTTGAAGGTATTCCTATTTGTTGTTATAAATCCACTTAGGAAATGAAATGCCATTGATATAAAGCTCTTTTTGTAAAGATATATATTATTTTAGTCGTCCACGACCCTTTTAAAAATCTTTTATATAAAAGTGGGCGTGGTCCTTAACAGATCGTTAATTTTTCTTCAAAGCATTTCTTATAGTAAAGGCAACCTCTCTACCGAATTTTGTTACGATAGGTTTAATGATTTTTAATTTATGATTAATAATATTTGTAAATTTGTATCCAGAGTCTCAATATCAGCCCACACGTCAAATTTCAACATTCTAGGTGTATTATTTACTAAAGAATTAGGTTTTCTGTGTTTTCCAAAAGGTTATATATATAAAAAGTTGGCGTGGTTATCATCCGATAACCAAATTTGGTGAAGATATCTCAATATTTACTCAAGTTATCGTGTTAACGGACAGACGGACGGACATGGCTCAATCAAATTTTGTTTCGATAATGAGTGGCCTGGGTGCTTTTCATGGGGGTGTTTGCGCCTTGCACTCACCGGCGTCACCCCAAACCGTCGACTTGTAGGTGTTTTTACACCCTCCCTCCCTCATGTAGGGGCGGAGCCTCCTCGTGGTGGCACCTGGTAACGCTTCGGCGGCTAATTCGAGCGGCGACCTCTCTTCCCACTCCCCTCAAACCCTTTTTCCCTTCTTCCTCCTTTTCCTTTTTCTCTCCCCTTCTCCTTAAATGGGCTGGATCAAGGTGTTATATGACCCGTGCCGAGGATCAGCCTGGCTGGGGGCCCATAAATAGCCCAGTCGTTAACGGAGTGCATCGAATACCGGGCGACCTTCGATGCTATTAAGCCTTACCCGGACATCGCGGATCTCTTTCCGGGTGGACCTTTCCCCTTATCCGCTACTCGTGGGTTTATAGTATGGAGGAAAAATTTAAAAAAAATTGTAAGGAGGGCGACTCTCCAAAGAAGAAGTCGTTAGGAGCTTGCTCCGCAAAGGCTACGGCTCAGCCGGGCCTAAAACTAGCTGAGAGAACTCCTCAGAGGTTCGCTGCTGCAGCGGCAGATAGGCAGAAAAGGGCCGAGAGTTTATCCGGTTCGAGCAGTCCGATGGCCAGTACCTCTCATTGAGGGGGTACTGACCGGGAGGTCATCAGTGCCACTACCGCCCCTCCCTTGTGCCCCACCAGCAAGCCCTCCACCCAGCGACAAGCGTCTGGTGGGTCAACTGCTGGGGGCCTCAGGGTGGGGGGAGGGGTCGGCTATAGGGCCAAGGGCCAATCTAGACAGGAAAGGGCTGAGGTAAAATCCAGCCTTGGTACTCCAAAGGTCGGTACCTCTCGGGTAGGGGCCACCGACCGGGAGGCCCTTGGGGCGGCTGCCGCCCATCTCGGAGCCACCAGCACGGCTGCCACTCAGCGTCAAGCGTCTGGCGGGTTGGCTGCTGGGGCTCCAGGGGTGTGGGGGGCCGGCTCCAGGGTCAAGGGAGTAAAAAAGCCCAGTCATCAGGACAAGCGCTGGGCTGCCCGGATCCTGCGTAGGAATACCTCCTCGCCGGTTAGGGAGGGGGAAGTTTCCGCGGAGGACTGGGCGAAGGCTCAGCGTGATCTTGCTTGGGCGAAGCAAATATTGCCGGAGTTCAGGTCGGACTGGGTCGAGAGCGATGAAGCCTCAAAGCGCCAGCGGTCTATAGATGAAACCAACCCTACGGCGCCGAAAAGGGCCAAGGTGCAGGGAGGCTGGACTCGGTCTTTCGCCGAAATAGGCAAGGATCGGAAGATCATTGGTGTTATGGACGAGAGCAGCGAAGATGGCAGGATCCCGAAACAGCAGTGGAAGTGGATTGAGGCAGCGCTCGCTGCTGTGGCCGTTAAGGTCAAAAAAGATAACCCTGGTCCGCCGCCTTCTTATACCGATGCGGGGTGGTTCCAGGGCAATATAAAACTAATTGCGTGTGACGATGCCAGGTCGGCGAAGCTTTATAAAACCGCCGTTTCGCTGAGAGGGGGGTTTATCCGGGCGCGCGCCTCAAGGTAGTAGATGCGTGTGACATCCCTGTGGTAGTCGTTAAATATACCACTAATTATTGTACACGCACTTTTTTATTTTTATAAAATATCTTTATTATAATCACTCCTAAATGTATGCTAACAATTCGTTTTAAAAATTTTATATCAGAATGAAAATTTTTGAAACAATCATTTCAAAATTGAAATATAAAAAATTAACAAGAACAAAAAATTCAATTTATTTAAAGTAGGTACATTTAAAGTTGAATATAAATATAACCCTACAATACTCCCCCTTCCGGAGATTTAACGTTAAATAAATTAAAAGTAACTTTCTTTTTTGTTTTTGTGTTAGGTATCTGTATTTTATCAATCATTGCTGGTTTTAAACGATCAATAGGAATAGATTTAACTTCATTATTTATCTCAATTTTAAAGTTTTTAATATCTTTTTCAATAACTCTATAATAACTCATACGGATGTTGCAAGGAATGTTTGTTTATTACACGTACAAAAACAAAATGACAATCTTTTAAATCTTTTGGAACAAAAATACCGCTAGAATTTTGATGATGTTCCAAATTTGATTTCAAATTTTTTAAATGTTCACGCAAACTATTTAAAACATCCGCTGAAGTTACCTTTTCTGTAGTTGAAACAAATAATTCACCAGGTAATCTTAAATTTTGGCCATAAACCATTTCAGCTGGTGTTGCCGAAATATCTTCCTTAAAAATCGATCGCAAACCCATAAGCACTATTGGTAATTCTTCATACCAATCCCTGGACCCATTCCTAGCCATTATTGAAGATTTAAGCTGTCTATGGAAACATTCTATCATTCCATTAGCTTGGGGATGATAGGAAGAAGTCGTTATTTGATGACTTCCAAGAAGTTTCGTTAATTCTGAAAACAAGTTTGAAGTAAACTGAGATCCTTGATCCGTCGTTATTTCCAATGGAACCCCAAAACGTGAAATATATTCCTTAAAAAATTTATTTACAACCGTAACTGCAGAAATATCTCTTAGCGCAAATGCCTCTGGCCAACGTGTAAATCTATCAATTATAGTTAATATGTAACGATATCCTTTTGAAACAGGCAAGGGTCCGACAATATCTAAGTGAATGTGTTCAAATCTAGCGTTTGGAATTGGAATTTTCACAACTGGGGATTTTGTATGACGATGTACTTTCGATTTTTGACAACTTATACATTCTTTGGACCAAGTATTGATGTCTTTATTCATTTTTGGCAAAAAATATTTCTTAACTATCAAACGACGTGTAGCTCTACTACCAGGATGTGAAATCCCATGTAACATATCAAATATTATTTTTCTTAAATTGTTTGGAATGAATGGTCTAGGATTTTCTCCTGACACTTCGCACCATATATTAAAGTTAAGAACAGGAATTTTTATTAGTTTCAAATTTAAAAATGTTTGCTCTGGGGTAAGTTTGCCTAATTCACTATCTTGTTGTTGATCTCTTTGTAAAATTTTTAAATTAATGTCCGCATTATTAATCGCTTCTACTTCAAACGCACGAGATAATGTATCAGCCACAACATTTTCCTGTCCTTTAATATACCTAATGTCATTCGTAAACTGTGCAATGAATTCCATATGTCTAGTTTGTCTTGGACTGCGTTCTGTTTTTGAATTTAAAGCAAATACTAGAGGCTTGTGATCTGTGAAAACTGTAAATTGCCGTCCTTGTAGAAGGTAACGAAAATGTTTAATGTTCAAATAAATAGCTAACAGTTCCCTATCAAATGCACTATATTTAATTTCGGATGGAGACAGTTTCTTTGAAAAGAATGCAAGTGGTTCTGATCTATTATTAAATGTCTTATGTATGACACCACCTATTGCCGTATTGGATGCATCTACATTTAAAGAAAGTTTTGCATCTTTGTTAAAATGATTTAACAATATCACAGATGCAAACTTTTCTTTAATGCATTCGAAAGCTTTATTAGATGTATCATCCCAAATTAAAATCTTGTCTCGCTTCTTATTTGTTCTATTAATTAAATCATAGATAACTGTCGTAAACTCTGCTAATTTTGGTATATATCGATGGTAATAATTAACCATACCAATAAATTTTTGTGCCTGCTTAATAGATTTTGGACGATCAAAATTTCGAATGTCTAAAACTTTTTCTTCCGAGGGCCTAATTACCGTTTCAGAAATATTATGTCCTAAAAAGTCAACATTTGTTACGCCAAAAGTACATTTACTTGGTTTTATAATTAAACCGTACTCCGTGAGGCACTGAAATAGTACGCAAAGATCTTTGAAATGTTGTTCCTCATTTTCGCTTGCCACTAAGAGATCATAAATATATGTAAAAACAAAGTCTAAATTATTAACTACTTCATTAATAAATCGTTGAAAAGTTTGCGCGGAGTTTCTAAGCCCGAAAGGCATTCTTACAAATTCAAACATGCCAAAAGGCGTAGTGATTGCAGTTTTATAGATATCCTCTTCTGCCATTGGAATTTGGTGATAAGCTCTTACCAAATCTAGCTTCGAAAATACTTTCTTATTTCTGAGATTCATGTTGAAGTCATGAATATGTGGCAAAGGATAACGATCAGGGACTGTTACAACGTTTAATCTTCTAAAATCTCCACAAGGACGCCAGTCATTTAATTCCTTCTTGGCTACAAGATGCAAAGGAGATGCTACCGATGAATTAGAAGGCCTACATATCCCTGTCTTTACTAAAAAATCGAATTCAGTTTTAGCTACTTTGAATTTAATAGGGTCTAAACGCCTTGGTTTAGAAAATGGCAAATTTCCTTCAGTGACTAGTCTGTGAACTGTTGTATGTCTAACTGGTTGTGAATAATCTGGTTCAGAAAATAAAGAAAGAAATTCTTTCAATAACTTTGTAAATTTGTTATCAACAGCGAAAACTTTTGGTAGAGAAACATTACAAACACATGAAATTGCGTTAACTGAAAGACTTGTTACCGGATCTACTAAGCATTTGCGTTTAACATCAATTAAGAGACCATATTTACACAGAAAATCAGCACCGATAATTGGTTTAGCTATATCTGCTATTAAAAATGTGAACGGAAATTCGCGACGCAGTCCTATATTTATATTTAAAAGTTTTTTACCGTATGTCGAAATCGTTGAACCGTTAGCTGCCGTTAGAATAATATCTGATGACTTTTTCGAACATGAAGATTTTGATACCGGAAGCACTGAAATTTCTGCTCCACTATCTATTAAAAAATTCAATTTGTTTGTTTTATCAAAAATAAATAAGCGACGTGTAAAGGTGTCTAAATCTCCGTTGTTTGTCGCTGCAACAACGGATGACTTTAGTTTGACGAACTATTGTTATTTTTAAAAGAGCATGGTTGTTCGCACTTCAAAGCCTGATTACCAAACTTATAATGATACCTACAGAGCCAATTTGGGTTGTCACGAGACTTTGATCTATATCTAGAGGGACTTCTAAAGCGATTGCTTCTAAAAGATCGGGACCTTGAATAATTTTGACTCATCCGATTTTTAATTTCACTGATCTCTAATGATAATTTTTCAAAAGTTTTGCAAATAATGTTAGTTGTTTGAACCAAATTTGAAATAATTGTATTTTCGCTTTTAGAATTTGGAAATTTACTAACTGAAGCAATTTCATTTTTATTATAAGCTTCCCAAATATTATCGGCAAATTTAACTAATTCACTTATTTCAGTCGAATTCGAACTAGCAAGAATAATACTTAAATTTTTTGGTAACTTCCTTATCCAAAGCTTTTTAAGAATTTCCTTGCTAAAATTGTTTCCAGAGAGTAGCACTAGAGACCGATAAAACTCAGAAGGTTTACGATCCCCCATTTCTGAATCGGATAACACTCGATCTAACTTGGCATTCTCACTTAATGATTGCCGTTCAATTAAAATTTTCTTTAATGCAGAAAATTTGTCATCTTCAGGAGGATTTTGAATAAAATCAAGAATTTTCATAATTACATCCTGCGTAAGTGCAGTTATGACATATTCATATTTTGTCCCTTCCTGAGTAATGTTCTTTTGACTAAATTGCATTTCAGCATGGATGAACCATGCTTCAGGGCAATTAGTCCAAAATTGGGGAAGTTTTATCGATGTACCAAAAATTTCGTTATTTTGATTCGCATATGGATTTGGTAAATCATTTTGATAATTTTCATTATCCAAATCAATAAGCGAATCGTTTACTTGATTTCGTGGTGTAGATGTATGTGTATTATTTGGTGGTGAATGTAGCATTGTTAATAAAAATAATTACAAAAATTATATTATAGGAAGAAATAAAAATGTCCGGAAAGGAGCGTTTACAAAACAAAAATGTTTAATCTATTTTGATACATATACATATACATATAAATAATATAAATTTAAATAAACTAAATGTTAGATACAGCTCACCAAATCCCTTTACTTGTTGTTGATAGTTGTCGCAATTATATATTTTTTACTGATTTTGAAATAAGGTGTTTGTCCAGAAGATCCAAAATTTCGTAACGAATGTCCTAAGTTCCTTCTCCAGACGTTCTCTGTACTCACGGGCGGGCTGTTGTTTCTATTACATTTGTTGTTGTTGTTTGTTCCTGCTTTCTATTGTAGTTGTTGTAGTTCACTGCTCTTTATTTCAAATGAATTCTTTAGTTAAATTTAAATTTTATTTTTGAGTTATTGTAATTGTATACAGGATATTGTAATATTAATAAATCGCACTGCTTATTTTGTGTATCTAATTTTTGTCTTTTAATAAAATTTCGGCTTAAAATGCACAAGGATTACGCTCTCAGCTCAATGTATTGTTCGGTTGCAACTATTTTGTTTTACTGTTATTTGATATCAATAAAAAAATGAATATTGTGTATGAACCAACGTTATAGCTTTAGCTGAGATATTTTTCTTCTTTTAATTATTAATTACTCTAGCAATTTACATCAACGAGGAGCGTTTTTCTTTTTTGCTATTTTTGCTACTACTGCTTTTGCTTTTGTTGCTGCTTGATTTTCTTGCACGGTTTTTGTGTTATTATTATTTAAGGCTTGTTGGCTTTCTATCTTTTAATACATTCAGCGTTCAGGATCTCAACAAGATGACCAAGTAACGTCACTGAGCATTTGTAAATTTTCTGCTAATCTTTTTATATTATGGGTTGTTTTTAAAAAAAGCTGGGTGATCGCCAATGTGGTAGTCGTTAAATATACCACTAATTATTGTACACGCACTTTTTTATTTTTATAAAATATCTTTATTATAATCACTCCTAAATGTATGCTAACAATTCGTTTTAAAAATTTTATATCAGAATGAAAATTTTTGAAAAAATCATTTCAAAATTGAAATATAAAAAATTAACAAGAAAAAAAAATTCAATTTATTTAAAGTAGGTACATTTAAAGTAGAATATAAATATAACCCTACAATCCCCTCACGACCAAGGGCGCGAGCCTGGGTTCCAGTGACGCCAACGGACCCCGCTGATATCCTGGAACTGCTCCAGGAGTACAACCCTGGTCTTCCGACCCAAAACTGGAAGGTGGTTTACGTGGAGAAGACTGAACGGGCCACGATGCAGATAGTCCTGCTGCTCGACAGCGCAAGCGTCGAAGCGTTGAAAAGGCAGGATTTCAGGGTAAGCTACGGCTTCAAAAATATAAGCCTTAAGGTTTATAAGGCTGACGTCGAAGCCTTGGTGAACCTTGCATCTCGTACGGAGGTGGTTGAACTCCCCCCCAGTGAAGACGAGATGGAGGTAGACGAGGGCGAAGAAGCTGGTGGCTATGATTCGGCAAGTTCGATCGGAAGCTTGGCTCTCAGAAGGTTGTACTCTGAGGGTCAGCTTCTGGAGGATGGCGATTCCGACGCGACGCTCACGGAGGAGAGCACAATCAAGCAGTGATCCGGGTCCTCCAAATAAACCTGCATCAGCTGCACTCCTACTGCACCTGTCTTCAGGTGTGGTAGACATCGTTCTAGTCCAGGAGCCGTGGATCACCGGCAATAGGATCTGTGGCCTGCGGACACCAGCGTATAAGCTTTATAGCGCTCAGGAAAAGGGTAAGCCTCGCACATGTATATTGGCTAAGTCTACTCTTAATGTTTTTCTGCTACCCAACTATAGCGATGGGGATTTGACAGCGGTCAGCGTCGAGGGGCTAGGGAGGAGCTTTAAACTTGCCTCCTTCTACCTAGCACACGATCACCAAGGCTCATTACCCCCGGATAATTTCAAGGAGTTCGTGAGAGCGGCAAATCCACGAAACGACTTCATGTTGCTCGGAGGCGACGCCAATGCTCATCACGCCCAGTGGGGCAGCAGAGATACAAATGACCGAGGTGAGTCTCTATTCAACTATCTGTTAGGCACTAACCTGAGTATATGTAATAGGGGAAATGATCCCACTTTTATTACGAGGAACCGCAAAGAGGTCCTTGACATAACACTGGTCACAGACTCTTTCAGTGACCTTATCGTTTCATGGAGGGTTCTAAAGGAGCACTCCTTTTCTGACCATAGATATATAAGTTTTTCTATATCGCAGGCGCACGCAAGTCCTAAGTATTTACAAAATATTAGAAGAACTAACTGGGGCTACTATAAGAAGATTGTAGGTAAAAAGCTATCTGAGGAGGTAGGAGTCCCAGAAAGCGAGGAGGAGCTGGACGTGTTTGTAAACAATTTCAGTCAGGAAAGCGATCCTTCTGGAGGGATTTCTGCGGCAGGATTGAATCCGCATCCGCGGCCTCCCGGTTAAGGAAGGTGCTATCGAAATCTCCAACTCAGCTAAGTTACGTCCAAAAGCGGGATGGGCACTGGACGGACTCCAGCGCTGAAACCATAAACCTGCTAATGGATACGCACTTCCCAGCAGGAACGGGCGTGTCTTCAAGTATTGTCAGTGGAGGGTCACCTAATGATCAGCTGATAAGCGAACTCACAGATGATAAAAGGATAGATTGGGCTTTACAGACTTTCAAGCCCTACAAATCGCCGGGGCCGGATGGAATTTTTCCGGATCAGCTCCAGTATACTGCCGAACTTATAAGGCCCTGGATTAAAGGGATGTTTATAGGTTGTCTTAGGCTAAATTACGTGCCAGTATCGTGGAGGGAAGTCAACATGGTCTTTATCCCCAAGGCAGGGAAACCCTCCCACTCTAAACCAAATGATTATAGGCCTATAAGCTTATCTTCTTTTCTGCTTAAAGCGCTTGAAAGACTTCTAGAGGACCACATCAGGAGGAGGATTGAGCCGTCGCTTCTTTCGCAAGCACAGCATGCCTATACTAAGGGCAGGTCAACTGACACGGCCTTGCACTCACTGGTATCCGCTATCGAAAGGTCACTAGACCTCAAGGAATACACATTGGTGGCATTTCTAGATATAGCGGGTGCTTTCAACAACGTTCTCCCTGAGTCCATCACCTCGGCGCTGACCGATCTGGGGGTGGACGCGTGCCTGGTGGAGTTTATATACAATCTGCTTACGCGTAGGCAGATTAGAACTGAGCTTCTTTGGGTGGTTACCGTCAACCAACTACTCCGCCTCATGGAATCGGAAGGTCACCAAGTGATCGCGTATGCAGATGACATCTGCGTCACCATGCGGGGAAAATTTCCGCAAACTCTTTGCAACCTAATGGAAGGGGCACTATCCAAAATCTCGCACTGGGCCACAGCCACAGGCTTGGGAGTCAACCCGGACAAAACCGAGCTTGTCCTCTTCACGAGGAGGTATAAGGTGCCAAATCTAACGCCGCCAAGAATTGGGGGTGCGTTTTTAGCGTTTAGCGATCGAGTCAAGTATTTGGGAATAATTCTGGATAGGAAGCTATTATGGAGTGACCATATAGTGGAGCGATGCAAGAAGGCAGCAGCAGCGCTGTTCACCTGCAAGAGGGCAATTGGCACCTCCTGGGGATTCTCCCCCAAGGTGACATACTGGATTTATACAGCCATTATGCGCCCGATTCTTCTTTATGGTGCCTTGGTCTGGTGGCCTGCACTAGCTAAAACTACCTATCTTAAGACGCTTCAAAAGGTGCAACGGAATTCGGAGCTCTGCATCACCGGGGCTCTCGGCTCCACTCCTTCTGAAGCACTCAACACAATGCTATACCTTCCACCTCTTGACCTGGTGGCGAAGGAAATAGCGGTCATCGCCGCTCTACGCATAAGGGAAACAGGTCTCTGGTCAACTGGATCTAGTGGACACGCGACAATCCTGAGCACGAGCGCCCCAGTCCCAATACCGGCGCGCACTGATTACTGCACGCCAAATAACGTCTTCGTTAAAAATTATAGTATATATATACCATCGCGACAGGACTGGAATACCAGGCAACATACGGTACCGGGTGCCATCAACATATTCACGGATGGTTCTAAGCTTGACGGGAAGGTGGGAGCAGGCCTTTTTTCGCCGTATCTGGGTCTAGAGGTCTTTTTTCGCCTACCAGATCACTGTAGTGTTTGCCAAGCGGAAATGCTGGCAATACACAGGGCTGTGAACCATCTTGGGTCTATGCCTAACGATGGTAAACGGGTGTTAATTTTCTCTGACAGCCAGGCCGCATTAAAGGCCCTGGACTCATTCGTCGACAACGCAAAGTCGGTCACTGAATGCCGCATATCTCTTAACGAGATGGCTCAGCACTTCAGTATCAGCCTTATATGGGTACCTGGGCACAGGGATATTGAAGGCAATTGCAGAGCAGACGAGCTGGCCAGAAGAGGCACCACCGACCATATCCTTCCGGGAAATGATTCGGTAGGCATACCCATGGCCACTTTCACGCTTCGTGTGAGCACAAGCACTTTAAGAATCGCAAATGGACTATGGTCAGCCATATCTTCGTGTGAGACATCCAGGCAAACCTGGCCCTCATATGACAACGGGGCGCACAGAAGCGCTTCTGACTTTAAACAAATCAGCTCTATCGTCCCTGATAAGGGTTCTAACAGGGCATTGCTTAATAGGCACGCACGGTGCTAGAATGGGGGTAGCGACTATTGTCGCAGCTGCAGATGTACAGAAGAGGAAGAGAGCGTCCAGCACCTTCTCTGTCACTGTCCAGCGCTTAGTAGGCATAGGATGGCTATCCTCGGTAAACCTTTTCTACATGACCTCGCTGAGGTCTCTTGCTATGAAGTAAAGGGTCTGGCAAAATGTATAATTTCCACGAGGTGGTTTGACCCGCTTTAGGCAGGGTAGGGGTCCTTTTTTGAGACCGTACAGGGTATTACAATGGGCCCATTGGTGGCCTAAGTAGTGAGCTTGTTACCATAGTGTTCAGCTCAGCCCTTGCAACCAAACCTAACCTAATGAGTGGCCTAATTAATTTCCTACCGGGTAGCCACCCTCGACTTACCTATTTTTACGTTTGTGAGCAAGCAACGGCTAACTTCACACAGAAAAATTTCTTACATTTTTAGTTAACATGAATCATGTTGAATGAACATGAACAGCTCTAGTACGTAAAGCAAAAACAATTTCGAAAAATCAACACGAACATTTTAACATGAATCGTATGGTTAAAATAACATGAACTGTTTCTGCATTAGAATTACATTAGTGTGTATCCCTCACCATAAATTCGGTTTGATTTAACACGAAGAAGTGTTGTTTTCGACCGTCATCTGTCCCCCATCAAAGATTGTGAACAGAATTTTGTTCTCAAAAGAACAGAAGTTAAGTCGTGGTCAGTGTTGCCAGTATTGGTAAGGTAAAATGGCTAAAAGTTCCAAAGTACCAAAGTTCTCTTATCGAAAAAGAGAAACATTATTGTTTGTGGCATATTGGAGAAACTTTACTAGAGAACATCACGCTTTGGGAAAAACTACTTTCTGGGAATGGTAAAGGGGGTCGTACAGATCACAACTGTGAAAGTAGAACCTAAAGGAAATTCATAGTTTAGTGTATGGGTACCTACAGAAAATCTGATAAAATATATCAAATAGGAGACCCAAACACGCGTATTTACGTATAGATTAGGAATCTGGAAACATAAATTTAATATCTCAATTCGATCAAAAGTAAAGCGCGAAAACCCGTGCAAACCCCAAAAAAACTAACTTAGTAGTTAAACAAGCCATTTTATTATTTAGTTTACATTTTGGATAAAAATGTCTATGTGGTAATAGTGATCGTTCGTTTTTCTATGCTGCGCTGCATGGCGGAAAAAAACTAGGTTGCATCGGTAAGTATCTGATTGCTAGTTTTTTTCATAACATTTGACACAACATTCTCTAGCGTAGTACGATTTCGACATTACACCAAAGAATTACAAAAACAAAACACATGGAACGTGTGTATGATGTCGAGCCGCGGCCACCTTGTATTGTTCCGCCATGGCTGCGCTGCCTCTTACATTATTCCGATTTTATGTACAAGCGCATATGTACGTGGCGAAAACTGTGTGAATTTTTAATTATCCAAAACTTTATTTTCCGAAATTGTGCCAACCAAATGGGCGAAGAAATAGATTTCCTTATGCCCCATTTCGACCAAGAGTCGGATGTCTTATTTGTTGAGACCCCAGAAGAAATATTAGTTTATTCTCCGAATAAAGAAGTGGAAGCTTTACGCGAAATTATTTGCGGTAGGATGCAATTTGATGAACGAGTTTTACAAAGAGTTTTGGGTAAGTAATTTGTGTAATTTTTCGTGTTACCTCGGTATCAATAATCCGAAGGCGTTTGGTATTTGTTTCCTTCTGTGAAAAGATATTTGCAATCCAAGTTGCAAGTTTTCATGTGGTTGTTGTAATAACATTAGGCAAAAAGTGTTCTGCGCAGAAATACTGGGCATGGCGTCGTTTGATACCTATTCCGACATTTTTGGACGTATTTTAGCAGTTTTACAATTGCTTTGGCAATTTAGAAAGTTTTTAATGAAACGATTTTTCTTTAATTTTTAGATTGTGGCTTAGATGCTGAAAACATGTGTCTTCTAAACGATGCTGACTTGGCAGACATTTTCCCAAAGACAGAGATTGGGCTAAGAATAAAATTCAGGGAGCGGCTTTCACACTGGCGCCAAAACGAAGTAAGTTTTAATTTTTATGTATTTGCTTGATTGTAATAAGGGGTATTCATGTTTAATTGCATATGGGTTGTAAATTTCCGAATCGTGAGCGCCCTTTCTATTCAATGAGCAAATCAGCTGTTCGATAGCGTGCTGTCAGACCTTCAATATTTAATGACGTGATCCACTGATTGCGATCCATATTGACTGTGTAGTAAGGCATCGAACGCCGAAGATTTTTGGCAATCCCGGGATTTCGGTATTTTAAAATAACAATTTTTCTGGGTTGTTTCAGATATCGTCAAAAAATGTCGGGAGGGGTATTGAAAAATGCGTTTTGACTTCGGTATGCATAATGCTAAAGCGAAGACCCGATATTTTATTTCTGTCAAAAGATATTTGGGACCCGGTAAAATTATTAGTTCTCTGCCAATAACTTTTCACTGAAAAATATTTAGAAATTGTGAAATCTGGATCACGGATCACAATACTTTCAATGAATATTGACTGTGTTGCGTGCTTTTGTGATCAACACTTTGCGTTCGCACATATTTGACCATGAGATGGTAAAATAGACATACTTAACGATACTCACGATCCATATTGACCGTCTGACAGCACTCATGTGAAACATTGCATTCCAATGCGACAAATAGCTATGCAATAGATTTTTTGTATCGCATTCTGCAAATGCCTTGACATTGTTTTGCTATGCAACGATGCAATACCATTGCGTCGTGATCGTGAATACCATTGTTATCTTTTTAGGCGCCCACTCTTTCGCCTCTCAGCTCGAATAGGAGCGAGATGACTTCCTTTGAAGACTTCAAAAATTCCGAAATAGCACAAAACAGCTTAGAGGAGATTCTGAATGCCTCGCCTAAAGGCAAAAACATAATTAATTACCACAAAGAAAACTTGTTTCTGCTGGACAGTCATCGCGAAGCTTTGATTGGGATTATTGTGAACTATTTCACCGAAAAAAACGAATGCATGGCAGTGAAAGATATTGCAAACTTTTCAGAGCAAATAATAACTTTGTTTCCCTCTGAAAATACGGTAAGTTCATTATAAAGTTGTAGGTCATAGCAGGAATTACCATTTGCTCGAGCATATCCAAAGTACCGATTAGTATTACTGGCGACATAATGCAATGCCGCGCAGCGTTACACAGTCATAATGCAATGCGGCGCTATAATGCAATGCAGCGCAGCATTACACAGTGGACCTACATTCAATGAAATATAAATTTCAGTGCGTCTTATAAATTTATTTAATTCGTATATTGTGGACCTACATACATTAATTCAAATATAATTTTTTATTTTATGTGGTGCGTTTTATAATTTGGTATGTTGTGGACCTACACTCAATCAAATAGAAATTTCTATTTTAAATGGCGCATCTTATAATTTTATGGAAATTGTGTAGATTAGATGTCAACTCGAAAAATACGTCGGAAAATGCGCCAAAGGACGCGGAATGTGAATCCACGAGCGGAAAACTAATATATTCAGAGGTTTGCGAAACGCGTCTTTTGGTACCTTTCCCGACATTTTTCGGGTTGACGTGCAATCTACACAATTACCAATTTTATTTAATTCGTATGTTGTGGACCTACACTCAATCAAATATAAATTTTTATTTTATATAGCGCTATTATTGCAACCGCCGGGAGGGCAAAAATCCTACAGGAAAGTTGTACGATAAGGCAACAAACGTTCGTAGAAAACTTAACAAGAAACGAGAACATATATTACTGGATGATACAGATCTTTCATCAAGAAAGGATTCGGCCCCCTTTACCAGTGGTAATATTTTTTATTTCACTAACACAATTCCTTTGAATATATCTTTAACTCACCATTTTACTTTATAGATCAGAATGCAGTTGCGGACAAATTGTGGCTTGCACACAATATGGAGCCCTGGAGTGAAGTTGTTAAGAATTGGAATGCAACGATCGAAATAAGGCAACAGGATATTTTCAATAGAAAAGTAAATATTTTTACTGATTGGCCGCTGCTTAAAAACTCACTTGGATATACATTGGTTAGTTAAACTACATACACTTCTACCCAAATTTATTTAATTTTTATAGTTTTATTATTATTTCAAATTTTAGATTGAAATAGATTTTATAGTAAAGTACAAAGACAGTGCAAATAATTTGATCAATGAATGGCCGGATTTTAGACGACTTATTATTCCCTATATGAGAGACAAAATTAAGGATAATGCATCAAACAACATGCTACTCATGATTGATGAAAATGTTGATTCGGGTAAATTGTATACTAGGCTAATGTTGACGTAATTTTAAATTTATTTTTCTTTTAGATTCAACCGACTGTATAATAACTTTACTTATGCATTCTATACTAAAACCACCACTAATTTCAACTGGTAATACTCCCAATAGTAAGAGATTTAAATGGAAACCATCTATATGTGACGCCCAAAACGTCACAGTGCTGCACTGTGAATATATAAATGACTACCAAAGACGGTATGACGAATTAAAAAGCAAAGCTATGGAAAAATGTACTACACTGCAACCACTTATATTGGTTATAGGCGAAGAATTGAAAAGCTTAGAAAATTATTATATTGTTTTTGATGGTATACTGTATAAAGTACCAGCATTTGTTAGAGCGCTTGATATTTTATTTAAATTATTTCATGTATTCAACCTTAAATACCCAATAGAAGCTAAATTTTTGTACGACTTCATGGAAAAATACTTTTTTAAATTCGACTGCTCAGTTAACTCTAATTTACTGTTGTTAATTAATTATTTGGAAAATGCAAAAAAAATGTCTAACTAAATCCGCAAAATGTTTAAGTGCTTTGCTTGTAATTTTAGTGGACATAATCCAAAATTATTAGTCCACCACTTAAAATCATTCCATGTGTGTAGTAAGATAAAAAATTTTATTTGTACTATACCTGAATGTGGTCAATATTTTTCAAACATGTATTCATTTCAAAATCATTTAAACAGAGTTCACCTACCTGTATATACCAAATCAGCTCAAGACTGTATTACTAATAACAGTAGCTGCAAAATTTATCAAAATAACCACATCATTTCAAGTTTACAAAACAATACACTACAGCATATAGTAAGTTCAGTTATAGTAAATGATCAAATTAATAAATTAAATTCTTTGCAAAGCAATAGAGTGCCAAATATGAATTTCAATCAGTTTGTATTATCTTTGCATAACAAGAACAATTTTACAAGAAAAGATGTTTTTTCTATTGTACAGGATATGCATGAGATCATTTTAAAGCCAATCCAAGAACATGTTTTGAAATTTATGGCGCACTATATTGAAGATCATAACAATAGAATAAATGCAGAAAATAATTTCCAAAACATTTTCTCTAATTTTCAAAATATAACTAAAGAATACCGTTTTTTCAAATTACTTGAACGTGAAAAGATTTTTGCTCCTCCCACTGCATATATAATAAATGAAGAAATTTCTGAAATAATAGTAAATAACAATCCCGGACTACATTCAAATAAGGTTACAGGCGTTTTAATGCCAATCGAATTTCAAATCAAAAAATATTTCGAAACTAAAAATAACTTATACTTAACATTAGAAAATATAAAAATTATACAGTCAAAGCAGGATGTGTATGCAAATGTTATTAATGGTGAGACCTGGAAACAAAAAATGTTAAGCTTTAAAAATAAATTGGTTATTCCATACGTGTTATATTTTGATGAGTTTGGAATTGGTAATCCATTGGGCTCCCATGCTTGTAATCAATCAGTATGTGGTATTTATTATAACTTTCCAACAATTCCCAACCATCACTTATCAACGTTAGAAAACATATTTGTAGCAGGTTTTTTTAAATCACATGATCGAAAAGAATGCGGCAATATTTATTCATTTAAACCACTAATAAAAGTTATTCAACATTTAGAAGCGGAAGGCATAGTTTTAACTACTGCTGAGGGTGAATTTCATGTTTTCTTTGTCCTTGCTCTTATAACTGGCGATAACTTGGGATTAAACTCTATATTGGGGTTTACTAGTAGTTTTAATTCAAACTTCTATTGTCGTAACTGTAAAAGACATAAATCTAATATGCAATCGGATATATCAGAACACACCGAATTTTTACGAAATAGACAGTCGTATATTTCCGACTGTGCTATTCAGGATTTCAAGTTGACTGCCATAACAGAAACTTGTATTTTTAACGACATAACTAGTTTTCATATTGTAGATAACTTTTATTTCTATTTGATGCACGATTTATTTGAAGGTGTTTGCCATTACGACATTTCAGAAGTTCTTTTGAATTTCATAGAAACAAAAAAATATTTTAGTCTCGAAACGTTCAACTATAGAAAGCAAATATTTTCCTATGGACCAACTGAAATCGGCAATAGCTCTCCGCCTATAAGTTTGAATAATTTAAGAAATTCGAAATTTAAAATATCAGCAAGGGAAATGATGTGCTTTGTCCATCATTTGCCATTTATAATAAGTGACCTAGTACCGGAAGGAGATGAAGTATGGAATTTTTTTTTAGTATTTTTGCAAATTATTGATATTTTGCTGCTGTTGGAGATAGGCGAATGCAGCTTAAACACATTAAAGTCACTTATTGAAAAGCACCATTATTTATATAAGTCACTGTTCAAAAAACCATTAAAACCAAAGTTCCATTTCCTATTACACTATGTTTCTTCAATAAAAAAATGTGGACCATTAAAAAAAATATGGTGCATGAGATTTGAAGCTGTTCACAAAATTTTCAAAACATACTCAAATTCAATTACATCTCGAGTAAATATTCCATGGAGTCTTTCAATAAAAGCTGCACTAAAATTCTCGTATAATATATCAAACGAAACTTTTTTTTAAGCCTGATTTAAGCATTCATATGAAATTCCTGTTGCCTGACAGTACAGGATTAAAATACGGATCCAATTTTGAAATTAAATATGATATTTCAAAATACAAGTTTTATTCAGAAGTAACTTTTAAAGGATTACTTTTCAAAATAGGTTTTTTTTTTATTATAAAAGATGTTGTTGTTTACTTGTTTGAGGTTGAAGATATTGCAGTATGCTCACTAAAACAACTATTTTTTATATGTTCTCAGCATCAAATTATAAACTTTGATTCACATACGCAGTCATATATTGTAGGAGAAAAGTTATGCAGCTATAATTTCATAAATGCGGATAAAATATCTTCACCTCCTTTGCATACACATACTATTCGAAATAACAGAAAATTTATACGATTGAAAAGCAATTAGTATTCAAAAAGTTGTTATTAAAATAAGTATACATATTTTTATAAAAAAACTTGTAATTGAATTATAAAGGTTTTTTTTTATACATAAGTTTTTTATATGCCTTATTTTTTTTGTTATGCGAGAGCGCGTACACCGAGTGCCACTCAAAATGTCCATATTTGTATAAAAAAACAATCCTTAATTAAAAATGTCATAAATAAATTACATTAATTTAAAAAACCAAAAACGAGGTGTTTTATTTTTAGAATGTTAATCTAACAATAAAAACCATGTTAAAATAACATGATAGATCGTGTTAATTTAACAATAAAAAACTGTTTAAATAACATGATAGATCGTGTTAATTTAACAATAAAGCACTGTTAAGTTAACATGATAGATCGTATTAATTTAACAATAAAACCCCGTTAAGTTAACATGATAGATCGTGTTAGTTTAACATGACATATCGTGCTATTTCAACATAGTATAGTGTTAGTTTAACATGTCAGATCGTGTTAGAGTAACATGAAATAGTATTAATTTAACGAGACTAATAATGTTGTATTAACAGGAAGTCATGTTGATTCAAACGTTTGTAATCATGTTAAATTCACACTGTTCCTTCATGTTGATCAGACATGTAGGAACAGTGAAAAAGTAGATTCATGTTAAAACAACCTGAGCGATAGTGTTGAAAAATAATAACCTGAAAAAGTCTTAAAAAAGTGTTGATTCAACATGAAAATTTTTCTGCGTGTTCCAATCGTCCTCTTGATCCAGCATTTGCTTTCGTTAAGAGAGAAAATTCGGGGTTCGGTGGCGAGTTGGAAGTTGCCGTCGGCCCTGATTTAGTTTGCCTGCCAACCAATCACCGTCTGATCCAGCGTTCCACTTTGGATATGGAAAATACAAAAAAACGTATGTTACTAAATTCCTTTATTGTGATATTTTATTAACCCATATCGGAGAAATAAAGTCAGTTTATAATTATTATACATATTTCTATGTATAAACACTAATTATCTTGTTTTTATTTCTTTTCCGCAAAACGCAATTGGCTTCATTCCCGCCAATTGTGTTCATGGTCCTTCGTACCCGTTCTACGAACAAGCGAGTACTTGGAAAAATAAAGCTTTGATATCAAAGAAGAAACGCCAAGCCAACAGGTCATTGTGTACAGTACTAGTGTATCAACTAAGCGATAAATGTCAAAATTCAAACAGCCTCGCTCACCTGTTGCAAATCTCAGGTCTAGAGTTGCATTTTTGGTACCTAAGAGTACTTTAAGCTGAGTTGCATTGGATAGTTTAATAAAACTTTTTAGTTTTAACAGATGAAATAGTTGCATATATTTCCGCAGAAATATAAATAATAGAATATTTTTAGCCTCCAACAATGCGGAAACATACCGAAAGGAAAATTTATTTAAATTAGAGTCAAAAAGGTCTAGAGAAACTTAACAAAATATAAAGCGTGTAACATGTTTCCCTGAGGAAAATTTTCACTTCTATGGTTGTTTACACAAATGCATAAAGCAAAATTATATAAACGCTTTGGTCGCTTCAAAGCAAAGATAACGCAAGGCGTTTGATTGTTTTTCTTATGGCGTCGTCAAAGCGTAGGCACGCAACCAAATCGTTTATGTAAATCTTTTGATGCTTCGCCGACAGATGAGTTAAATTTATGGCAGCTCCTATATTTTGCCAAGCAAAGTTTGTTGAATGTTAAAGGACTCAAAAAGTTGCAAGATTCTCAAAGGAGCATTTACAACTATCATCGCTTCAAAGCGAAGAAAATGGAAAGGAGTCTCAATTTTATATTATGGGCCTGCCAAGGCTTCAAGTCGATGCAACACAACCAAAGCGTCTATGTAAATCCGCCTTAATTTCTGTCAAATAAAACGGTGCTGTGAGTGGAAGCAAACCAAATAAGCGGGCAAAAATATGAGTAAATGAAAGTTTAACTATTAGATACGTTTTTATGCAATGACATTGTTGTTTTTTCGTTTAAAAATGCTGTTACCAGATTCTTTTATTACACAAATTTAATGAACTTGCGTACAGAAATCCTAGAAAATATTTTACCGATATACTTTATTGTTGAGTTTAAAAAGTTTTTCACAATAATTTGAAAAACTCTACGTTTTCTATGCTTTTCACACTTAGAGAAGTAACCTTGTATAATAAATTAAATTTTAAATGAAAGTCAATAACTCTGAACTGTTTTCGCCATGAAAAAAATTAAAATGTTGTGGAACAGGAGCAACACTTTCGTGACTACATAAACCCTGTTTCAATCTTTCACATCCCTGCACAGAACCCTAATTGACCGTTTTCAACCGAAACAACAATGTCAACCCAGATTTTCCCGTTATGCTCACTTAAGCGAGTGCCTGTCAGAAAGAAGTGAATACACTTGTACTTGCACACTATGCAACAGGTGCCGAACATACTACATATCGACATATTCATCTTACTCCCACATACAGCAAAAAATTTAAATACGGGTGGGTTTTCAGTTTACAAAGTTAATACAATAAACAAAAATATCCATATTAAAAGTGATTTTCCACGAATTTCCAATGAAAATTATAATTCAAATTATGCGCGAGTGATTTTGTTTTTCGCTTTTAATTCCAAAAATTAAAACATCTTCGGCCCTCGTTATATTGTGTCCGTCCGAACAGACATAATCAAAACAAAAAGTGGTTAATTAATTGCTTTGCAGTGAGTGCTTGTTCGGTTTTTCCTATTAAAGTCCAATAAATACTTGAACAAGTCTCCAAATTCCGATTTTTTACCGCGTACAGAATATTTATAATTATTTTTTTTGTTTAGTGACACAAATATACATATGTACAACCAAATCAAACCAAATTAACCAGTGGACACGGTGAATTTTTTGTAATAACACTAACAACGCACTGCACGTAAAGAGGAGATTTAACATTAATTAATTGCCACAATATCATTTGAATACAAAATCACTCGCACCGCGTTTATTTCGAGAATTATAATCGTTTTAATTTACAAAAGTAATAATAATAGCGATTTGCGATTACATTTTTAAAAAAAAGTGTAAGAAAAACGAAATAAAAGAAGAAAACAAATCAAGGCGAATTCGCGTATCTACACGTATTATAGTGGTGGGTGGTGAGCAGCTTCGATATAGGAGTGCAAATGCCGAAATTAGTACTGCGAATCCCGAAACCTCAAAAAGGAAGTTTAAATATACATTTTTATTGGTATTTATTTTAAATAAAATGAGGAATTATTTTTCAAATAATTTGTGATAATTTTTGAAATAATAAATAAACATTTTTGTACCTAAATTTCGAGTTTTTCAATTTTTCTGCTCACTTATTTAGTTGTATTATACTAACATTTCTAGATTTTGGTGAGTTTCTTCGGGATTTTGGTTGGTGTTCTTACTGAAATTCATAGGTTCTTCAAAATTCACCTCATTTACAAAAAGAAAAAGGGAGTTTCAAGCATTATAGTGCTATTACGTTAACAAGTTTGAAATTTTTAGCGGAAAAAAGTTTACTATACCTGTAGGCTACTTAAGTTTTACGCCATTTTTAGTAAATTTTGATTATAAAACCACTTCAGCACTACGTGCATTTTTCGGATTTCGTCCAAGTTTTAATAATCCAAAGTAAATTTTTTCATCCAACAAATTAATAAAAAATGGCAATTTTCAATCAATTGGTTGAGTCTTTGATAGATCTCGAGTCGGACTTTCGTGAAATCGAAAGCCCCAATCAACTCGTCAGCGAAACACAAAGGGAGGAGGCTAAAGAGCTGTGGAACAAAATAAAACGCAGCTATAGTGAGTTTCAGGGGTCAGAGGCTGCAACATCGCCTAAAGATGCTAGTGCAGCGAGGAAAAAGTATAAGTTAGCGTACACAACTTATATGAAGTGACCTATCTACAAAGCAAAAAGATAAAGCCTCTGAAAAATCAAGCGACGACCCTGTTAGGGAACGCAATATTAGGCTTCCGCCTTGTGATATAGTGATACCGTATACTCGGCCCGAGCTTTAATAGACTCCGGCTCCGAGTGTTCATTTATTACGGAACGGCTTCGCCGATGTATCGGGCTTCCAGCTAAAAAAGTGAATGCTACAGTGTCAGGTATCAACAATAAGGTGTCTGCTCATTCCACCCTAGCTTGCCTGTCCATATAGGCTCACCCCTTGACACAACGGTATCCACCAGCATTACGGCTTTAGTGTTACCTCAATTGGCAGACAATCTGCCAACCGTCGATATTGACCCGGCTATCCAACGAAACTTCCCGGGATTAAACTAGCAGACAGCAGATTCTTTGCGAACGAAGAAGTTGATCTTGTGCTTGAAGGTGATGTCTATCCGCAAATCATGTTGGAGGGGACTCGGAAGGACTTTACGAGTAATCTTCTCGCCCAGGAAACGGTATTTGGATAGATACTTACGGGACGGACCAAAGCAAACAAAGAGGCGACATCCTGTGTCTCTTTTTACAATGAGATCTCTTTGTATCAACAACTGGCAGCATTTTGGGAATTGGAAGATATCCCAAGGAACGCGATCCGCACGACCAATGAGGAATACTGCGAAGAGATTTACAAATCAACTACGACGCGAACGGATACGGGGAGATTTACGGTCTCTCTACCCTTTCGAAGGAACTTCCCAGCAGATATTTCTTTAGGGTATTCACGTAAAACTACGTTCTCGCAATATTTTCGTTGTGAAGGTAGGCTAGCCAAAAACCCCTCTTTACGAGAGGAGTATACGAGAGTCCTTAAAGAATATGATCACTTAAGTCATATGTCTGAAATCCGACCAAGCCTGTCCGAATATCCGTCCAAGTCTTATTACGTACCTCAACATGCGTTAAGCAAGCCAGAAAGCACTTCTACGAAGGTGAGAGTTGTGTTTAATGCTTCGTGTCCCTCGGACAATGGTGTGAGTTTGAACAAAAATCTGCTTCCCGGTCCCATCCTTCAAAACGATCTTACGATCTTGATCCTTAGATGGAGACTGTTTAAATTCGTCTTTAGTAGCGACATCGAGAAGATGTATCGCCAAATATTTGTCCATCTTCAACAGAGGAAATTTCGAAGGATTATTTTTCGTGAGTCCACAGATGAACCCATCCGTCACTTACTTACTTACTTACTTAATTGGCGCTTAACCGTCTAAACGTTTATGGCCGTCCAACAAGGCGCGCCAGTCGCTCCTTCCCTCCGCCAACCGGCGCCAATTGGTCACGCCAAGGGAGTTTAAATCGTTTTCCACCGTCATCCGTCAATTCCAATTAAATACGGTCCTTTCGGCACAAACTGCGTTCCCTACCTATCAATAAGGATATTGCGTCAATTGGCGGGCGATGTTCAAGACTCCCATCCGGTCGCCTTCACCATTTTAACGCGACATATGTACGTCGATGACGGTGGCACGACTTAGAATCCACCATCAAAGCGCGGGATGAAATTTGCGGGGCTTTAAGTTCGGCAGGTTTCCCACTTAGAAAGTGGACTTCCAATTGCAAGCAAGTTTTGCGCGACATTCCTGTTGCCCACTTGCTTAACCAAGATTTTTTGGATTTCGGAAATGCAAGCATCGTTCGGACCAGTCCTATTTCACCGCCACAGACGTCGATCAATGCCAAGAAGTGACAAAACGTAAGATTCTGTCGGCCATCGCGAACCTATTCGATCCTCTCGGATGCCTAGCTCCAATAATTATAGTAACGAAAATGTTGATGCAAAATGTCTGGTCAGAAGGAACAGGTTGGGATAAGCAAGTGTCTTCGACCACATTAGAGTGTTGGCGTAAATTCTTCACGGATTATTCTGCAATTGAGAACGTCCGCATCCCACGATGGGTTAAGTTTTCTCCAGCCTAAAAAATGGAACTCCACGGGTTTTGTGACGCCTCTGAAAAGGCCTACGCGGCAGCCATTTATATGCGCGTGGAAGAAGGCGAGGAGGTCTACATAAATCTGCTGTTAGCCAAGACTCGAGTAGCTCCAGTAAAAACGATATCTCTGCCACGCTTGGAATTGTGTGTAGCAGTACTCTTGGCCGAAATGATGGAATCAGTCGTCACTAAACTCCATCTTCGTTCCCTGCAGGTTTATCTGTGGACTGACTCTACTATCGTGCTCGCTTGGCTGAGAAAACCACATTGCTCCTGGTCAACCTTCTTGTCCCACAGGGTCACCAAAATCATCGACAAGGTGGGGCAGCATCACTGGTATCATGTGGACTCATCCTCGAATCCAGCCGATTTAGCCAGTCGTGGAGTAACAGCTCCGGATTTAATTGACAATTCTTTGTGGTGGCAGGGCCCTTCTTGGCTGCAGAAGGCAAGTCAGAATGGCCAAAACAAGAGTCGGTCTTCCAAACCGACGAAGGGGCAAAGCGCGTGCTCTCCCACGCAACGAAAGTCGTTGAAATGTCGGATATACTCAAACGCTTCTCTTCGCTTCCAAGGGCTTTACGAGTTCCATCGTACGTCTTTCGTTTCATCCAAAGGACTCACCCCACTCAGAAATCAATCTTCCAAGCAGCTTCTGTATCAATCCCTCCGGAGGAAATAAAAGGTATAACTCAGCGAATAATTGCCCTCTGCCAGAAACAACATTTTTCAGCGGAGGTTTCGAAGTTAAAATCTGGACTTGCGATAAGCGCTAAAAGCTAAATTCTAATCTTAAACCCATTTTCTCGACTCAAGCGGAGTTCTAAGAAGCGGAGGTCGTCTCGGAGCATCGCCAGACCTCAGTTACAAAGAAAAGCATCAAATCTTTCTGCCGTATAACTGCCATTATTCACGCTTGTTAGTGAAGTTTATCCAAAAAATATCACTTCACGGAGAACATCAGTTAATGTTGCGACTTATTCGAGCACAATATTGGATCCCTCAGATCAAGGTTATGATCAAGTCAGTCATTCACAATTGCAAGGTATGCACTATATACAAAAAACAAACGCAATCTCAAATCATGGCGTAACTACCTTCGGAACGCACGACTGTCTCTAGGGCCTTTAAAAACACCGGCGTTGATTTCGCAGGACCTTTCGAGATAAAAAACTATAGAGGTAGAGCTTGTGTTATTACAAAGGGGTACGTATGTCTTTACGTCTGCTTCGCAACAAAGGCCATTCATCTAGAATCCACAAATTACCTTAGCACTGCCACCTTTCTAGCAGCCTATTCTAGATTTATTTCGCGTAGGGGATGTCCTAAAAACATATATTCAGACAATGGAACTAACTTCGTTGGAGCCTCAAGATCTTTTAAGACTGAATTTAAGGCTCTTCTCTCTGATTCTCGTACTGCACTTCTTTCGAAGTACTTCTATCAGGAGCTTTCTTGGCATTTCGTACCCGCATCAGCTCCTCACTTGGGGGGCTTATGGGAGGCTGGCGTGAAGAGCTTTAAAACCCATATTTGAAAAGTAGCATCTGGACTAAAATATACGTTTGAGGAGTTTTCGGCACTTTTATGTAGAATTGAGGTTAGCGAGAATCCAGCATCAGTGATCAACCGATGGCAAAAGATGAAAGCATTACATCATTCATTCTGTCAACGATGGAAGAACGAATAGCTTACGGAGCTCCAGAAGAGGACTAAGTGGAAGCGACAGCAGCCGGACATGAAAGCGGATGATCTCGTCGTGATCCGTGAAGATAACGTGCCTCCAAACGAATGGCGACTTGGCCGAGTCGTCGATATACATCGCGGTTCGGACAATAGCGTCCGAGTAGTGAAAGTTCGGCCGAGAAAGGATTAGTCACCAGACCAATCATGAAACTGGTCCGACTACCACCGAACGAATCCGGAAATTAGTTTACAAAATCCTTCCCTCCATGCTCATCACCGACCCGTCGCCTCTACTTTCAAATCTATTTTGTACTCGATTAACACGACTTATTTTCATTACAGAAGGTCTCGCTTTGTCGCAGCACGCTAGAGGTCCGAAAATGGTTCGGACGCATTTCCAATACCATGCCGCATCTGCAGCAACAACCACGGCATCAGGCCCAGATACCGAGCCAAGGGACCAGAAGAAAGATTGCGTGAGGTATTGTCGCCCTTCCTCCGTATGGAGATCTGTCCCAGCTCCGCTCGCTGCCCTTACTGTGGTGAGAAACATCACAACACGCTACATATAGAGGGTTTAACGTGTACCATATCGGATCCAAGGTAGTAGTCAAACCGCCACGACGACGAATCCGATGACGACCTGTCGATATATTTCACCGAGGAGACTAAATCGTGGGCTCAACAATTGAGGAAGAGGAACTGGAGCAAAATGAGGCAGTTGGCGGTCTTCCAACAGAAGGCAGTGGTGCGGCATTAAATGCTTTCCGCCCGCTGCTCTAACACGAAAGGCGGTCGCGCGACTTGACATTAAATACTTGCCAATCGCCGATTCCACGAAGCCTTACAGGTAGAGACTTTTGCACACCAGTCCTCCAACGTTTGGGAAGCTCAGTATCTCGTCCTGCTCCGCAGAAAAATTGTCGACAGGGCGGCTCGGCAGCAAATACTTTCCGACCGCCAAACGTCGCAATCATCACAGAGCCCCTAACACCAGCACACCGTATACGCGGAAAGAGCCTAATCAAGCTGAGGAGAGCAACCTGCTTCTGCAACCGACCATATTCGGTTTGGCCATTTTCCGTTCCATAACAGGCTCGCTGCAACCAAATCCTTCATTTTTTATGAATTGTCTTTTTAAATTTGTTATTTAAATATCAAATACTTAAATATGTACAAATTCTAGTTGACTCGTTTCGTAAGTCAAGTTTGCTGTTTTCAAATTGTTAAAATTTAATTTATGCAAATGTTCATTTCATAACTTCTTATGGTAGATTTTTAATTTTTTTTTCAATTTAATATTCATTGCATCATTTCAAGTCAAACGTTGAACCGGCTGATGTTGGCATTTCTAATATTGCCCATGGCAAGGGGGCCGGCATGTTTAGGCCAGTGGCCTAAACAATTTCCTACCGGCTAGCCACCCTCGACTTACCTATTTTTACGTTTGTCAGCAAGCAACGGTTAACTTCCAATCGTCCTCTTGATCCAGCATTTGCTTTCGTTAAAAGGGAAAATTCTTGGTTCGTTGGCGATTTGGAAGTTGTCGTCGGCTCTGACTTAGTTTGCCTGCCAACGAATCACTATCTGATCCAGCGTTCGACTTAAAAAAAAAAAATGTAAGGCGCGATAACCTCCGAAGAGATCTAAGGCCGAACTTCTCTTCCAATTTGCGTCGTGCTCTTCTTGCTTTTCCCTACAAATTGGCCGGACGGGACCTACATGTTTTATGCCGACTCCGAACGGCATCTGCAAGGCAGATAAGTTTTCACTGAGAGCTTTTCATGGCAGAAATACACCCGGAGCGCTTGCCAAACACTGCCGAGGGGCGACCCCGCTTAGAAACATTTTCTTCTAATTGAAAAACCTTATTTCTAAAATTTTGATGTTGCTTTGCCCGGGGTGTGAAACCAGGGCATACGGTGTGGTAGGCGAAGGACGCTACCATCACACCACGGTGGCCGCGTTCGACTTTGGATATTCAAAATAAAAAGAAACGTAAGTTCCTAAATTCCTTTATTGTGATATTTTATTAATCCATATCGACGAAATAAAGACAGTTTATAATTATTATACATATTTCTATGTTTAAACACTAATTATTTTGTTTTTATTTCTTTTCCGCAAAACACAATTGGTTTCATTCCCGCCAATTGTGTTCACCCTGTGTACAAATACAGATGGGTCAATGTCATGAAGCGGTATTCACTTACATTGAACTTCAGCCAGCAATATTCGAAGCCTTTGAAGAGATAGCAGAAGGGAAAAACGACAAAACTTCAGCACAAACTTCTCAATTTAAAGCTGCTATTTCTAGCGTGCAATTCCAAACGTTGATGTTGTTGTTGTAGCAATAAGAACACTCCACGAAGGCCTTGGGGAGTGTTATCTATGTTGATGGTCATTTGCCGGATGCAGATCCGGTACGTTCCTGTAACAAGCACAATAAAGGTACCAGCCCGACCATCTCGGGAAACGATTTGTTATGACCACATGAAACCTTCTAGGCCATGCCGCCCTTCCACCCCCTTAATTCATCAGGAGTTGGGGGTCGCCAGATCCTCGGCTGTTAATGAAGCACGATTCGCCACGGGTAGGTGGGGTTGGCAATTGAGTTGAAGAAGCTATATAATGCGCTGGCAACCCCTTGAGAGAGTTGCGCTACACAAGAAACCACGCATCAGTAAACATCAATTAAATAGATGCAACGTTGATACTGAGAGCGTCGAAGATTATTATAGAGTCGCATTCTATATTCCATTCCTTGATGCATTCATAACTCATATCAAGAGCCGTTACATGAAACACCAACTAATTTTCGAAAACTTTGCGGCTTTGTTCCCCAAAAATGAATACAACGCTGAAAAAATGCAATAAACTGCATGAGTTTTATGAAAGTGCTCTAAATTGTTCCAAAACTGAGTTTGCAATGGAAGTCAAAATGTGGAGAAGGCGAGTCGATGGCAGAATTTTAAAAACGTGTTTGATGCATTTGAGGTGGGTAAAATTTTGATGATTACCTACAAAATTTGTATGCTATATTTCTTATTTATCTTATTTTTTCAGATGGTGAATCCAAATGCTTTCGAACATGTAAATGAGATATTGCGCACATTTTCTGCCCTCAAAAAGTTAAAATCATACTTGCGGAGTACAATCAGTTAAGAACGTTTGAATAGCCTCGCTTGATTGAATATCCATATTGATACACCACTTTCTGTAAACGAAGTACTAGAAGAGTTTTTCAAAAAACCTAGGCGATTGTGATGATTTAAAGCTTGAATATACAGCCATATTTTACTGGCCGATTTTAGCTACGAACCAATTTTCATGTCATAAAAAAGGTGCGAAAAATACCTCACATCTATACCATCTTCTTCAATTTTGTAACTATCAAGCTTGAAATGCCCATTTTACAAGATGAAGCAAATTTAAAGTTTTTTTCGTACCCTTTTTACGATATAAAAATTGGTTAGTACCCAAAATCGGTCAGTTCTGATATTCTTAATAAGAGGGCATATGTTAATTTATTTAAGTTTTACCGGTAACACCGTCATTTTAACTGTGATACCTTCTATCTACCTCTCCACGGGAGGGTTTTGAACCCGAAACCCCCCGTAAATCCGCCACTGCCATTCTATCTCGTATAATGGTTAGTACTACCCATGCCGCTTACTTGCTTATGCGAAACCTATTCCGGAAACTTTGTTCATTGTAATTTCCGAAACGTATTGGTGCCTCTCTTACAGTCCTTACACGTTTGGCTATTATCATACGCTGTAATAGCTCAAACTCCGCATCATTTTAATAACTTTATCCATTTTAATAACTTTAGTAATATAATATTAATAAAGTTTTTTTTAGAGATATAATTTCTGTGGTATGGATTCTTAAGATCCTCATAAAACCAGGTTATATTCCGACAGTATTTTCAATTCAATATGTTTTTACATGGCCCCACGCCAGTAACAAAATCATTAAAGTTTAAAATATTTATTTTTCCACAGCTAGTACACAATGGTAATATCATAGAGGCCAGAACCACGTGTAGCAGCTTGGGAATTGGTATAAATTTTTGTAATTGTTCGTAATTTCAATTTATCATTGTATTAAGCTGTGAGTAATCCGCTGTTTTTAGTCACAGGGCGAGGTTGCATTTTCCATATATAAATAGGCGAAGTTTGGCATTTAAACACAGTTTAAATATGGCCGATTTTGGTGTGGTGAAAATGAATTTTCGCAGATAATTGCCAATCCATACTTAAATATTCCATCTGAAATTGGGCCTTAATTAAATAATTATATTAATAATGCGTTGTGCTGCGTTTGGGCTTCCTTCAAGGGATATGTAAAGCACGCAGTACTTGATGTCATCAAAGAATCAGCGCATTGATGGTCGCATCACTGCTAAAAGTATAAATTTCAAACGGCGATGGAGTTTGTTTATTGGGGAACTGGCATTAGAAGCGAAAAAATCATCAACCCAGACATCCAACGGATAATCTTTAATGCTGGCAAGTACTGCCTTAGACTAAGATGGCAATTAAAAACAAAAAGACTTTTCTTGATAAACAAAAGTTGTGACGGACCTTTCCTTATGCCGGGGTAGGACTCGGTTCATCCAGGGTTCCCTGAAATATATTGATGCACCTAGTAAAAGAAAACCCTGTAATTATGTATAAACGTATGTATATATTTTATTCAAATTATTCTTTTCTACTAAGTTTAAACCTGGCTAATTAAAGGGCAGCGGATATGAAAACCACCCACTAATCCTTCCTGTTGATGGGGGTGAGAACCGCCCAACAAATATGCTGACTAAGTACTCGTGAGGTGGAAGCCCCCAGGTGTACTATTCGCTGACCAGTTTAACCAGCCAACTACTATACCTAGCTAGTGCTATCTACTACTACTCAATTTACTTAAGGATTTGTCGCCCTTTTATTCTTATTTGCGCGCAGGCAAACGGCGCAGGCTTAACCACTAAAATTATATCTATTTAACACTTCTATTATGATACATGCTCCTTTTGTCAATTTAAGTTCTACTTGCATGTACATCGGGGATTAATTCAAGTTCTAATTGTGTGTAAAATGCATTTGGCTTAAAAATCAGGTACTTCATATGTTTATGTAAAATAATATATTGTTACGAATGTTAGCAACACTAAGGGATACTGCCATCTCTAGGCCGATGCTAAGCAGTGACGTGAATTTACATCAATAATTCAATCATTATGTCTACACATACGCGTGCACGCGGCGGAGAAGCAACGCACAGGCACATGCAGATATCTTATCTGAAATGTGCAGTGTTGTAAAGCCATAGGCAATAAAGCCATATGGTCTTATATCTCAATGAAACGAGAAATTAAACCATATGGCATTATTGCATACACCCAAGTGCAATATCACCATAATCGTTGAGGGACCAAAGTGGAAATAACGCCATAACGAGCTGATATTACCTTATAACTCTTATGTTTATTGTTATGTTAGCCGATCCAACACCGGCTGCGCTATGCACAGTAATTCTGCGCAGAAGGGTGCACTACGCAGAAGGACTCCACCGTGGTGGTAGCCACAGTTATACCACACATCTGGACTTGGCATGACGTAGCCCAGGGTTATTTTTTATAAGTGAATTATTTCAAAAAAATTTTTAATGTGAAATAACACCATAATGGCTTTATTTCACTCCTTACATGGAAATAAAACCATATGGCCTTATTTCACACCCCACTGAGAGATAAGGCCATATGGCTTTATTGCCTATGGCTTTATAACCCTGCACCTATCTGAAATGCTCCTAAAAGTATGCAATTGTGATTGTGGAAGTGTCGCTCACACATATAAGCGCATGGGTTATGAGAGAAGCCATAAAAATTATACGTCTGTAGTTGTAGCTGAGAAATTTATAACTAACTAGTAAGTTCTGGAATTAGGAAAGCCTAGAAATGTGCAACGAGGAGGTCGGACAGTATAAAAGGGCGACAACAGTGGAGGCGAGAAATTAGTTTCATTTAAGCTATCAGTCAGTTTGGTTACACTGGTCGACGGCCAAAATTTACCAGAGACGCCGTTATGAAATTCATATGTAAAACCACCCCTGATTTCGAAAATCGAGTTCATTTTTGTTTCTATGGTACCGTTTTTGAGATATTTGCAATTTACCGTTATTCGAAAAAACCAAAAAGGTGGCTCCCTTTAATTACGTATATCTCGAATGAGTAAAGCAATTGCAAAAAAGTTTACAGAATCAGAAAGACAATAAAATTTTCTATAAATGCATAATACATTGTTTTTTGCTCAACCAGATAGTTTTCGAGATATTAGCTTATAATTTCAGATTTTTGTTTTTTTTGTGAAAAAATATGAAAAAAAAAATTACTCTTTGCGAGGGCAGCATTCCAAAACCACAACTTTTTTCCAGATGTTTTTTCTTTACGTAAAGCTCTGTCTAATTAAGAAAAAGATAAGCTACCATCGAAGAAAATCGATGCAAAACTACGTAAGTTATAAGCGATAAAATAAAAATACCCAGGTTGGGCAATTTCAACGTATACCTCAAAACTTATGTATGGTATAAAGAAGAGTGAAATATCTAGCTATGCTCTGTTTCTATTTAGTTAAAAGTTCAATTTATGAATGAAATTTCCCATATTTTTAACTTTTTTTTAAATTTATTTATGTTTATACTATATTCTAACAATCTTTATCTTAATTTGATTTTACTATGTAGTCGAAATAATTATGTGTGTTTTTCCGCTTCATACGGCTGGGTTCTCAGGTGCCGTATTTTGAGGAAATACGGCACCTGAGAACCCAGCCGTATGAAGCGGAAAAACACAAGCAGGTCCTTGGTGAACTCCATAGACAGGCGTCGGACCTTTATGTCGGGAATTGCCAGGAGAATCCAGTATTTGAAGAAAAATATCCAGAACTCGCAGAAGAGGAACGCATACTCCCCAGGGAAACGCGTGTCACTCTTGCTCAACTTCGTTCTGGATACTGTAACAGGTTAAACTCTTACCTATCCAGAATCAACCCCGACATACAAAATGTATGCCCTGCTTGCAATGTGTCCCCACATGACACCAACCATCTCTTTAATTGTAATGTGGAACCAACGCCTCTAACACCCCTTTCCTTATGGTCCACCCCTGTTGAAACGGCAAGTTTCCTTGGACTCCCGTTATAGGATATTGATGACAATTTGTGATCGGTCGCGGCTATTAGGTGGGGCGAGCATTGCTACAACAACAACAACAACATGTGTTCTACTTTGACGCTTATTCAGTTTAGGATGGGTTTCTCTTATGAGAAAGCAGCAGTAATCACCCATCATTGCGACGTCCCAGAATCCTTGATATCGATTCTCAATTAATTTCATTTGCTGATGAAACCTTTCGCCATGTTCGTCACTTTCGTCGCCAAGATTTGCCGCAAAAAAGCTCAAATGTGAGTGCAGAAAGTGAATTTTTAAGGACATATTTACGCCTGGAAAGAACATATAAGTTAGGTAAACAAGTTATAGAATTTTGGGAAACTAATTTTAATAAGCCTTTAAGCCATTTTCGCATAATTATTGATAAAGTCGTTCACTATCTGCTCGTAGTTAGGGCTTTTGTGTCTACCGAGAAAAGAAGCAACGACCTTTTCAAAGGATTCCCACGCTGCTGCCTCAACTGATGAGAGTAGTCTTTTGAATTGATTACTGTTGATCAACTTTTTTATTTGTGCTCCAACAAAAATACCTTCCTTTATCTTGGCTTGAGAAATATCTGGAAAAATTGTTTTCATATAGTCGAATGCTTCGACTTCTTTGTCCAAAGCCTTAACCAAGTTTTTAATGAGACCGAGCTTGATGTGTAAGAGTGGAAGTATGATTTTCTCTTTCTTGACAAGAGGGGTGTATTTGATGTTATCCACACCAACGGTAAACTCGACTCTTTCCGGCCAATCCTTTCTGACGTAGTGGTCCCTACGAGCTCGGCTATCCCAATTGCAAAGGAAGCAGCAGTGCTTGGTGTAGCCACTTGTAGACCGCATAGCATTGCAACGACTTTGAGATCCGAACATATTTTCCAATCATGCTCTTCATATTTGATAAATTTGAGTAGTTTTTGCGTTTCCTCGTAGGTTTCCTTTGTATTTACTGCATGTACGATCGGGATAGAAGGCGTTTTGTTACAAATATGCAATAATACAGCCTTCAAACTCGGTTTATTGCTATCTATGAACAATCGCCAGTCTTTTGAATCATATGTTTGACCAAACTCTTTGAATAAACCAGGAATGTCGTTGCAGTAGCATATACTGTCTTTCTTGGTATAGTGTTTGGAAAATTGTTCGTGACGAGTTCTACAATATATCACCTTAACATCGGATGACACAAATTTAAATTGTTGCATACGAGAAGCGTAGATCTCGGCCTTTTCCTTGGATAATTCCAAATATCTTATCCAATCATTAAGTTGTGCTTGTGACAGAACGTTTCTCTCGTTTCCCATGCGAAGTTCAGTACAACTTGATTCCCCGCACTCAGATATTACTGTTGACAATGGAACTGGATTCGCAACTGCCGTTGAATGTAGTACTGGTAATGTCACTGTAGGTACGCTGGCATAGGTTACTCTTCTTGATCTTCCAATGCCAACTACTTTTGTTTGACAAATATAACACTCTATTGAATGGCAAGTAGGTTCTCTCCATATCATTGGTGTATCAAATTTTATTTGTTGTCCTGATTCCGACTGAATCAATTCTACTCGATACGATGTACACAAAGTGTTCGGTGTCCATGGTTTTTCAGCATTTTTAGGCTCAATGCCAAAATACTTGGAGTATAAAGTTTTCATATGATCTGAGAATACTGGTCGTCGCCTTATGATAGTATATTGGCCACACATGAAACAGAACATATCTGGATCGTTATTACAAACAAATTCTCGCTTCCTTTTACTCATTTTATTTTTTTTAATAAATCACGGTTTTGAAATTTGACTTATGAACTAACTATCTTCGGCGAGCCTTGCAGATGTTATGAAGTTTCAAGGCGCATTAACTCATATTTATACTCGGAACAAGAATAAAATTGAAAAAATCAAATCTTACCTAGACAGAAAGGTTCCTTTTTATACGAAGCCGGGAAAAGAAAATACTACCTGCTTTAGATGTAGGCTTTAAAAATTTGTTTGTGTCTTATAATTTTGAAAATCTACCTGCATACTTACCCATAAGTGACGGAAATATATGTTTATAACTACATGCCTACAGCAGGTTTCGAACCCAACCACTCTTCCTTTCGATGCAACCTCTCTACCTAATATAAAACAATTTGAGTATTAAAAGTACTATTTGATTTATTTAAAGAAAAAGTATTATCATTGTTATGGCGTTATTCGTTTATCCGGATAATATCCCATTTGCACTTTATACCTTTAATATATGTATGTATACATACATTGAAGTTGCGCAACCTGGGTATTTTTATTTGATCGCTTATAACTTACGTAGTTTTTTGTCGATTTTATTCGATGATAGCTTATCTTTTTTCTAATTAAACAGAGCTTTACGCAAAGGAAAAATATCTGGATAAAAAGTTGTGGTTTTGGAATGTTGCCCTCGCAAAAAGTAATTTTTTTCATATTTTTTCATAAAACAATGTATGATGTATTCATAGAAAATTTTATCGTCTTTTCGACTCTGTAAACTTTTTTGCAATTGCTTTACGCGTTCGTGAGATATACGTAATTAAAGGGAGCCATCTTTTTGGTTTTTTCGAATAACGGTAAATTGCAAATATCTCAAAAACCGTACCATAGAATCAAAAATGAACTCAATTTTCGAAATCAGGGGGTGATTTTATATACGAATTTCATAACGGCGTTTCTGGTAAAGAGAAAAAGTTGAAATTCGTGGTCCAGTGTTATTAAGCAAGCTAGTTGCAAAGTATAAGTGTTATAGTGAAATACTTTAATTAAGGCCATTTTTCCATTATTCAATATTGGAGTTATTTATTCAACAGTTTAGTGATTCGAATTTAGCAGACGATTGCAAATAAGAGGATTTGCAGTAAATTCGTTACAATTGGTGTCAGAAGAGGAGTTGTTGAATAAATTCCGAAGACTTCGAATACAACTTGGACATGTCAAAGTTAAGTGAATTGAAGATTCAGCAACTGAAGAAGTAGTTGGAGAGCCGTATATTGAATACAACCGGCATTAAACTAGAACTTCAGGAACGACTACGACAGGCAATGGAATTAGAAGGAATTGACGTGGAAGAGTATGACTTTCATCTTGATGGCGAGGAAACAACAAAAATGGAAGAAACACCGCAGACAGTTACGAGCACAGACTTGAACATGATTTTAGCTGCAATATCTGCTCAAACAACGACAGTGTCATCTCAACTGGCATCTCAGAGCAGAAGACATATATGGCATCCCAGCTGGAATCACACGAGACACGTATTTCAGAAATGTCGACACAGATTACATCAAAGATGGAAACACAACTGAAAGAGCAAGAGGCGCGTATATCATCAAGACTCGAAGCACGTATGGACGAGAAAATAACGCAGTTTGAAGAAAAATTCGAAGCAGAGGTGGATGCTTTGAGAGGTCGTATATAGGAATTGCAACTTAATCGGCCGGCTGCTTCAGCGAGTAATACGAAGGTAAAAACTCCATCTTTTGACTGTTCTGTACCTTTCCAGGTCTTCAAGCTACAGTTTGAGAAGACCGGTGCAGTGGAGTGCTGAACATAAAGTTGCTGCACTATTCGTGGCCTTGAAAGGATCTGCTGCTGAAATCCTACAGACTATTCCTGAGGGAAAGCGGAACAACTACGAAACATTGATGAGCGCTCTAGAGAGGCGATACGGAAGCGAATACAGGAAGCAGATACACCAAATATAGTTGCAAAACCGCTACCAAAAAGCAAATGAGACATTGCAGGAGTTTGCTTCGGATATTGAAAGATTGGCTCATCTTGGGAATGCGGACGCACCCGTGGAATACACCGAGAGGGTAAAAATCCAGAATTTTATAAATGGCATACGGGACGTCGAAACAAAGCGAGCTACATACGCAAACCCAAAGCCAACATTCGCAGACGCGGTATCACATGCTCTGTTTCAGGAAACAGCGTCCCTTCTGTGTAAGCTAGTTTTCAAAGCACGCCGTGTGGAAGTAGAAAGGCCAGAGTGGGTAGACACAATATTAGAGGCGCTGAAAGGATCGCAAAAGCGGAGTGAAAGAGTTATCAAATGCGGGAAGCCCGGTCACATTGCACGTCATTGCGATCTTGATCCTGGTAGTTCCAACTTGGGTGGCCGTAAACGCAAAGCTGGAGGAGATGAGCAAGAGCGTGCCAGATGTAAAAATCGAGAGCTAGATCCAGCTATTGAATGTCCTATGATATCTGTGTCGCAAATTGGAAGGAAACCAAGCAGTTTTACCGTCAGAGGGAATGTGGATGGCAAGGAGCGTGTACTGACTGTAGATATGGGCGCATCTCATTCCTTGATTTGATGTGATTTAGTCAACGGGAGAGTAAAACCGTTACCTGGGGCAAGGTTGCGTACGGTCACAGGCGAGTATAACCAAGTCCAGGGAGAAGTGATATGTGAAGTCCTAATTGGGAAGGTCATGGTTCTACACAAATTCGTTGTGGCGGAGATCATTGATTAAGTCATATTGGGAGTGGACTTCTTAGTTGACCATGACATCAGGATCGATATGCCAAGAAAGATTATGAGCTATGAAAACCAGGATGTGCCATTTAACTTCAGTTTGGAAGAAGGGTTCAGCAGTAATCGAGTGCTGGTGAAAGAGATTCGACAAAAACCGGAAAAGTCAAAGGCAGCAGATCGGGCAAGGGTTGATGGAACGAATGTGCCAAACAAATCAAAACCGAAGGTACCTGTGAGAGAAACACTGGCATTTAAAAGCCCTAGCGGACGTACTAAAACGAAGGAAAAAATTTCGCAGAAAGACTGCAAGGGTGGTTTCAAGCCAGGGCACACTACTGTTGTGAAGCGTCGGAACGATACTGATTATGCAAAGCAAATCCGTCCAGCGCAAGCTCTACGAAGTAGTTCATTGGCCAAACAACAGAGTGTGAACGAACGAACCAGGGTAGTACGATGAAACACAGATACGATGAGAACAATAATTCGAAAGGTTTCTTAGCGGGAGATTTGGTACTGTTATACAACCCCCACCGGCGGAAAGGTGTTCCATCCAAATTTCGGTGCAGTTGGGAAGTCCCGTACAAAGTTGTGAAGAAGATCAGTGACACCATCTACCGCATACAAACCATTGGGAAACCACGAAGTAGAAGAGTGGTACATATGAATATGCTGGCAGTGTTTAGATCGAGAGATTTGTCTGATCGGGACGATCAGACTTAGGTGGAGGGCAGTGTTACGAATGTTAGCAACACTAAGGGGTACTGCCATCTCTAGGCCGATGTTAAGCAGTGACGTGAATTCACATCAATAATGCAATCATTATGTCTACACTTACGCGTGCACGCGAGGGAGAAGCAAAGCACAAGCACATGCAGATATCTTATCTGAAATGCTCCTAATGTATGCAATTGAGATTGGGGAAGTGTCGCTCACATATACAAGCGCATGAGGTATGACAGAAGCTATAAAAATTATACATCTGTAGTTGTAGCTGATAAATTTATAACTAGTAAGTTCTGGAATTAGAAAAGCCTAGAAATATGCAACGAGGAGGTCGGACAATATAAAAGGGCGACAACAGTGGAGGCGAGAAATCAGTTTCATTTAATCTATCAGTCAGTTTGGTTATTAAGCAAGTTAGTTGCAAAGTATAAGTGTTATTGTGAAGTACTTTAATAAAGGCCATTTTTCCATTATTCAATATTGGAGTTATTTATTCAACAGTTTAGTGATTCGATCTTAGCAGAAGGTTGCAAATAAGAGGACTTGCAGTAAATTCGTTACAATATATATAAATTTGGCATTTAATGATTTACAAAAATATATAAATATGTACGTGTAAATTTATGTGTACATGGGTAAATAATTCAATTGATTCATTTTATGTACAAAGTATTTACATTTTAATTTCAAAATAGTGTTGTGGGGAACTTCAAATTTGGGGTCCTCACACCCTTCCCTCACCTGCTAGAATCAGGCCTATCCTTACGAGGCCGGTTCTCGTGATCCGCACTCTGTGGCTGTTGCCGTCGATATCGCGCCGGAACTTTCGCTTCCCTCTCTTCTGCTGCGTCTGCTGTAGGTGTGCCTCAATTTCTGTGACGAGAGCTACTGAGAGAGGATCAACTCCTGAGTTATTCTCCCACGTGTCGGGTATTGTTGTTTCCTGGAGCCATCGTCCGATCTCGCCGATCAGGTCTTGTGAGTTGCTGACTTTTCCGATGTTGTTACCGCTAGCTGATTCTACCAACGCCACGTCGTCGCTTGCTGTGAGACTTAGCACATCATTTCGGTCGACAGGGGCGCAGTCTTCTTCGGCACCGTCGCAAATCTGTAGCTTTGCCGGTGGTTGGGGCGTCTCTTCCCCAGTAAGGTCGCCATAGTAGACTCGCATCCTCAAATTTGTGCGCCGATTATAATCGATGAACCCTCGGCCGGGCTCTGCCGTGTCCTCCTGGCGTATGGAGAGCTAAACCGAGCTATATTCGGATACCGTTTCGTAAGCCAGGCTGTATATTGGGCCTTCGTCTTCGGTGATGATCTGCCCGAACTGTTCTGTACAGACGCTGTCAATTTCGGTGACCTCTTCCGCAATACTATCTTCGTAGACCGGGCTACGAACGGAGCTGGCTTCGCTGGCTTCTTCGCCGGTATACTCCTCTGTTGGCACTGGGCCCGTCGTATGGGTTGGCACTGGGCCCGTCGTGTCTGTTGGCACTAGGCCTGTCGTATGTAAAACTCGCCTTATAGTGATTTTAAGGGAGTCGTCTGTGGCTCTTACCACCGCGTACTTATTCATGTTCGAACTTGACTTCTCCATGTTGACTCAATTTTTGGTTGTCCTCCAGGTTGCGGCCCGTATTTATACGAATCCTTCTTGTGTATTAAACTGTGATTTTCCAGGCTTCGCTCTATACCGAAACATATTTTTGCATTGTTGGTAGTGCTTCGCAGGAAAGCTCCACTTGTTGCGAGTGTTTTTGTTAGTTTTTTTTTTGCATTCTTTATTATTCCTCCTTTGCTGTGTTGCTTAGTGGCAAATGTTTTGTTAGGCGGTCAGTGACACTAGCAGAGGCTTGCATTGCATGGGGCTGCACAGTGGTATGTTTTCGTATCTACCGAGAGATTTATATGACATGGGCAAAATATTTATTTGCGAAAAAAAATATATTAAGTAAATGCCCTTATGATAGGCAGTGGATATGGTATGCTATATGTACGTGTATATGTAAATCAATCTATGCGAAATATCATATGATGTATGTAACTCAGTTTATGTGAAATATTATATTGTATAAAACTAGTGAGTTTTAGTGGGGAACTCTAAAGTCTGTGGATTTGGGGTCATCCCACTCTACCCTCACCTGTCGTGGTATGGTTCTTCCGTCATTACGTGAGATTTGTATTCGCCTGTTGGATGGCGAATCTATGTGACTGGGACGATATTGCCTCGCGCATCGTGTAACCGTTTGCTGTTGTAGGGTACTGCTTTCTTGGTCTGAAATGAAACGTTACGAAATAATCATAATTATGTTAGCTGGCCATGTTATTGACGTATTCCATTGCCATCCGCATTTCGTTTTCCATAGTTGACGGGTGGCCGTGTCCTACCTCTAACCTCGCTAGTGACAGTGAACCGCATACATTTCCAGTGTTACGACCTGCCTGTTGTTGGATACTCTGGACCTGGGTTACAAACTGTGCTGTTGACGTACTTGGTGTTTCTCTCGGTGGGTTCGATGACTGCGACTCGTCTGCATCTTGGATTTCTGAAATGTGTATACTATGCGATTTGCTACGATGTGTATTCACCTCGTTTCGGCGGCGAGATTCGAGCATCTATGTCTCCTTTTGTCCTTCCTGCGCTGGACTTGGCTCTCGTCGATGTTCTCCACTTCGCCTCGATGGTATGCCTTTAGTTCACACACGTGTGCCGTTCTTCTATTGCCTTTGTGTAGTGGTGCGCCAAATCTAGCCAAAACACGTTCCCTCAGTCCTCGGATTAGATTATAAGTTGTTGCCTTCCGTATCGCTATGACTTCCACCCATTTTGAAAATCGATCTACAAATACTAATGCCATTGTCTTTCCGTGTTTTGAGAGCGGAAGCGGTCCCACAAAGTCCGCGCAAACTGCTGAAAAGGGTTCTTCAGATATTTGTGTGAGCATCTTGCCTGCAGCTCGTTGTTGGCTGGGTTTGTACACCTGGCACTCGTGACACTGCTGCACATAATTCCTCAAGAGCCAGTAGTAACGAATCATTGCACGCGCTATCGATTTCCGCATACCCATATATCCTGCACTTGCAGTGTCATGATTTTCGTGGAGCACTCTCCGCCGCTGTGATGTCGGTGCACATAACTTCCAAGGAACTGCATCTTCGCCGTCTGTTTGATTTGCCATTCTTTTATACATTCTTCCTGCTTCGATCACGTAATCCGAAAACTTCTCTAGGTTTTCCGTCACTTCGATCATCTTTGCCGTGAGCCATTTACAGTGAATATCGTCTTGTCGCGAAAGCGCATCTGCTACAACGTTCATTTTCCCCATCCTGTATTGTACATCGAATGAATATTGCTCTAGTTCGAGCGCCCATCTAGCAATTCGCCCCGATGGGCTCTCGACTGTGAACACCGTATAATTGTGTGCTTCCAGGTATGGTCTCATCTTTCTGATCGCCCAAACTATCGCTAGGCAAAAATTTATGTTCTACTTCATGTACATGGGGGATTAATTCAAGTTCTAATTGTGTGTAAATATGCATTTGGCATAAAAATCAGGTATTTTATATGTTTATGTAAAATAATATGTATATAAATTTGGCATTTAATGATTTAAAAAATATATAAATATGTACATGTAAATTTATGTGTACATGGGTAAATAATTCAATTAATTAATTTTATGTACAAAGAATTTACATTTTAATTTGTAATTCAAAATAGTGTTGTGGGGAACTTTAAAGCCTTCGGATTTGGGGTATTTGGGTCCTCACAAAGTCTATAAGTCTCTCATCATACCTATCTTGCTAATGGCTTGGAATTATGGACGTCGTCGAGAGAAGATCATTTGGACCTGGCGTATTTGGGAGAAAATTTTTCTGAGGATTTATTTATGGTGGTTTCATATATGAGCTTCTCGTAGATATTATGCGAATAGGGCAACGATTAAAAGCATATGGACATTGTAGTTGTAGGGTACTTTTATTCTATTGTTCTTGTTATTTTAGCTTTAATACAACTTAAATCATGTTTCACTTTGAATTGTTCTAATACTTCATTCAGTGGTAAAAAATAAAAATAAACAAGTAAGGAAGGTTAAGTTCGGGTGTAACCGAACATTACATACTCAGTTGAGAGCTATGGTGACAACATAAGGGAAAATAACCATGTAGGAAAATGAACTGAGGGAAACCCTGGAATGTGTTTGTATGACATGTGTATCACATGAAAGGCATTAAAGAGTATTTTATGAGGGAGTGGGTCATAGTTCTATAGGTGGACGCCATTTAGGGATATAGCCATAAAGGTGGATCAGGGTTGATTCTAGAATTTGTTTGTAAGATATGGGTATCAAATTAAAGGTATTAATGAAGGTTTTAAAAGGGAGTGGTGGTAATTGTATAGGTGGTCGTCTTTTCGAGATATCGCCATAAAGGTGGACCAGGGGTGACTCTAGAATGCGTTTGTACGATATGGGTATCAAATGAAAGGTGTTAATGAGTATTTTAAAAGGGAGTAATCCTTAGTTCCATAGGTGGACGCCGTTTCGAGATATCGCCATAAACGTAGACCAGGGGTGACTCTAGAATGCGTTTGTACAATATGGGTATCAAACGAAAGGTGTTAATGGGTATTTCAAAAAGGCGTGGGGTTTAGTTCTATAGGTGGGCGCCTTTTCGAGATATCGCCATTAAGGTTGACCAGGAGTGGCTCTAGAATGTGTTTGTACGATATGGGTATCAAACTAAAGGTATTAATGAGGGTTTTAAAAGGGAGTTGTGGTAGTTGTATAGGTGGTCGCCTTTTCGAGATATCGCCAGAAAGGTGGACCAGGGGTGACTCTAGAATGCGTTTGTACGATATGGGTATCAAATGAAAGGTATTAATGGGTATTTTAAAAGGGAGTAATCCTTAGTTCCATAGGTGGACGCCGTTTCGAGATATCGCCATAAAGGTGGATCAGGGGTGACCCTAAAATTTGTTTGTACAATATGGGTATCAAACGAAAGGTATTAATGAGTGTTTTAAAAGGGAGTGGTCCTTAGTTCTATAGGTGGACGCCGTTTAGAGATATCGCCATAAAGGTAGACCAGGGGTGACCCTAGAATTTGTTTGTACAATATGGGTATCAAACGAAAGGTATTAATGAGTATTTTAAAAGGGAGTGAGCCTTAGTTCTATAGGTGGACGCCGTTTCGAAATATCGCCATAAAGGTGGACCAGGGGTGACTCTAGAATGTGTTTGTACGATATGGGTATCAAATTAAAGGTATTAATGAGGGTTTTAAAAGGGAGTGGTGGTTGTTGTATAGGTGGTCGCCTTTTCGAGGTATCGGCATAAAGGTGGACCAGGGGTGACTCTAGAATGCGTTTGTGCAATATGGGTATAAAACGAAAGGCGTTAATGAGTATTTTAAAAGAGAGTGGGCTTTAGTTCTATAGGTGGACGCCTTTTCGAGGTATCGCAATAAAGGTGGACCAGCGGTGACTCTATACTTGTTTGTACGATACGGGTATCAAATGAAAGGTGTTAATGAGTATTTTTAAAAGGGAGTTGGCCTTTGTTCTATAGGTGTTCGCCTTTTCGAGATATCGCCAAAAAGGTGGACCAGGGGTGACTCTAGAATATGTTTGTACGATATGGGTATCAAATGAAAGGTGTTAATGGGTATTTTAAAAGGGCTCGGGGCTTAGTTCTATAGGTGGACGCCTTTTCGAGATATCGCCATAAAGGTGGACCAGGGAGTGGTGGTAATTGTATATGTGAAGGCGTTTTCCAGATATCGACCAAAATATGGACCAGGGTAACCCAGAACATCATCTGTTGGATACCGCTAATTTATTTATATATGGAATACCTGCCAAGATTTCAAGGGTTTTTTATTTCGCCCTGCAGAACTTTTTCATTTTCTTCTACTTAATATGGTAGGTGTCACAACCATTTTACAAAGTTTTTTCTAAAGTTATATTTCGCGTCAATAAACCAATCCAATTACCTTACCATGTTTCATCCCTTTTTTCGTATTTGGTATAGAATTATGGCATTTTTTTCATTTTTCGTAATTTTCGATATCGAAAAAGTGGGCGTGGTCATAGTCGGATTTCGTTCATTTTTTATACCAAGATAAAGTGAGTTCAGATAAGTACGTGAACTAAGTTCAGTAAAGATATGTCGATTTTTGCTCAGGTTATCGTGTTAACGGCCATGCGGAAGGACAGACGGACGACTGTGTATAAAATCTGGGCGTGGCATTAACCGATTTCGCCCATTTGCACAGAAAACAGTTAACGTCATAAAGTCTATGCCCCTACCAAATTTCAAAAGGATTGGTTAATTTTTGTTCGACTTATGGCGTTAAAAGTATCCTAGACAAATTAAATGAAAAAGAGCGGAACCACGCCCATTTTGAAATTTTATTTTATTTTTGTATTTTGTTGCACCATATCATTACTGGAGTTGAATTTTGACATAATTTACTTATATACTGTAAAGATATTAAATTTTTTGTTAAAATTTTATTTAAAAAAAAATTTTTTTTAAGTGGGCGTGGTCCTTCTCCGATTTTGCTAATAGTTTTAACAGATGAAATAGTTGCATATATTTCCGCAGAAATATAAATAATAGAATATTTGTAGCCTCCAACAATGCGGAAACATACCGAAAGCAAAATTTATTTAAATTAGAGTCAAAAAGGTCTAGAGAAACTTAACAAAATATAAAGCGTGTAACATGTTTCCCTGAGGAAAATTTTCACTTCTATGGTTGTTTACACAAATGCATAAAGCAAAATTATATAAACGCTTTGGTCGCTTCAAAGCAAAGATAACGCAAGGCGTTTGATTGTTTTTCTTATGGCGTCGTCAAAGCGTAGGCACGCAACCAAATCGTTTATGTAAATCTTTTGATGCTTCGCCGACAGATGAGTTAAATTTATGGCAGCTCCTATATTTTGCCAAGCAAAGTTTGTTGAATGTTAAAGGACTCAAAAAGTTGCAAGATTCTCAAAGGAGGATTTACAACTATCATCGCTTCAAAGCGAAGAAAATGGCAAGGAGTCTCAATTTTATATTATGGGCCTGCCAAGGCTTCAAGTCGATGCAACACAACCAAAGCGTCTATGTAAATCCGCCTTAATTTCTGTCAAATAAAACGGTGCTGTGAGTGGAAGCAAACCAAATAAGCGGGCAAAAATATGAGTAAATGAAAGTTTAACTATTAGATACGTTTTTATGCAATGACATTGTTGTTTTTTCGTTTAAAAATGCTGTTACCAGATTCTTTTATTACACAAATTTAATGAACTTGCGTACAGAAATCCTAGAAAATATTTTACCGATATACTTTATTGTTGAGTTTAAAAAGTTTTTCACAATAATTTGAAAAACTCTACGTTTTCTATGCTTTTCACACTTAGAGAAGTAACCTTGTATAATAAATTAAATTTTAAATGAAAGTCAATAACTCTGAACTGTTTTCGCCATGAAAAAAATTAAAATGTTGTGGAACAGGAGCAACACTTTCGTGACTACATAAACCCTGTTTCAATCTTTCACATCCCTGCACAGAACCCTAATTGACCGTTTTCAACCGAAACAACAATGTCAACCCAGATTTTCCCGTTATGCTCACTTAAGCGAGTGCCTGTCAGAAAGAAGTGAATACACTTGTACTTGCACACTATGCAACAGGTGCCGAACATACTACATATCGACATATTCATCTTACTCCCACATACAGCAAAAAATTTAAATACGGGTGGGTTTTCAGTTTACAAAGTTAATACAATAAACAAAAATATCCATATTAAAAGTGATTTTCCACGAATTTCCAATGAAAATTATAATTCAAATTATGCGCGAGTGATTTTGTTTTTCGCTTTTAATTCCAAAAATTAAAACATCTTCGGCCCTCGTTATATTGTGTCCGTCCGAACAGACATAATCAAAACAAAAAGTGGTTAATTAATTGCTTTGCAGTGAGTGCTTGTTCGGTTTTTCCTATTAAAGTCCAATAAATACTTGAACAAGTCTCCAAATTCCGATTTTTTACCGCGTACAGAATATTTATAATTTTTTTTTTGTTTAGTGACACAAATATACATATGTACAACCAAATCAAACCAAATTAACCAGTGGACACGGTGAATTTTTTGTAATAACACTAACAACGCACTGCACGTAAAGAGGAGATTTAACATTAATTAATTGCCACAATATCATTTGAATACAAAATCACTCGCACCGCGTTTATTTCGAGAATTATAATCGTTTTAATTTACAAAAGTAATAATAATAGCGATTTGCGATTACATTTTTAAAAAAAAGTGCAAGAAAAACGAAATAAAAGAAGAAAACAAATCAAGGCGAATTCGCGTATCTACACGTATTATAGTGGTGGGTGGTGAGCGGCTTCGATATAGGAGTGCAAATGCCGAAATTAGTACTGCGAATCCCGAAACCTCAAAAAGGAAGTTTAAATATACATTTTTATTGGTATTTATTTTAAATAAAATGAGGAATTATTTTTCAAATAATTTGTGATAATTTTTGAAAAAATAAATAAACATTTTTGTACCTAAATTTCGAGTTTTTCAATTTTTCTGCTCACTTATTTAGTTGTATTATACTAACATTTCTAGATTTTGGTGAGTTTCTTCGGGATTTTGGTTGGTGTTCTTACTGAAATTCATAGGTTCTTCAAAATTCACCCCATTTACAAAAAGAAAAAGGGAGTTTCAAGCATTATAGTGCTATTTCGTTAACAAGTTTGATATTTTTAGCGGAAAAAAGTTTACTATACCTGTAGGCTACTTAAGTTTTACGCCATTTTTAGTAAATTTTGATTATAAAACCACTTCAGCACTACGTGCATTTTTCGGATTTCGTCCAAGTTTTAATAATCCAAAGTAAATTTTTTCATCCAACAAATTAATAAAAAATGGCAAGTTTCAATCCATTGGTTGAGTTTTTGATAGATCTCGAGTCGGACTTTCGTGAAATCGAAAGCCCCAATCAACTCGTCAGCGAAACACAAAGGGAGGAGGCTAAAGAGCTGTGGAACAAAATAAAACGCAGCTATAGTGAGTTTCAGGGGTCAGAGGCTGCAACATCGCCTAAAGATGCTAGTGCAGCGAGGAAAAAGTATAAGTTAGCGTACACAACTTATATGAAGTGACCTATCTACAAAGCAAAAAGATAAAGCCTCTGAAAAATCAAGCGACGACCCTGTTAGGGAACGCAATATTAGGCTTCCGCCTTGTGATATAGTGATACCGTATACTCGGCCCGAGCTTTAATAGACTCCGGCTCCGAGTGTTCATTTATTACGGAACGGCTTCGCCGATGTATCGGGCTTCCAGCTAAAAAAGTGAATGCTACAGTGTCAGGTATCAACAATAAGGTGTCTGCTCATTCCACCCTAGCTTGCCTGTCCATATAGGCTCACCCCTTGACACAACGGTATCCACCAGCATTACGGCTTTAGTGTTACCTCAATTGGCAGACAATCTGCCAACCGTCGATATTGACCCGGCTATCCAACGAAACTTCCCGGGATTAAACTAGCAGACAGCAGATTCTTTGCGAACGAAGAAGTTGATCTTGTGCTTGAAGGTGATGTCTATCCGCAAATCATGTTGGAGGGGACTCGGAAGGACTTTACGAGTAATCTTCTCGCCCAGGAAACGGTATTTGGATAGATACTTACGGGACGGACCAAAGCAAACAAAGAGGCGACATCCTGTGTCTCTTTTTACAATGAGATCTCTTTGTATCAACAACTGGCAGCATTTTGGGAATTGGAAGATATCCCAAGGAACGCGATCCGCACGACCAATGAGGAATACTGCGAAGAGATTTACAAATCAACTACGACGCGAACGGATACGGGGAGATTTACGGTCCCTCTACCCTTTCGAAGGAACTTCCCAGCAGATATTTCTTTAGGGTATTCACGTAAAACTACGTTCTCGCAATATTTTCGTTGTGAAGGTAGGCTAGCCAAAAACCCCTCTTTACGAGAGGAGTATACGAGAGTCCTTAAAGAATATGATCACTTAGGTCATATGTCTGAAATCCGACCAAGCCTGTCCGAATATCCGTCCAAGTCTTATTACGTACCTCAACATGCGTTAAGCAAGCCAGAAAGCACTTCTACGAAGGTGAGAGTTGTGTTTAATGCTTCGTGTCCCTCGGACAATGGTGTGAGTTTGAACAAAAATCTGCTTCCCGGTCCCATGCTTCAAAACGATCTTACGATCTTGATTCTTAGATGGAGACTGTTTAAATTCGTCTTTAGTAGCGACATCGAGAAGATGTATCGCCAAATATTTGTCCATCTTCAACAGAGGAAATTTCGAAGGATTATTTTTCGTGAGTCCACAGATGAACCCATCCGTCACTTACTTACTTACTTACTTAATTGGCGCTTAACCGTCTAAACGGTTATGGCCGTCCAACAAGGCGCGCCAGTCGCTCCTTCCCTCCGCCAACCGGCGCCAATTGGTCACGCCAAGGGAGTTTAAATCGTTTTCCACCGTCATCCGGTCGCCTCCACCATTTTAACGCGACATATGTACGTCGATGACGGTGGCACGACTTAGAATCCACCATCAAAGCGCGGGATGAAATTTGCGGGGCTTTAAGTTCGGCAGGTTTCCCACTTAGAAAGTGGACTGCCAATTGCAAGCAAGTTTTGCGCGACATTCCTGTTGCCCACTTGCATAACCAAGATTTTTTGGATTTCGGAAATGCAAGCATCGTTAAAGCCCTTGGCATCCGGTGGAATGCCTGTTCGGACCAGTCCTATTTCACCGCCACAGACGTCGATCAATGCCAAGAAGTGACAAAACGTAAGATTCTGTTGGCCATCGCGAAACTATTCGATCATCTCGGATGCCTAGCTCCAATAATTATAGTAACGAAAATGTTGATGCAAAATGTCTGGTCAGAAGGAACAGGTTGGGATAAGCAAGTGTCTTCGACCACATTAGAGTGTTGGCGTAAATTCTTCACGGATTATTCTGCAATTGAGAACGTCCGCATCCCACGATGGGTTAAGTTTTCTCCAGCCTAAAAAATGGAACTCCACGGGTTTTGTGACGCCTCTGAAAAGGCCTACGCGGCAGCCATTTATATGCGCGTGGAAGAAGGCGAGGAGGTCTACATAAATCTGCTGTTAGCCAAGACTCGAGTAGCTCCAGTAAAAACGATATCTCTACCACGCTTGGAATTGTGTGTAGCAGTACTCTTGGCCGAAATGATGGAATCAGTCGTCACTAAACTCCATCTTCGTTCCCTGCAGGTTTATCTGTGGACTGACTCTACTATCGTGCTCGCTTGGCTGAGAAAACCACATTGCTCCTGGTCAACCTTCTTGTCCCACAGGGTTACCAAAATCATCGACAAGGTGGGGCAGCATCACTGGTATCATGTGGACTCATCCTCGAATCCAGCCGATTTAGCCAGTCGTGGAGTAACAGCTCCGGATTTAATTGACAATTCTTTGTGGTGGCAGGGCCCTTCTTGGCTGCAGAAGGCAAGTCAGAATGGCCAAAACAAGAGTCGGTCTTCCAAACCGACGAAGGGGCAAAGCGCGTGCTCTCCCACGCAACGAAAGTCGTTGAAATGTCGGATATACTCAAACGCTTCTCTTCGCTTCCAAGGGCTTTACGAGTTCCATCGTACGTCTTTCGTTTCATCCAAAGGACTCACCCCACTCAGAAATCAATCTTCCAAGCAGCTTCTGTATCAATCCCTCCGGAGGAAATAAAAGGTATAACTCAGCGAATAATTGCCCTCTGCCAGAAACAACATTTTTCGGCGGAGGCTTCGAAGTTAAAATCTGGACTTGCGATAAGCGCTAAAAGCTAAATTCTAATCTTAAACCCATTTTCTCGACTCAAGCGGAGTTCTAAGAAGCGGAGGTCGTCTCGGAGCATCGCCAGACCTCAGTTACAAAGAAAAGCATCAAATCTTTCTGCCGTATAACTGCCATTATTCACGCTTGTTAGTGAAGTTTATCCATAAAATATCACTTCACGGAGAACATCAGTTAATGTTGCGACTTATTCGAGCACAATATTGGATCCCTCAGATCAAGGTTATGATCAAGTCAGTCATTCACAATTGCAAGGTATGCACTATATACAAAAAACAAACGCAATCTCAAATCATGGCGTAACTACCTTCGGAACGCACGACTGTCTCTAGGGCCTTTAAAAACACCGGCGTTGATTTCGCAGGACCTTTCGAGATAAAAAACTATAGAGGTAGAGCTTGTGTTATTACAAAGGGGTACGTATGTCTTTACGTCTGCTTCGCAACAAAGGCCATTCATCTAGAATCCACAAATTACCTTAGCACTGCCACCTCTCTAGCAGCCTATTCTAGATTTATTTCGCGTAGGGGATGTCCTAAAAACATATATTCAGACAATGGAACTAACTTCGTTGGAGCCTCAAGATCTTTTAAGGCTGAATTTAAGGCTTTTCTCTCTGATTCTCGTACTGCACTTCTTTGGAAGTACTTCTATCAGGAGCTTTCTTGGCATTTCGTACCCGCATCAGCTCCTCACTTGGGGGGCTTATGGGAGGCTGGCGTGAAGAGCTTTAAAACCCATATTTGAAAAGTAGCATCTGGACTCAAATATACGTTTGAGGAGTTTTCGGCACTTTTATGTAGAATTGAGGTTAGCGAGAATCCAGCATCAGTGATCAACCGATGGCAAAAGATGAAAGCATTGCATCATTCATTCTGGAACGAATAGCTTACGGAGCTCCAGAAGAGGACTAAGTGGAAGCGACAGCAGCCGGACATGAAAGCGGATGATCTCGTCGTGATCCGTGAAGATAACGTGCCTCCAAACGAATGGCGACTTGGCCGAGTCGTCGATATACATCGCGGTTCGGACAGTAGCGTTCGAGTAGTGAAAGTTCGGCCGAGAAAGGATTAGTCACCAGACCAATCATGAAACTGGTCCGACTACCACCGAACGAATCCGGAAATTAGTTTACAAAATCCTTCCCCTCCATGCTCATCACCCACCCGTCGCCTCTACTTTCAAATCTATTTTGTACTCGATTAACACGACTTATTTTCATTACAGAAGGTCTCGCTTTGTCGCAGCACGCTAGAGGTCCGAAAATGGTTCGGACGCATTTCCAATACCATGCCGCATCTGCAGCAACAACCACGGCATCAGGCCCAGATACCGAGCCAAGGGACCAGAAGAAAGATTGCGTGAGGTATTGTCGCCCTTCCTCCGTATGGAGATCTGTCCCAGCTCCGCTCGCTGCCCTTACTGTGGTGAGAAACATCACAACACGCTACATATAGAGGGTTTAACGTGTACCATATCGGATCCAAGGTAGTAGTCAAACCGCCACGACGACGAATCCGATGACGACCTGTCGATATATTTCACCGAGGAGACTAAATCGTGGGCTCAACAATTGAGGAAGAGGAACTGGAGCAAAATGAGGCAGTTGGCGGTCTTCCAACAGAAGGCAGTGGTGCGGCATTAAATGCTTTCCGCCCGCTGCTCTAACACGAAAGGCGGTCGCGCGACTTGACATTAAATACTTGCCAATCGCCGATTCCACGAAGCCTTACAGGTAGAGACTTTTGCACACCAGTCCTCCAACGTTTGGGAAGCTCAGTATCTCGTCCTGCTCCGCAGAAAAATTGTCGACAGGGCGGCTCGGCAGCAAATACTTTCCGACCGCCAAACGTCGCAATCATCACAGAGCCCCTAACACCAGCACACCGTATACGCGGAAAGAGCCTAATCAAGCTGAGGAGAGCAACCTGCTTCTGCAACCGACCATATTAGGTTTGGCCATTTTCCGTTCCATAACAGGCTCGCTGCAACCAAATCCTTCATTTTTTATGAATTGTCTTTTTAAATTTGTTATTTAAATATCAAATACTTAAATATGTACAAATTCTAGTTGACTCGTTTCGTAAGTCAAGTTTGCTGTTTTCAAATTGTTAAAATTTAATTTATGCAAATGTTCATTTCATAACTTCTTATGGTAGATTTTTAATTTTTTTTCAATTTAATATTCATTGCATCATTTCAAGTCAAACGTTGAACCGGCTGATGTTGGCATTTCTAATATTGTCCATGGCAAGGGGGCCGGCATGTTTAGGCCAGTGGCCTAAATAATTTCCTACCGGCTAGCCACCCTCGACTTACCTATTTTTACGTTTGTCAGCAAGCAACGGTTAACTTCCAATCGTCCTCTTGATCCAGCATTTGCTTTCGTTAAAAGGGAAAATTCTGGGTTCGTTGGCGATTTGGAAGTTGTCGTCGGCTCTGACTTAGTTTGCCTGCCAACGAATCACTATCTGATCCAGCGTTCGACTTAAAAAAAAAAAATGTAAGGCGCGATAACCTCCGAAGAGATCTAAGGCCGAACTTCTCTTCCAATTTGCGTCGTGCTCTTCTTGCTTTTCCCTACAAATTGGCCGGACGGGACCTACATGTTTTATGCCGACTCCGAACGGCATCTGCAAGGCAGATAAGTTTTCACTGAGAGCTTTTCATGGCAGAAATACACCCGGAGCGCTTGCCAAACACTGCCGAGGGGCGACCCCGCTTAGAAACATTTTCTTCTAATTGAAAAACCTTATTTCTAAAATTTTGATGTTGCTTTGCCCGGGGTGTGAAACCAGGGCATACGGTGTGGTAGGCGAAGGACGCTACCATCACACCACGGTGGCCGCGTTCGACTTTGGATATTCAAAATAAAAAGAAACGTAAGTTCCTAAATTCCTTTATTGTGATATTTTATTAATCCATATCGACGAAATAAAGACAGTTTATAATTATTATACATATTTCTATGTTTAAACACTAATTATTTTGTTTTTATTTCTTTTCCGCAAAACACAATTGGTTTCATTCCCGCCAATTGTGTTCACCCTGTGTACAAATACAGATGGGTCAATGTCATGAAGCGGTATTCACTTACATTGAACTTCAGCCAGCAATATTCGAAGCCTTTGAAGAGATAGCAGAAGGGAAAAACGACAAAACTTCAGCACAAACTTCTCAATTTAAAGCTGCTATTTCTAGCGTGCAATTCCAAACGTTGATGTTGTTGTTGTAGCAATAAGGACACTCCACGAAGGCCTTGGGGAGTGTTATCTATGTTGATGGTCATTTGCCGGATGCAGATCCGGTACGTTCCTGTAACAAGCACAATAAAGGTACCAGCCCGACCATCTCGGGAAACGATTTGTTATGACCACATGAAACCTTCTAGGCCATGCCGCCCTTCCACCCCCTTAATTCATCAGGAGTTGGGGGTCGCCAGATCCTCGGCTGTTAATGAAGCACGATTCGCCACGGGTAGGTGGGGTTGGCAATTGAGTTGAAGAAGCTATATAATGCGCTGGCAACCCCTTGAGAGAGTTGCGCTACACAAGAAACCACGCATCAGTAAACATCAATTAAATAGATGCAACGTTGATACTGAGAGCGTCGAAGATTATTATAGAGTCGCATTCTATATTCCATTCCTTGATGCATTCATAACTCATATCAAGAGCCGTTTCATGAAACACCAACTAATTTTCGAAAACTTTGCGGCTTTGTTCCCCAAAAATGAATACAACGCTGAAAAAATGCAATAAACTGCATGAGTTTTATGAAAGTGCTCTAAATTGTTCCAAAACTGAGTTTGCAATGGAAGTCAAAATGTGGAGAAGGCGAGTCGATGGCAGAATTTTAAAAACGTGTTTGATGCATTTGAGGTGGGTACAATTTTGATGATTACCTACAAAATTTGTATGCTATATTTCTTATTTATCTTATTTTTTCAGATGGTGAATCCAAATGCTTTCGAACATGTAAATGAGATATTGCGCACATTTTCTGCCCTCAAAAAGTTAAAATCATACTTGCGGAGTACAATCCGTTAAGAACGTTTGAATAGCCTCGCTTGATTGAATATCCATATTGATACACCACTTTCTGTAAACGAAGTACTAGAAGAGTTTTTCAAAAAACCTAGGCGATTGTGATGATTTAAAGCTTGAATATACAGCCATATTTTACTGGCCGATTTTAGCTACGAACCAATTTTCATGTCATAAAAAAGGTACGAAAAATACCTCACATCTATACCACCTTCTTCAATTTTGTAACTATCAAGCTTGAAATGCCCATTTTACAAGATGAAGCAAATTTAAAGTTTTTTTCGTACCCTTTTTACGATATAAAAATTGGTTAGTACCCAAAATCGGTCAGTTCTGATATTCTTAATAAGAGTGCATATGTTAATTTATTTAAGTTTTACCGGTAACACCGTCATTTTAACTTTGATACCTTCTATCAACCTCTCCACGGGAGGGTTTTGAACCCGAAACCCCCCGTAAATCCGCCACTGCCATTCTATCTCGTATAATGGTTAGTACCACCCATGCCGCTTACTTGCTTATGCGAAACCTATTCCGGAAACTTTGTTCATTGTAATTTCCGAAACGTATTGGTGCCTCTCTTACAGTCCTTACACGTTTGGCTATTATCATACGCTGTAATAGCTCAAACTCCGCATCATTTTAATAACTTTATCCATTTTAATAACTTTAGTAATATAATATTAATAAAGTTTTTTTTAGAGATATAATTTCTGTGGTATGGATTCTTAAGATCCTCATAAAACCAGGTTATATTCCGACAGTATTTTCAATTCAATATGTTTTTACATGGCCCCACGCCAGTAACAAAATCATTAAAGTTTAAAATATTTATTTTTCCACAGCTAGTACACAATGGTAATATCATAGAGGCCAGAACCACGTGTAGCAGCTTGGGAATTGGTATAAATTTTTGTAATTGTTCGTAATTTCAATTTATCATTGTATTAAGCTGTGAGTAATCCGCTGTTTTTAGTCACAGGGCGAGGTTGCATTTTCCATATATAAATAGGCGAAGTTTGACATTTAAACACAGTTTAAATATGGCCGATTTTGGTGTGGTGAAAATGAATTTTCGCAGATAATTGCCAATCCATACTTAAATATTCCATCTGAAATTGGGCCTTAATTAAATAATTATATTAATAATGCGTTGTGCTGCGTTTGGGCTTCCTTCAAGGGATATGTAAAGCACGCAGTACTTGATGTCATCAAAGAATCAGCGCATTGATGGCCGCATCACTGCTAAAAGTATAAATTTCAAACGGCGATGGAGTTTGTTTATTGGGGAACTGGCATTAGAAGCGAAAAAATCGTCAACCCAGACATCCAACGGATAATCTTTAATGCTGGCAAGTACTGCCTTAGACTAAGATGGCAATTAAAAACAAAAAGACTTTTCTTGATAAACAAAAGTTGTGACGGACCTTTCCTTATGCCGGGGTAGGACTCGGTTCATCCAGGGTTCCCTGAAATATATTGATGCACCTAGTAAAAGAAAACCCTGTAATTATGTATAAACGTATGTATATATTTTATTCAAATTATTCTTTCTACTAAGTTTAAACCTGGCTAATTAAAGGGCAGCGGATATGAAAACCACCCACTAATCCTTCCTGTTGATGGGGGTGATAACCGCCCAACAAATATGCTGACTAAGTACTCGTGAGGTGGAAGCCCCCAGGTGTACTATTCGCTGACCAGTTTAACCAGCCAACTACTATACCTAGCTAGTGCTATCTACTACTACTCAATTTACTTAAGGATTTGTCGCCCTTTTATTCTTATTTGCGCGCAGGCAAACAGCGCAGGCTTAACCACTAAAATTATATCTAGTTAACACTTCTATTATGATACATGCTCCTTTTGTCAATTTAAGTTCTACTTGCATGTACATCGGGGATTAATTCAAGTTCTAATTGTGTGTAAAATGCATTTGGCTTAAAAATCAGGTACTTCATATGTTTATGTAAAATAATATATTGTTACGAATGTTAGCAACACTAAGGGATACTGCCATCTCTAGGCCGATGCTAAGCAGTGACGTGAATTCACATCAATAATTCAATCATTATGTCTACACATACGCGTGCACGCGGCGGAGAAGCAACGCACAGGCACATGCAGATATCTTATCTGAAATGTGCAGTGTTGTAAAGCCATAGGCAATAAAGCCATATGGCCTTATATCTCAATGAAACGAGAAATTAAACCATATGGCATTATTGCATACACCCAAGTGCAATATCACCATAATCGTTGAGGGACCAAAGTGGAAATAACGCCATAACGAGCTGATATTACCTTATAACTCTTATGTTTATTGTTATGTTAGCCGATCCAACACCGGCTGCGCCATGCACAGTAATTCTGCGCAGAAGGGTGCACTAAGCAGAAGGACTCCACCGTGGTGGTAGCCACAGTTATACCACACACCTGGACTTGGCATGATGTAGCCCAGGGTTATTTTTTATAAGTGAATTATTTCAAAAAAATGTTTAATGTGAAATAACACCATAATGGCTTTATTTCACTCCTTACATGGAAATAAAACCATATGGCCTTATTTCACACTCCACTGAGAGATAAGGCTATATGGCTTTATTGCCTATGGCTTTATAACCCTGCACCTATCTGAAATGCTCCTAAAAGTATGCAATTGTGATTGTGGAAGTGTCGCTCACACATATAAGCGCATGGGTTATGAGAGAAGCCATAAAAATTATACGTCTGTAGTTGTAGCTGAGAAATTTATAACTAACTAGTAAGTTCTGGAATTAGGAAAGCCTAGAAATGTGCAACGAGGAGGTCGGCCAGTATAAAAGGGCGACAACAGTGGAGGCGAGAAATTAGTTTCATTTAAGCTATCAGTCAGTTTGGTTACACTGGTCGACGGCCAAAATTTACCAGAGACGCCGTTATGAAATTCGTATGTAAAACCACCCCCTGATTTCGAAAATCGAGTTCATTTTTGTTTCTATGGTACCATTTTTGAGATATTTGCAATTTACCGTTGTTCGAAAAAACCAAAAAGGTGGCTCCCTTTAATTACGTATATCTCGAATGGGTAAAGCAATTGCAAAAAAGTTTACAGAATCAGAAAGACAATAAAATTTTCTATAAATGCATAATACATTGTTTTTTGCTCAACCAGATAGTTTTCGAGATATTAGCTTATAATTTCAGATTTTTGTTTTTTTTATGAAAAAATATGAAAAAAAATTACTCTTTGCGAGGGCAGCATTCCAAAACCACAACTTTTTTCCAGATGTTTTTTCTTTACGTAAAGCTCTGTCTAATTAGGAAAAAGATAAGCTACCATCGAAGAAAAGCGATGCAAAACTACGTAAGTTATAAGCGATCAAATAAAAATACCCAGGTTGGGCAATTTCAACGTATACCTCAAAACTTATGTATGGTATAAAGAAGAGTGAAATATCTAGCTATGCTCTGTTTCTATTTAGTTAAAAGTTCAATTTATGAATGAAATTTCCCATATTTTTAACTTTTTTTTAATTTATTTATGTTTATACTATATTCTAACAATCTTTATCTTAATTTGATTTTACTATGTAGTCGAAATAATTATGTGTGTTTTTCCGCTTCATACGGCTGGGTTCTCAGGTGCCGTATTTTGAGGAAATACGGCACCTGAGAACCCAGCCGTATGAAGCGGAAAAACACAAGCAGGTCCTTGGTGAACTCCATAGACAGGCGTCGGACCTTTATGTCGGGAATTGCCAGGTGAATCCAGTATTTGAAGAAAAATATCCAGAACTCGCAGAAGAGGAACGCATACTCCCCAGGGAAACGCGTGTCACTCTTGCTCAACTTCGTTCTGGATACTGTAACAGGTTAAACTCTTACCTATCCAGAATCAACCCCGACATACAAAATGTATGCCCTGCTTGCAATGTGTCCCCACATGACACCAACCATCTCTTTAATTGTAATGTGGAACCAACGCCTCTAACACCCCTTTCCTTATGGTCCACCCCTGTTGAAACGGCAAGTTTCCTTGGACTCCCGTTAGAGGATATTGATGACAATTTGTGATTGTTCGCGGCTATTAGGTGGGGCGAGCATTGCTACAACAACAACAACAACATGTGTTCTACTTTGACGCTTATTCAGTTTAGGATGGGTTTCTCTTATGAGAAAGCAGCAGTAATCACCCATCATTGCGACGTCCCAGAATCCTTGATATCGATTCTCAATTAATTTCATTTGCTGATGAAACCTTTCGCCATGTTCGTCACTTTCGTCGCCAAGATTTGCCAGAAAAAAGCTCAAATGTGAGTGCAGAAAGTGAATTTTTAAGGACATATTTACGCCTGGAAAGAACATATAAGTTAGGTAAACAAGTTATAGAATTTTGGGAAACTAATTTTAATAAGCCTTTAAGCCATTTTCGCATAATTATTGATAAAGTCGTTCACTATCTGCTCGTAGTTAGGGCTTTTGTGTCTATCGAGAAAAGAAGCAACGACCTTTTCAAAGGATTCCCACGCTGCTGCCTCAACTGATGAGAGTAGTCTTTTGAATTGATTACTGTTGATCAACTTTTTTATTTGTGCTCCAACAAAAATACCTTCCTTTATCTTGGCTTGAGAAATATCTGAAAAAATTGTTTTCATATAGTCGAATGCTTCGCCTTCTTTGTCCAAAGCCTTAACCAAGTTTTTAATGAGACCGAGCTTGATGTGTAAGAGTGGAAGTATGATTTTCTCTTTCTTGACAAGAGGGGTGTATTTGATGTTATCCACACCAACGGTAAACTCGACTCTTTCCGGCCAATCCTTTCTGACGTAGTGGTCCCTACGAGCTCGGCTATCCCAATTGCAAAGGAAGCAGCAGTGCTTGGTGTAGCCACTTGTAGACCGCATAGCATTGCAACGACTTTGAGATCCGAACACATTTTCCAATCATGCTCTCCATATTTGATAAATTTGAGTAGTTTTTGCGTTTCCTCGTAGGTTTCCTTTGTATTTACTGCATGTACGATCGGGATAGAAGGCGTTTTGTTACAAATATGCAATAATACAGCCTTCAAACTCGGTTTATTGCTGTCTATGAACAATCGCCAGTCTTTTGAATCATATGTTTGACCAAACTCTTTGAATAAACCAGGAATGTCGTTGCAGTAGCATATACTGTCTTTCTTGGTATAGTGTTTGGAAAATTGTTCGTGACGAGTTCTACAATATATCACCTTAACATCGGATGACACAAATTTAAATTGTTGCATACGAGAAGCGTAGATCTCGGCCTTTTCCTTGGATAATTCCAAATATCTTATCCAATCATTAAGTTGTGCTTGTGACAGAACGTTTCTCTCGTTTCCCATGCGAAGTTCAGTACAACTTGATTCCCCGCACTCAGATATTACTGTTGACAATGGAACTGGATTCGCAACTGCCGTTGAATGTAGTACTGGTAATGTCACTGTAGGTACGCTGGCATAGGTTACTCTTCTTGATCTTCCAAGGCCAACTACTTTTGTTTGACAAATATAACACTCTATTGAATGGCAAGTAGGTTCTCTCCATATCATTGGTGTATCAAATTTTATTTGTTGTCCTGATTCCGACTGAATCAATTCTACTCGATACGATGTACACAAAGTGTTCGGTGTCCATGGTTTTTCAGCATTTTTAGGCTCAATGCCAAAATACTTGGAGTATAAAGTTTTCGTATGATCTGAGAATACTGGTCGTCGCCTTATGATAGTATATTGGCCACACATGAAACAGAACATATCTGGATCGTTATTACAAACAAATTCTCGCTTCCTTTTACTCATTTTATTTTTTTAATAAATCACGGTTTTGAAATTTGACTTATGAACTAACTATCTTCGGCGAGCCTTGCAGATGTTATGAAGTTTCAAGGCGCATTAACTCATATTTATACTCGGAACAAGAATAAAATTGAAAAAATCAAATCTTACCTAGACAGAAAGGTTCCTTTTTATACGAAGCCGGGAAAAGAAAATACTACCTGCTTTAGATGTAGGCTTTAAAAATTTGTTTGTGTCTTATAATTTTGAAAATCTATCTGCATACTTACCCATAAGTGACGGAAATACATGTTTATAACTACATGCCTACAGCAGGTTTCGAACCCAACCACTCTTCCTTTCGATGCAACCTCTCTACCTAATATAAAACAATTTGAGTATTAAAAGTACTATTTGATTTATTTAAAGAAAAAGTATTATCATTGTTATGGCGTTATTCGTTTATCCGGATAATATCCCATTTGCACTTTATACCTTTAATATATGTATGTATACATACATTGAAGTTGCGCAACCTGGGTATTTTTATTTGATCGCTTATAACTTACGTAGTTTTTTGTCGATTTTATTCGATGATAGCTTATCTTTTTTCTAATTAAACAGAGCTTTACGCAAAGGAAAAATATCTGGATAAAAAGTTGTGGTTTTGGAATGTTGGTTTCGCAAAAAGTAATTTTTTTCATATTTTTTCATAAAACAATGTATGATGTATTCATAGAAAATTTTATCGTCTTTTCGACTCTGTAAACTTTTTTGCAATTGCTTTACCCGTTCGTGAGACATACGTAATTAAAGGGAGCCATCTTTTTGGTTTTTTCGAATAACGGTAAATTGCAAATATCTCAAAAACCATACCATAGAATCAAAAATGAACTCAATTTTCGAAATCAGGGGGTGATTTTACATACGAATTTCATAACGGCGTTTCTGGTAAAGAGAAAAAGTTGAAATTCGTGGTCCAGTGTTATTAAGCAAGCTAGTTGCAAAGTATAAGTGTTATAGTGAAGTACTTTAATTAAGGCCATTTTTCCATTATTCAATATTGGAGTTATTTATTCAACAGTTTAGTGATTCGAATTTAGCAGAATATTGCAAATAAGAGGATTTGCAGTAAATTCGTTACAATTGGTGTCAGAAGAGGAGTTGTTGAATAAATTCCGAAGACTTCGAATACAACTTGGACATGTCAAAGTTAAGTGAATTGAAGATTCAGCAACTGAAGAAGGAGTTGGAGAGCCGTATATTGAATACAACCGGCATTAAACTAGAACTTCAGGAACGACTACGACAGGCAATGGAATTAGAAGGAATTGACGTGGAAGAGTATGACTTTCATCTTGATGGTGAGGAAACAACAAAAATGGAAGAAACACCGCAGACAGTTACGAGCACAGACTTGAACATGATTTTAGCTGCAATATCTGCTCAAACAACGACAGTGTCATCTCAACTGGCATCTCAGAGCAGAAGACATATATGGCATCCCAGCTGGAATCACATGAGACACGTATTTCAGAAATGTCGACACAGATTACATCAAAGATGGAAACACAACTGAAAGAGCAAGAGGCGCGTATATCATCAAGACTCGAAGCGCGTATGGACGAGAAAATAACGCAGTTTGAAGAAAAATTCGAAGCAGAGGTGGATGCTTTGAGAGGTCGTATATAGGAATTGCAACTTAATCGGCCGGCTGCTTCAGCGAGTAATACGAAGGTAAAAACTCCATCTTTTGACTGTTCTGTACCTTTCCAGGTCTTCAAGCTACAGTTTGAGAAGACCGGTGCAGTGGAGTGCTGAACATAAAGTTGCTGCACTATTCGTGGCCTTGAAAGGATCTTCTGCTGAAATCCTACAGACTATTCCTGAGGGAAAGCGGAACAACTACGAAACATTGATGAGCGCTCTAGAGAGGCGATACGGAAGCGAATACAGGAAGCAGATACACCAAATAGAGTTGCAAAACCGCTACCAAAAAGCAAATGAGACATTGCAGGAGTTTGCTTCGGATATTGAAAGATTGGCTCATCTTGGGAATGCGGACGCACCCGTGGAATACACCGAGAGGGTAAAAATCCAGAGTTTTATAAATGGCATACGGGACGTCGAAACAAAGCGAGCTACATACGCAAACCCAAAGCCAACATTCGCAGACGCGGTATCACATGCTCTGTTTCAGGAAATAGCGTCCCTTCTGTGTAAGCTAGTTTTCAAAGCACGCCGTGTGGAAGTAGAAAGGCCAGAGTGGGTAGACACAATATTAGAGGCGCTGAAAGGATCGCAAAAGCGGAGTGAAAGAGTTATCAAATGCGGGAAGCCCGGTCACATTGCACGTCATTGCGATCTTGATCCTGGTAGTTCCAACTTGGGTGGCCGTAAACGCAAAGCTGGAGGAGATGAGCAAGAGCGTGCCAGATGTAAAAATCGAGAGCTAGATCCAGCTATTGAATGTCCTATGATATCTGTGTCGCAAATTGGAAGGAAACCAAGCAGTTTTACCGTCAGAGGGAATGTGGATGGCAAGGAGCGTGTACTGACTGTAGATATGGGCGCATCTCATTCCTTGATTTGATGTGATTTAGTCAACAGGAGAGTAAAACCGTTACCTGGGGCAAGGTTGCGTACGGTCACAGGCGAGTATAACCAAGTCCAGGGAGAAGTGATATGTGAAGTCCTAATTGGGAAGGTCATGGTTCTACACAAATTCGTTGTGGCGGAGATCATTGATTAAGTCATATTGGGAGTGGACTTCTTAGTTGACCATGACATCAGGATCGATATGCCAAGAAAGATTATGAGCTATGAGAACCAGGATGTGCCATTTAACTTCAGTTTGGAAGAAGGGTTCAGCAGTAATCGAGTGCTGGTGAAAGAGATTCGACAAAAACCGGAAAAGTCAAAGGCAGCAGATCGGGCAAGGGTTGATGGAACGAATGTGCCAAACAAATCAAAACCGAAGGTACCTGTGAGAGAAACACTGGCATTGAAAAGCCCTATCGGACGTACTAAAACGAAGGAAAAAATTTCGCAGAAAGACTGCAAGGGTGGTTTCAAGCCAGGGCACACTACTGTTGTGAAGCATCGGAACGATACTGATTATGCAAAGCAAATCCGTCCAGCGCAAGCTCTACGAAGTAGTTCATTGGCCAAACAACAGAGTGTGAACGAACGAACCAGGGTAGTACGATGAAACACAGGTACGATGAGAACAATAATTCGAAAGGTTTCTTAGCGGGAGATTTGGTACTGTTATACAACCCCCACCGGCGGAAAGGTGTTCCATCCAAATTTCGGTGCAGTTGGGAAGTCCCGTACAAAGTTGTGAAGAAGATCAGTGACACCATCTACCGCATACAAACCATTGGGAAACCACGAAGTAGAAGAGTGGTACATATGAATATGCTGGCAGCGTTTACATCGAGAGATTTGTCTGATCGGGACGATCAGACTTAGGTGGAGGGCAGTGTTACGAATGTTAGCAACACTAAGGGGTACTGCCATCTCTAGGCCGATGTTAAGCAGTGACGTGAATTCACATCAATAATGCAATCATTATGTCTACACATACGCGTGCACGCGAGGGAGAAGCAAAGCACAAGCACATGCAGATATCTTATCTGAAATGCTCCTAATGTATGCAATTGAGATTGGGGAAGTGTCGCTCACACATACAAGCGCATGGGGTATGACAGAAGCTATAAAAATTATACATCTGTAGTTGTAGCTGATAAATTTATAACTAGTAAGTTCTGGAATTAGAAAAGCCTAGAAATATGCAACGAGGAGGTCGGACAATATAAAAGGGCGACAACAGTGGAGGCGAGAAATCAGTTTCATTTAAGCTATCAGTCAGTTTGGTTATTAAGCAAGTTAGTTGCAAAGTATAAGTGTTATTGTGAAGTACTTTAATAAAGGCCATTTTTCCATTATTCAATATTGGAGTTATTTATTCAACAGTTTAGTGATTCGATCTTAGCAGAAGGTTGCAAATAAGAGGACTTGCAGTAAATTCGTTACAATATATATAAATTTGGCATTTAATGATTTACAAAAATATATAAATATGTACGTGTAAATTTATGTGTACATGGGTAAATAATTCAATTGATTCATTTTATGTACAAAGTATTTACATTTTAATTTCAAAATAGTGTTGTGGGGAACTTCAAATTTGGGGTCCTCACACCCTTCCCTCACCTGCTAGAATCAGGCCTATCCTTACGACGCCGGTTCTCGTGATCCGCACTCTGTGGCTGTTGCCGTCGATATCGCGCCGGATTTTTCGCTTCCCTCTCTTCTGCTGCGTCTGCTGTAGGTGTGCCTCAATTTCTGTGACGAGAGCTTCTGAGAGAGGATCAACTCCTGAGTTATTCTCCCACGTGTCGGGTATTGTTGTTTCCTGGAGCCATCGTCCGATCTCGCCGATCAGGTCTTGTGAGTTGCTGACTTTTCCGATGTTGTTACCGCTAGCTGATTCTACCAACGCCACGTCGTCGCTTGCTGTGAGACTTAGCACATCATTTCGGTCGACAGGGGCGCAGTCTTCTTCGGCACCGTCGCAAATCTGTAGCTTTGCCGGTGGTTGGGGCGTCTCTTCCCCAGTAAGGTCGCCATAGTAGACTCGCATCCTCAAATTTTTGCGCCGATTATAATCGATGAACCCTCGGCCGGGCTCTGCCGTGTCCTCCTGGCGTATGGAGAGCTAAACCGAGCTATATTCGGATACCGTTTCGTAAGCCAGGCTGTATATTGGGCCTTCGTCTTCGGTGATGATCTGCCCGAACTGTTCTGTACAGACGCTGTCAATTTCGGTGACCTCTTCCGCAATACTATCTTCGTAGACCGGGCTACGAACGGAGCTGGCTTCGCTGGCTTCTTCGCCGGTATACTCCTCTGTTGGCACTGGGCCCGTCGTATGGGTTGGCACTGGGCCCGTCGTGTCTGTTGGCACTAGGCCTGTCGTATGTAAAACTCGCCTTATAGTGATTTTAAGGGAGTCGTCTGTGGCTCTTACCACCGCGTACTTATTCATGTTCGAACTTGACTTCTCCATGTTGACTCACTTTTTGGTTGTCCTCCAGGTTGCGGCCCGTATTTATACGAATCCTTCTTGTGTATTAAACTGTGATTTTCCAGGCTTCGCTCTATACCGAAACATATTTTTGCATTGTTGGTAGTGCTTCGCAGGAAAGCTCCACTTGTTGCGAGTGTTTTTGTTAGTTTTTTTTTTTTGCATTCTTTATTATTCCTCCTTTGCTGTGTTGCTTAGTGGCAAATGTTTTGTTAGGCGGTCAGTGACACTAGCAGAGGCTTGCATTGCATGGGGCTGCACAGTGGTATGTTTTCGTATCTACCGAGAGATTTATATGACATGGGCAAAATATTTGTTTGCGAAAAAAAATATATTAAGTAAATGGCCTTATGATAGGCAGTGGATATGGTATGCTATATGTACGTGTATATGTAAATCAATCTATGCGAAATATCATATGATGTTTGTAACTCAGTTTATGTGAAATATTATATTGTATAAAACTAGTGAGTTTTAGTGGGGAACTCTAAAGTCTGTGGATTTGGGGTCATCCCACTCTCCCCTCACCTGTCGTGGTATGGTTCTTCCGTCATTACGTGAGATTTGTATTCGCCTGTTGGATGGCGAATCTATGTGACTGGGACAATATTGCCTCGCGCATCGTGTAACCGTTTGCTGTTGTAGGGTACTGCGTTCTTGGTCTGAAATGAAACGTTACGAAATAATCATAATTATGTTAGCTGGCCATGTTATTGACGTATTCCATTGCCATCCGCATTTCGTTTTCCATAGTTGACGGGTGGCCGTGTCCTACCTCTAACCTCGCTAGTGACAGTGAACCGCATACATTTCCAGTGTTACGACCTGCCTGTTGTTGGATACTCTGGACCTGGGTTACAAACTGTGCTGTTGACGTACTTGGTGTTTCTCTCGGTGGGTTCGATGACTGCGACTCGTCTGCATCTTGGATTTCTGAAATGTGTATACTCTGCGATTTGCTACGATGTGTATTCACCTCGTTTCGGCGGCGAGATTCGAGCATCTACGTCTCCTTTTGTCCTTCCTGCGCTGGACTTGGCTCTCGTCGATCAATGTTCTCCACTTCGCCTTGATGGTATGCCTTTAGTTCACACACGTGTGCCGTTCTTCTATTGCCTTTGTGTAGTGGTGCGCCAAATCTAGCCAAAACACGTTCCTTCAGTCCTCGAATTAGATTATAAGTTGTTGCCTTCCGTATCGCTATGACTTCCACCCATTTTGAAAATCGATCTACAAATACTAATGCCATTGTCTTTCCGTGTTTTGAGAGCGGAAGCGGTCCCACAAAGTCCGCGCAAACTGCTGAAAAGGGTTCTTCAGATATTTGTGTGAGCATCTTGCCTGCAGCTCGTTGTTGGCTGGGTTTGTACACCTGGCACTCGTGACACTGCTGCACATAATTCCTCAAGAGCCAGTAGTAACGAATCATTGCACGCGCTATCGATTTCCGCATACCCATATGTCCTGCACTTGCAGTGTCATGATTTTCGTGGAGCACTCTCCGCCGCTGTGATGTCGGTGCACATAACTTCCAAGGAACTGCATCTTCGCCGTCTGTTTGATTTGCCATTCGTTTATACATTCTTCCTGCTTCGATCACGTAATCCGAAAACTTCTCTAGGTTTTCCGTCACTTCGATCATCTTTGCCGTGAGCCATTTACAGTGAATATCGTCTTGTCGCGAAAGCGCATCTGCTACAACGTTCATTTTCCCCATCCTGTATTGTACATCGAATGAATATTGCTCTAGTTCGAGCGCCCATCTAGCAATTCGCCCCGATGGGCTCTCGACTGTGAACACCGTATAATTGTGTGCTTCCAGGTATGGTCTCATCTTTCTGATCGCCCAAACTATCGCTAGGCAAAAATTTATGTTCTACTTCATGTACATGGGGGATTAATTCAAGTTCTAATTGTGTGTAAATATGCATTTGGCATAAAAATCAGGTATTTTATATGTTTATGTAAAATAATATGTATATAAATTTGGCATTTAATGATTTAAAAAATATATAAATATGTACATGTAAATTTATGTGTACATGGGTAAATAATTCAATTAATTAATTTTATGTACAAAGAATTTACATTTTAATTTGTAATTCAAAATAGTGTTGTGGGGAACTTTAAAGCCTTCGGATTTGGGGTATTTGGGGTCCTCACAAAGTCTATAAGTCTCTCATCATACCTATCTTGCTAATGGCTTGGAATTATGGACGTCGTCGAGAGAAGATCATTTGGACCTGGCGTATTTGGGAGAAAATTTTTCTGAGGATTTATTTATGGTGGTTTTATATATGAGCTTCTCGTAGATATTATGCGAATAGGGCAACGATTAAAAGCATATGGACATTGTAGTTGTAGGGTACTTTTATTCTATTGTTCTTGTTATTTTAGCTTTAATACAACTTAAATCATGTTTCACTTTGAATTGTTCTAATACTTCATTCAGTGGTAAAAAATAAAAATAAACAAGTAAGGAAGGTTAAGTTCGGGTGTAACCGAACATTACATACTCAGTTGAGAGCTATGGTGACAACATAAGGGAAAATAACCATGTAGGAAAATGAACTGAGGGAAACCCTGGAATGTGTTTGTATGACATGTGTATCACATGAAAGGCATTAAAGAGTATTTTATGAGGGAGTGGGTCATAGTTCTATAGGTGGACGCCATTTAGGGATATAGCCATAAAGGTGGATCAGGGTTGATTCTAGAATTTGTTTGTAAGATATGGGTATCAAATTAAAGGTATTAATGAAGGTTTTAAAAGGGAGTGGTGGTAATTGTATAGGTGGTCGTCTTTTCGAGATATCGCCATAAAGGTGGACCAGGGGTGACTCTAGAATGCGTTTGTACGATATGGGTATCAAATGAAAGGTGTTAATGAGTATTTTAAAAGGGAGTAATCCTTAGTTCCATAGGTGGACGCCGTTTCGAGATATCGCCATAAACGTAGACCAGGGGTGACTCTAGAATGCGTTTGTACAATATGGGTATCAAACGAAAGGTGTTAATGGGTATTTCAAAAAGGCGTGGGGTTTAGTTCTATAGGTGGGCGCCTTTTCGAGATATCGCCATTAAGGTTGACCAGGAGTGGCTCTAGAATGTGTTTGTACGATATGGGTATCAAACTAAAGGTATTAATGAGGGTTTTAAAAGGGAGTTGTGGTAGTTGTATAGGTGGTCGCCTTTTCGAGATATCGCCAGAAAGGTGGACCAGGGGTGACTCTAGAATGCGTTTGTACGATATGGGTATCAAATGAAAGGTATTAATGGGTATTTTAAAAGGGAGTAATCCTTAGTTCCATAGGTGGACGCCGTTTCGAGATATCGCCATAAAGGTGGATCAGGGGTGACCCTAAAATTTGTTTGTACAATATGGGTATCAAACGAAAGGTATTAATGAGTGTTTTAAAAGGGAGTGGTCCTTAGTTCTATAGGTGGACGCCGTTTAGAGATATCGCCATAAAGGTAGACCAGGGGTGACCCTAGAATTTGTTTGTACAATATGGGTATCAAGCGAAAGGTATTAATGAGTATTTTAAAAGGGAGTGAGCCTTAGTTCTATAGGTGGACGCCGTTTCGAAATATCGCCATAAAGGTGGACCAGGGGTGACTCTAGAATGTGTTTGTACGATATGGGTATCAAATTAAAGGTATTAATGAGGGTTTTAAAAGGGAGTGGTGGTTGTTGTATAGGTGGTCGCCTTTTCGAGGTATCGGCATAAAGGTGGACCAGGGGTGACTCTAGAATGCGTTTGTGCAATATGGGTATAAAACGAAAGGCGTTAATGAGTATTTTAAAAGAGAGTGGGCTTTAGTTCTATAGGTGGACGCCTTTTCGAGGTATCACAATAAAGGTGGACCAGCGGTGACTCTATACTTGTTTGTACGATACGGGTATCAAATGAAAGGTGTTAATGAGTATTTTTAAAAGGGAGTTGGCCTTTGTTCTATAGGTGTTCGCCTTTTCGAGATATCGCCAAAATGGTGGACCAGGGGTGACTCTAAGAATATGTTTGTACGATATGGGTATCAAATGAAAGGTGTTAATGGGTATTTTAAAAGGGCTCGGGGCTTAGTTCTATAGGTGGACGCCTTTTCGAGATATCGCCATAAAGGTGGACCAGGGAGTGGTGGTAATTGTATATGTGAAGGCGTTTTCCAGATATCGACCAAAATATGGACCAGGGTAACCCAGAACATCATCTGTTGGATACCGCTAATTTATTTATATATGGAATACCTGCCAAGATTTCAAGGGTTTTTTATTTCGCCCTGCAGAACTTTTTCATTTTCTTCTACTTAATATGGTAGGTGTCACAACCATTTTACAAAGTTTTTTCTAAAGTTATATTTCGCGTCAATAAACCAATCCAATTACCTTACCATGTTTCATCCCTTTTTTCGTATTTGGTATAGAATTATGGCATTTTTTTCATTTTTCGTAATTTTCGATATCGAAAAAGTGGGCGTGGTCATAGTCGGATTTCGTTCATTTTTTATACCAAGATAAAGTGAGTTCAGATAAGTACGTGAACTAAGTTCAGTAAAGATATGTCGATTTTTGCTCAGGTTATCGTGTTAACGGCCATGCGGAAGGACAGACGGACGACTGTGTATAAAATCTGGGCGTGGCATTAACCGATTTCGCCCATTTGCACAGAAAACAGTTAACGTCATAAAGTCTATGCCCCTACCAAATTTCAAAAGGATTGGTTAATTTTTGTTCGACTTATGGCGTTAAAAGTATCCTAGACAAATTAAATGAAAAAGAGCGGAACCACGCCAATTTTGAAATTTTATTTTATTTTTGTATTTTGTTGCACCATATCATTACTGGAGTTGAATTTTGACATAATTTACTTATATACTGTAAAGATATTAAATTTTTTGTTAAAATTTTATTTAAAAAAAAATTTTTTTTAAGTGGGCGTGGTCCTTCTCCGATTTTGCTAATAGTTTTAACAGATGAAATAGTTGCATATATTTCCGCAGAAATATAAATAATAGAATATTTGTAGCCTCCAACAATGCGGAAACATACCGAAAGCAAAATTTATTTAAATTAGAGTCAAAAAGGTCTAGAGAAACTTAACAAAATATAAAGCGTGTAACATGTTTCCCTGAGGAAAATTTTCACTTCTATGGTTGTTTACACAAATGCATAAAGCAAAATTATATAAACGCTTTGGTCGCTTCAAAGCAAAGATAACGCAAGGCGTTTGATTGTTTTTCTTATGGCGTCGTCAAAGCGTAGGCACGCAACCAAATCGTTTATGTAAATCTTTTGATGCTTCGCCGACAGATGAGTTAAATTTATGGCAGCTCCTATATTTTGCCAAGCAAAGTTTGTTGAATGTTAAAGGACACAAAAAGTTGCAAGATTCTCAAAGGAGGATTTACAACTATCATCGCTTCAAAGCGAAGAAAATGGCAAGGAGTCTCAATTTTATATTATGGGCCTGCCAAGGCTTCAAGTCGCTGCAACACAACCAAAGCGTCTATGTAAATCCGCCTTAATTTCTGTCAAATAAAACGGTGCTGTGAGTGGAAGCAAACCAAATAAGCGGGCAAAAATATGAGTAAATGAAAGTTTAACTATTAGATACGTTTTTATGCAATGACATTGTTGTTTTTTCGTTTAAAAATGCTGTTACCAGATTCTTTTATTACACAAATTTAATGAACTTGCGTACAGAAATCCTAGAAAATATTTTACCGATATACTTTATTGTTGAGTTTAAAAAGTTTTTCACAATAATTTGAAAAACTCTACGTTTTCTATGCTTTTCACACTTAGAGAAGTAACCTTGTATAATAAATTAAATTTTAAATGAAAGTCAATAACTCTGAACTGTTTTCGCCATGAAAAAAATTAAAATGTTGTGGAACAGGAGCAACACTTTCGTGACTACATAAACCCTGTTTCAATCTTTCACATCCCTGCACAGAACCCTAATTGACCGTTTTCAACCGAAACAACAATGTCAACCCAGATTTTCCCGTTATGCTCACTTAAGCGAGTGCCTGTCAGAAAGAAGTGAATACACTTGTACTTGCACACTATGCAACAGGTGCCGAACATACTACATATCGACATATTCATCTTACTCCCACATACAGCAAAAAATTTAAATACGGGTGGGTTTTCAGTTTACAAAGTTAATACAATAAACAAAAATATCCATATTAAAAGTGATTTTCCACGAATTTCCAATGAAAATTATAATTCAAATTATGCGCGAGTGATTTTGTTTTTCGCTTTTAATTCCAAAAATTAAAACATCTTCGGCCCTCGTTATATTGTGTCCGTCCGAACAGACATAATCAAAACAAAAAGTGGTTAATTAATTGCTTTGCAGTGAGTGCTTGTTCGGTTTTTCCTATTAAAGTCCAATAAATACTTGAACAAGTCTCCAAATTCCGATTTTTTACCGCGTACAGAATATTTATAATTTTTTTTTTGTTTAGTGACACAAATATACATATGTACAACCAAATCAAACCAAATTAACCAGTGGACACGGTGAATTTTTTGTAATAACACTAACAACGCACTGCACGTAAAGAGGAGATTTAACATTAATTAATTGCCACAATATCATTTGAATACAAAATCACTCGCACCGCGTTTATTTCGAGAATTATAATCGTTTTAATTTACAAAAGTAATAATAATAGCGATTTGCGATTACATTTTTAAAAAAAAGTGCAAGAAAAACGAAATAAAAGAAGAAAACAAATCAAGGCGAATTCGCGTATCTACACGTATTATAGTGGTGGGTGGTGAGCGGCTTCGATATAGGAGTGCAAATGCCGAAATTAGTACTGCGAATCCCGAAACCTCAAAAAGGAAGTTTAAATATACATTTTTATTGGTATTTATTTTAAATAAAATGAGGAATTATTTTTCAAATAATTTGTGATAATTTTTGAAAAAATAAATAAACATTTTTGTACCTAAATTTCGAGTTTTTCAATTTTTCTGCTCACTTATTTAGTTGTATTATACTAACATTTCTAGATTTTGGTGAGTTTCTTCGGGATTTTGGTTGGTGTTCTTACTGAAATTCATAGGTTCTTCAAAATTCACCCCATTTACAAAAAGAAAAAGGGAGTTTCAAGCATTATAGTGCTATTTCGTTAACAAGTTTGATATTTTTAGTGGAAAAAAGTTTACTATACCTGTAGGCTACTTAAGTTTTACGCCATTTTTAGTAAATTTTGATTATAAAACCACTTCAGCACTACGTGCATTTTTCGGATTTCGTCCAAGTCTTAATAATCCAAAGTAAATTTTTTCATCCAACAAATTAATAAAAAATGGCAAGTTTCAATCAATTGGTTGAGTCTTTGATAGATCTCGAGTCGGACTTTCGTGAAATCGAAAGCCACAATCAACTCGTCAGCGAAACACAAAGGGAGGAGGCTAAAGAGCTGTGGAACAAAATAAAACGCAGCTATAGTGAGTTTCAGGGGTCAGAGGCTGCAACATCGCCTAAAGATGCTAGTGCAGCGAGGAAAAAGTATAAGTTAGCGTACACAACTTATATGAAGTGACCTATCTACAAAGCAAAAAGATAAAGCCTCTGAAAAATCAAGCGACGACCCTGTTAGGGAACGCAATATTAGGCTTCCGCCTTGTGATATAGTGATACCGTATACTCGGCCCGAGCTTTAATAGACTCCGGCTCCGAGTGTTCATTTATTACGGAACGGCTTCGCCGATGTATCGGGCTTCCAGCTAAAAAAGTGAATGCTACAGTGTCAGGTATCAACAATAAGGTGTCTGCTCATTCCACCCTAGCTTGCCTGTCCATATAGGCTCACCCCTTGACACAACGGTATCCACCAGCATTACGGCTTTAGTGTTACCTCAATTGGCAGACAATCTGCCAACCGTCGATATTGACCCGGCTATCCAACGAAACTTCCCGGGAATTAAACTAGCAGACAGCAGATTCTTTGCGAACGAAGAAGTTGATCTTGTGCTTGAAGGTGATGTCTATCCGCAAATCATGTTGGAGGGGACTCGGAAGGACTTTACGAGTAATCTTCTCGCCCAGGAAACGGTATTCGGATAGATACTTACGGGACGGACCAAAGCAAACAAAGAGGCGACATCCTGTGTCTCTTTTTACAATGAGATCTCTTTGTATCAACAACTGGCAGCATTTTGGGAATTGGAAGATATCCCAAGGAACGCGATCCGCACGACCAATGAGGAATACTGCGAAGAGATTTACAAATCAACTACGACGCGAACGGATACGGGGAGATTTACGGTCTCTCTACCCTTTCGAAGGAACTTCCCAGCAGATATTTCTTTAGGGTATTCACGTAAAACTACGTTCTCGCAATATTTTCGTTGTGAAGGTAGGCTAGCCAAAAACCCCTCTTTACGAGAGGAGTATACGAGAACCCATCCGTCACTTACTTACTTACTTACTTAATTGGCGCTTAACCGTCTAAACGGTTATGGCCGTCCAACAAGGCGCGCCAGTCGCTCCTTCCCTCCGCCAACCGGCGCCAATTGGTCACGCCAAGGGAGTTTAAATCGTTTTCCACCGTCATCCGGTCGCCTCCACCATTTTAACGCGACATATGTACGTCGATGACGGTGGCACGACTTAGAATCCACCATCAAAGCGCGGGATGAAATTTGCGGGGCTTTAAGTTCGGCAGGTTTCCCACTTAGAAAGTGGACTGCCAATTGCAAGCAAGTTTTGCGCGACATTCCTGTTGCCCACTTGCATAACCAAGATTTTTTGGATTTCGGAAATGCAAGCATCGTTAAAGCCCTTGGCATCCGGTGGAATGCCTGTTCGGACCAGTCCTATTTCACCGCCACAGACGTCGATCAATGCCAAGAAGTGACAAAACGTAAGATTCTGTTGGCCATCGCGAAACTATTCGATCATCTCGGATGCCTAGCTCCAATAATTATAGTAACGAAAATGTTGATGCAAAATGTCTGGTCAGAAGGAACAGGTTGGGATAAGCAAGTGTCTTCGACCACATTAGAGGGTTGGCGTAAATTCTTCACGGATTATTCTGCAATTGAGAACGTCCGCATCCCACGATGGGTTAAGTTTTCTCCAGCCTAAAAAATGGAACTCCACGGGTTTTGTGACGCCTCTGAAAAGGCCTACGCGGCAGCCATTTATATGCGCGTGGAAGAAGGCGAGGAGGTCTACATAAATCTGCTGTTAGCCAAGACTCGAGTAGCTCCAGTAAAAACGATATCTCTGCCACGCTTGGAATTGTGTGTAGCAGTACTCTTGGCCGAAATGATGGAATCAGTCGTCACTAAACTCCATCTTCGTTCCCTGCAGGTTTATCTGTGGACTGACTCTACTATCGTGCTCGCTTGGCTGAGAAAACCACATTGCTCCTGGTCAACCTTCTTGTCCCACAGGGTTACCAAAATCATCGACAAGGTGGGGCAGCATCACTGGTATCATGTGGACTCATCCTCGAATCCAGCCGATTTAGCCAGTCGTGGAGTAACAGCTCCGGATTTAATTGACAATTCTTTGTGGTGGCAGGGCCCTTCTTGGCTGCAGAAGGCAAGTCAGAATGGCCAAAACAAGAGTCGGTCTTCCAAACCGACGAAGGGGCAAAGCGCGTGCTCTCCCACGCAACGAAAGTCGTTGAAATGTCGGATATACTCAAACGCTTCTCTTCGCTTCCAAGGGCTTTACGAGTTCCATCGTACGTCTTTCGTTTCATCCAAAGGACTCACCCCACTCAGAAATCAATCTTCCAAGCAGCTTCTGTATCAATCCCTCCGGAGGAAATAAAAGGTATAACTCAGCGAATAATTGCCCTCTGCCAGAAACAACATTTTTCGGCGGAGGCTTCGAAGTTAAAATCTGGACTTGCGATAAGCGCTAAAAGCTAAATTCTAATCTTAAACCCATTTTCTCGACTCAAGCGGAGTTCTAAGAAGCTGAGGTCGTCTCGGAGCATCGCCAGACCTCAGTTACAAAGAAAAGCATCAAATCTTTCTGCCGTATAACTGCCATTATTCACGCTTGTTAGTGAAGTTTATCCATAAAATATCACTTCACGGAGAACATCAGTTAATGTTGCGACTTATTCGAGCACAATATTGGATCCCTCAGATCAAGGTTATGATCAAGTCAGTCATTCACAATTGCAAGGTATGCACTATATACAAAAAACAAACGCAATCTCAAATCATGGCGTAACTACCTTCGGAACGCACGACTGTCTCTAGGGCCTTTAAAAACACCGGCGTTGATTTCGCAGGACCTTCCGAGATAAAAAACTATAGAGGTAGAGCTTGTGTTATTACAAAAGGGTACGTATGTCTTTACGTCTGCTTCGCAACAAAGGCCATTCATCTAGAATCCACAAATTACCTTAGCACTGCCACCTCTCTAGCAGCCTATTCTAGATTTATTTCGCGTAGGGGATGTCCTAAAAACATATATTCAGACAATGGAACTAACTTCGTTGGAGCCTCAAGATCTTTTAAGACTGAATTTAAGGCTCTTCTCTCTGATTCTCGTACTGCACTTCTTTCGAAGTACTTCTATCAGGAGCTTTCTTGGCATTTCGTACCCGCATCAGCTCCTCACTTGGGGGGCTTATGGGAGGCTGGCGTGAAGAGCTTTAAAACCCATATTTGAAAAGTAGCATCTGGACTCAAATATACGTTTGAGGAGTTTTCGGCACTTTTATGTAGAATTGAGGTTAGCGAGAATCCAGCATCAGTGATCAACCGATGGCAAAAGATGAAAGCATTGCATCATTCATTCTGTCAACGATGGAAGAACGAATAGCTTACGGAGCTCCAGAAGAGGACTAAGTGGAAGCGACAGCAGCCGGACATGAAAGCGGATGATCTCGTCGTGATCCGTGAAGATAACGTGCCTCCAAACGAATGGCGACTTGGCCGAGTCGTCGATATACATCGCGGTTCGGACAGTAGCGTCCGAGTAGTGAAAGTTCGGCCGAGAAAGGATTAGTCACCAGACCAATCATGAAACTGGTCCGACTACCACCGAATAAATCCGGAAATTAGTTTACAAAATCCTTCCCCTCCATGCTCATCACCCACCCGTCGCCTCTACTTTCAAATCTATTTTGTACTCGATTAACACGACTTATTTTCATTACAGAAGGTCTCGCTTTGTCGCAGCACGCTAGAGGTCCGAAAATGGTTCGGACGCATTTCCAATACCATGCCGCATCTGCAGCAACAACCACGGCATCAGGCCCAGATACCGAGCCAAGGGACCAGAAGAAAGATTGCGTGAGGTATTGTCGCCCTTCCTCCGTATGGAGATCTGTCCCAGCTCCGCTCGCTGCCCTTACTGTGGTGAGAAACATCACAACACGCTACATATAGAGGGTTTAACGTGTACCATATCGGATCCAAGGTAGTAGTCAAACCGCCACGACGACGAATCCGATGACGCACTGTCGATATATTTCACCGAGGAGACTAAATCGTGGGCTCAACAATTGAGGAAGAGGAACTGGAGCAAAATGAGGCAGTTGGCGGTCTTCCAACAGAAGGCAGTGGTGCGGCATTAAATGCTTTCCGCCCGCTGCTCTAACACGAAAGGCGGTCGCGCGACTTGACATTAAATACTTGCCAATCGCCGATTCCACGAAGCCTTACAGGTAGATACTTTTGCACACCAGTCCTCCAACGTTTGGGAAGCTCAGTATCTCGTCCTGCTCCGCAGAAAAATTGTCGACAGGGCGGCTCGGCAGCAAATACTTTCCGACCGCCAAACGTCGCAATCATCACAGAGCCCCTAACACCAGCACACCGTATACGCGGAAAGAGCCTAATCAAGCTGAGGAGAGCAACCTGCTTCTGCAACCGACCATATTAGGTTTGGCCATTTTCCGTTCCATAACAGGCTCGCTGCAACCAAATCCTTCATTTTTTATGAATTGTCTTTTTAAATTTGTTATTTAAATATCAAATACTTAAATATGTACAAATTCTAGTTGACTCGTTTCGTAAGTCAAGTTTGCTGTTTTCAAATTGTTAAAATTTAATTTATGCAAATGTTCATTTCATAACTTCTTATGGTAGATTTTTAATTTTTTTTCAATTTAATATTCATTGCATCATTTCAAGTCAAACGTTGAACCGGCTGATGTTGGCATTTCTAATATTGCCCATGGCAAGGGGGCCGGCATGTTTAGGCCAGTGGCCTAAATCATTTCCTACCGGCTAGCCACCCTCGACTTACCTATTTTTACGTTTGTCAGCAAGCAACGGTTAACTTCCAATCGTCCTCTTGATCCAGCATTTGCTTTCGTTAAAAGGGAAAATTCTGGGTTCGTTGGCGATTTGGAAGTTGTCGTCGGCTCTGACTTAGTTTGCCTGCCAACGAATCACTATCTGATCCAGCGTTCGACTTAAAAAAAAAAAATGTAAGGCGCGATAACCTCCGAAGAGATCTAAGGCCGAACTTCTCTTCCAATTTGCGTCGTGCTCTTCTTGCTTTTCCCTACAAATTGGCCGGACGGGACCTACATGTTTTATGCCGACTCCGAACGGCATCTGCAAGGCAGATAAGTTTTCACTGAGAGCTTTTCATGGCAGAAATACACCCGGAGCGCTTGCCAAACACTGCCGAGGGGCGACCCCGCTTAGAAACATTTTCTTCTAATTGAAAAACCTTATTTCTAAAATTTTGATGTTGCTTTGCCCGGGGTGTGAATCCAGGGCATACGGTGTGGTAGGCGAAGGACGCTACCATCACACCACGGTGGCCGCGTTCGACTTTGGATATTCAAAATAAAAAGAAACGTAAGTTCCTAAATTCCTTTATTGTGATATTTTATTAATCCATATCGACGAAATAAAGACAGTTTATAATTATTATACATATTTCTATGTTTAAACACTAATTATTTTGTTTTTATTTCTTTTCCGCAAAACACAATTGGTTTCATTCCCGCCAATTGTGTTCACCCTGTGTACAAATACAGATGGGTCAATGTCATGAAGCGGTATTCACTTACATTGAACTTCAGCCAGCAATATTCGAAGCCTTTGAAGAGATAGCAGAAGGGAAAAACGACAAAACTTCAGCACAAACTTCTCAATTTAAAGCTGCTATTTCTAGCGTGCAATTCCAAACGTTGATGTTGTTGTTGTAGCAATAAGGACACTCCACGAAGGCCTTGGGGAGTGTTATCTATGTTGATGGTCATTTGCCGGATGCAGATCCGGTACGTTCCTGTAACAAGCACAATAAAGGTACCAGCCCGACCATCTCGGGAAACGATTTGTTATGACCACATGAAACCTTCTAGGCCATGCCGCCCTTCCACCCCCTTAATTCATCAGGAGTTGGGGGTCGCCAGATCCTCGGCTGTTAATGAAGCACGATTCGCCACGGGTAGGTGGGGTTGGCAATTGAGTTGAAGAAGCTATATAATGCGCTGGCAACCCCTTGAGAGAGTTGCGCTACACAAGAAACCACGCATCAGTAAACATCAATTAAATAGATGCAACGTTGATACTGAGAGCGTCGAAGATTATTATAGAGTCGCATTCTATATTCCATTCCTTGATGCATTCATAACTCATATCAAGAGCCGTTACATGAAACACCAACTAATTTTTGAAAACTTTGCGGCTTTGTTCCTCAAAAATGAATACAACGCTGAAAAAATGCAATAAACTGCATGAGTTTTATGAAAGTGCTCTAAATTGTTCCAAAACTGAGTTTGCAATGGAAGTCAAAATGTGGAGAAGGCGAGTCGATGGCAGAATTTTAAAAACGTGTTTGATGCATTTGAGGTGGGTACAATTTTGATGATTACCTACAAAATTTGTATGCTATATTTCTTATTTATCTTATTTTTTCAGATGGTGAATCCAAATGCTTTCGAACATGTAAATGAGATATTGCGCACATTTTCTGCCCTCAAAAAGTTAAAATCATACTTGCGGAGTACAATCCGTTAAGAACGTTTGAATAGCCTCGCTTGATTGAATATCCATATTGATACACCACTTTCTGTAAACGAAGTACTAGAAGAGTTTTTCAAAAAACCTAGGCGATTGTGATGATTTAAAGCTTGAATATACAGCCATATTTTACTGGCCGATTTTAGCTACGAACCAATTTTCATGTCATAAAAAAGGTACGAAAAATACCTCACATCTATACCATCTTCTTCAATTTTGTAACTATCAAGCTTGAAATGCCCATTTTACAAGATGAAGCAAATTTAAAGTTTTTTTCGTACCCTTTTTACGATATAAAAATTGGTTAGTACCCAAAATCGGTCAGTTCTGATATTCTTAATAAGAGTGCATATGTTAATTTATTTAAGTTTTACCGGTAACACCGTCATTTTAACTTTGATACCTTCTATCAACCTCTCCACGGGAGGGTTTTGAACCCGAAACCCCCCGTAAATCCGCCACTGCCATTCTATCTCGTATAATGGTTAGTACCACCCATGCCGCTTACTTGCTTATGCGAAACCTATTCCGGAAACTTTGTTCATTGTAATTTCCGAAACGTATTGGTGCCTCTCTTACAGTCCTTACACGTTTGGCTATTATCATACGCTGTAATAGCTCAAACTCCGCATCATTTTAATAACTTTATCCATTTTAATAACTTTAGTAATATAATATTAATAAAGTTTTTTTAGAGATATAATTTCTGTGGTATGGATTCTTAAGATCCTCATAAAACCAGGTTATATTCCAACAGTATTTTCAATTCAATATGTTTTTACATGGCCCCACGCCAGTAACAAAATCATTAAAGTTTAAAATATTTATTTTTCCACAGCTAGTACACAATGGTAATATCATAGAGGCCAGAACCACGTGTAGCAGCTTGGGAATTGGTATAAATTTTTGTAATTGTTCGTAATTTCAATTTATCATTGTATTAAGCTGTGAGTAATCCGCTGTTTTTAGTCACAGGGCGAGGTTGCATTTTCCATATATAAATAGGCGAAGTTTGACATTTAAACACAGTTTAAATATGGCCGATTTTGGTGTGGTGAAAATGAATTTTCGCAGATAATTGCCAATCCATACTTAAATATTCCATCTGAAATTGGGCCTTAATTAAATAATTATATTAATAATGCGTTGTGCTGCGTTTGGGCTTCCTTCAAGGGATATGTAAAGCACGCAGTACTTGATGTCATCAAAGAATCAGCGCATTGATGGCCGCATCACTGCTAAAAGTATAAATTTCAAACGGCGATGGAGTTTGTTTATTGGGGAACTGGCATTAGAAGCGAAAAAATCGTCAACCCAGACATCCAACGGATAATCTTTAATGCTGGCAAGTACTGCCTTAGACTAAGATGGCAATTAAAAACAAAAAGACTTTTCTTGATAAACAAAAGTTGTGACGGACCTTTCCTTATGCCGGGGTAGGACTCGGTTCATCCAGGGTTCCCTGAAATATATTGATGCACCTAGTAAAAGAAAACCCTGTAATTATGTATAAACGTATGTATATATTTTATTCAAATTATTCTTTTCTACTAAGTTTAAACCTGGCTAATTAAAGGGCAGCGGATATGAAAACCACCCACTAATCCTTCCTGTTGATGGGGGTGAGAACCGCCCAACAAATATGCTGACTAAGTACTCGTGAGGTGGAAGCCCCCAGGTGTACTATTCGCTGACCAGTTTAACCAGCCAACTACTATACCTAGCTAGTGCTATCTACTACTACTCAATTTACTTAAGGATTTGTCGCCCTTTTATTCTTATTTGCGCGCAGGCAAACAGCGCAGGCTTAACCACTAAAATTATATCTATTTAACACTTCTATTATGATACATGCTCCTTTTGTCAATTTAAGTTCTACTTGCATGTACATCGGGGATTAATTCAAGTTCTAATTGTGTGTAAAATGCATTTGGCTTAAAAATCAGGTACTTCATATGTTTATGTAAAATAATATATTGTTACGAATGTTAGCAACACTAAGGGATACTGCCATCTCTAGGCCGATGCTAAGCAGTGACGTGAATTCACATCAATAATTCAATCATTATGTCTACACATACGCGTGCACGCGGCGGAGAAGCAACGCACAGGCACATGCAGATATCTTATCTGAAATGTGCAGTGTTGTAAAGCCATAGGCAATAAAGCCATATGGCCTTATATCTCAATGAAACGAGAAATTAAACCATATGGCATTATTGCATACACCCAAGTGCAATATCACCATAATCGTTGAGGGACCAAAGTGGAAATAACGCCATAACGAGCTGATATTACCTTATAACTCTTATGTTTATTGTTATGTTAGCCGATCCAACACCGGCTGCGCCATGCACAGTAATTCTGCGCAGAAGGGTGCACTACGCAGAAGGACTCCACCGTGGTGGTAGCCACAGTTATACCACACACCTGGACTTGGCATGATGTAGCCCAGGGTTATTTTTTATAAGTGAATTATTTCAAAAAAATGTTTAATGTGAAATAACACCATAATGGCTTTATTTCACTCCTTACATGGAAATAAAACCATATGGCCTTATTTCACACTCCACTGAGAGATAAGGCTATATGGCTTTATTGCCTATGGCTTTATAACCCTGCACCTATCTGAAATGCTCCTAAAAGTATGCAATTGTGATTGTGGAAGTGTCGCTCACACATATAAGCGCATGGGTTATGAGAGAAGCCATAAAAATTATACGTCTGTAGTTGTAGCTGAGAAATTTATAACTAACTAGTAAGTTCTGGAATTAGGAAAGCCTAGAAATGTGCAACGAGGAGGTCGGACAGTATAAAAGGGCGACAACAGTGGAGGCGAGAAATTAGTTTCATTTAAGCTATCAGTCAGTTTGGTTACACTGGTCGACGGCCAAAATTTACCAGAGACGCCGTTATGAAATTCGTATGTAAAACCACCCCCTGATTTCGAAAATCGAGTTCATTTTTGTTTCTATGGTACCGTTTTTGAGATATTTGCAATTTACCGTTGTTCGAAAAAACCAAAAAGGTGGCTCCCTTTAATTACGTATATCTCGAATGGGTAAAGCAATTGCAAAAAAGTTTACAGAATCAGAAAGACAATAAAATTTTCTATAAATGCATAATACATTGTTTTTTGCTCAACCAGATAGTTTTCGAGATATTAGCTTATAATTTCAGATTTTTGTTTTTTTTATGAAAAAATATGAAAAAAAATTACTCTTTGCGAGGGCAGCATTCCAAAACCACAACTTTTTTTCCAGATGTTTTTTCTTTACGTAAAGCTCTTTCTAATTAAGAAAAAGATAAGCTACCATCGAAGAAAATCGATGCAAAACTACGTAAGTTATAAGCGATCAAATAAAAATACCCAGGTTGGGCAATTTCAACGTATACCTCAAAACTTATGTATGGTATAAAGAAGAGTGAAATATCTAGCTATGCTCTGTTTCTATTTAGTTAAAAGTTCAATTTATGAATGAAATTTCCCATATTTTTAACTTTTTTTTAATTTATTTATGTTGATACTATATTCTAACAATCTTTATCTTAATTTGATTTTACTATGTAGTCGAAATAATTATGTGTGTTTTTCCGCTTCATACGGCTGGGTTCTCAGGTGCCGTATTTTGAGGAAATACGGCACCTGAGAACTCAGCCGTATGAAGCGGAAAAACACAAGCAGGTCCTTGGTGAACTCCATAGACAGGCGTCGGACCTTTATGTCGGGAATTGCCAGGTGAATCCAGTATTTGAAGAAAAATATCCAGAACTCGCAGAAGAGGAACGCATACTCCCCAGGGAAACGCGTGTCACTCTTGCTCAACTTCGTTCTGGATACTGTAACAGGTTAAACTCTTACCTATCCAGAATCAACCCCGACATACAAAATGTATGCCCTGCTTGCAATGTGTCCCCACATGACACCAACCATCTCTTTAATTGTAATGTGGAACCAACGCCTCTAACACCCCTTTCCTTATGGTCCACCCCTGTTGAAACGGCAAGTTTCCTTGGACTCCCGTTAGAGGATATTGATGACAATTTGTGATCGTTCGCGGCTATTAGGTGGGGCGAGCATTGCTACAACAACAACAACAACATGTGTTCTACTTTGACGCTTATTCAGTTTAGGATGGATTTCTCTTATGAGAAAGCAGCAGTAATCACCCATCATTGCGACGTCCCAGAATCCTTGATATCGATTCTCAATTAATTTCATTTGCTGATGAAACCTTTCGCCATGTTCGTCACTTTCGTCGCCAAGATTTGCCAGGAAAAAGCTCAAATGTGAGTGCAGAAAGTGAATTTTTAAGGACATATTTACGCCTGGAAAGAACATATAAGTTAGGTAAACAAGTTATAGAATTTTGGGAAACTAATTTTAATAAGCCTTTAAGCCATTTTCGCATAATTATTGATAAAGTCGTTCACTATCTGCTCGTAGTTAGGGCTTTTGTGTCTATCGAGAAAAGAAGCAACGACCTTTTCAAAGGATTCCCACGCTGCTGCCTCAACTGATGAGAGTAGTCTTTTGAATTGATTACTGTTGATCAACTTTTTTATTTGTGCTCCAACAAAAATACCTTCCTTTATCTTGGCTTGAGAAATATCTGAAAAAATTGTTTTCATATAGTCGAATGCTTCGCCTTCTTTGTCCAAAGCCTTAACCAAGTTTTTAATGAGACCGAGCTTGATGTGTAAGAGTGGAAGTATGATTTTCTCTTTCTTGACAAGAGGGGTGTATTTGATGTTATCCACACCAACGGTAAACTCGACTCTTTCCGGCCAATCCTTTCTGACGTAGTGGTCCCTACGAGCTCGGCTATCCCAATTGCAAAGGAAGCAGCAGTGCTTGGTGTAGCCACTTGTAGACCGCATAGCATTGCAACGACTTTGAGATCCGAACACATTTTCCAATCATGCTCTCCGTATTTGATAAATTTGAGTAGTTTTTGCGTTTCCTCGTAGGTTTCCTTTGTATTTACTGCATGTACGATCGGGATAGAAGGCGTTTTGTTACAAATATGCAATAATACAGCCTTCAAACTCGGTTTATTGCTGTCTATGAACAATCGCCAGTCTTTTGAGTCATATGTTTGACCAAACTCTTTGAATAAACCAGGAATGTCGTTGCAGTAGCATATACTGTCTTTCTTGGTATAGTGTTTGGAAAATTGTTCGTGACGAGTTCTACAATATATCACCTTAACATCGGATGACACAAATTTAAATTGTTGCATACGAGAAGCGTAGATCTCGGCCTTTTCCTTGGATAATTCCAAATATCTTATCCAATCATTAAGTTGTGCTTGTGACAGAACGTTTCTCTCGTTTCCCATGCGAAGTTCAGTACAACTTGATTCCCCGCACTCAGATATTACTGTTGACAATGGAACTGGATTCGCAACTGCCGTTGAATGTAGTACTGGTAATGTCACTGTAGGTACGCTGGCATAGGTTACTCTTCTTGATCTTCCAATGCCAACTACTTTTGTTTGACAAATATAACACTCTATTGAATGGCAAGTAGGTTCTCTCCATATCATTGGTGTATCAAATTTTATTTGTTGTCCTGATTCCGACTGAATCAATTCTACTCGATACGATGTACACAAAGTGTTCGGTGTCCATGGTTTTTCAGCATTTTTAGGCTCAATGCCAAAATACTTGGAGTATAAAGTTTTCGTATGATCTGAGAATACTGGTCGTCGCCTTATGATAGTATATTGGCCACACATGAAACAGAACATATCTGGATCGTTATTACAAACAAATTCTCGCTTCCTTTTACTCATTTTATTTTTTTTAATAAATCACGGTTTTGAAATTTGACTTATGAACTAACTATCTTCGGCGAGCCTTGCAGATGTTATGAAGTTTCAAGGCGCATTAACTCATATTTATACTCGGAACAAGAATAAAATTGAAAAAATCAAATCTTACCTAGACAGAAAGGTTCCTTTTTATACGAAGCCGGGAAAAGAAAATACTACCTGCTTTAGATGTAGGCTTTAAAAATTTGTTTGTGTCTTATAATTTTGAAAATCTACCTGCATACTTACCCATAAGTGACGGAAATACATGTTTATAACTACATGCCTACAGCAGGTTTCGAACCCAACCACTCTTCCTTTCGATGCAACCTCTCTACCTAATATAAAACAATTTGAGTATTAAAAGTACTATTTGATTTATTTAAAGAAAAAGTATTATCATTGTTATGGCGTTATTCGTTTATCCGGATAATATCCCATTTGCACTTTATACCTTTAATATATGTATGTATACATACATTGAAGTTGCGCAACCTGGGTATTTTTATTTGATCGCTTATAACTTACGTAGTTTTTTGTCGATTTTATTCGATGATAGCTTATCTTTTTTCTAATTAAACAGAGCTTTACGCAAAGGAAAAATATCTGGATAAAAAGTTGTGGTTTTGGAATGTTGGTTTCGCAAAAAGTAATTTTTTTCATATTTTTTCATAAAACAATGTATGATGTATTCATAGAAAATTTTATCGTCTTTTCGACTCTGTAAACTTTTTTGCAATTGCTTTACCCGTTCGTGAGACATACGTAATTAAAGGGAGCCATCTTTTTGGTTTTTTCGAATAACGGTAAATTGCAAATATCTCAAAAACCATACCATAGAATCAAAAATGAACTCAATTTTCGAAATCAGGGGGTGATTTTACATACGAATTTCATAACGGCGTTTCTGGTAAAGAGAAAAAGTTGAAATTCGTGGTCCAGTGTTATTAAGCAAGCTAGTTGCAAAGTATAAGTGTTATAGTGAAGTACTTTAATTAAGGCCATTTTTCCATTATTCAATATTGGAGTTATTTATTCAACAGTTTAGTGATTCGAATTTAGCAGAAGATTGCAAATAAGAGGATTTGCAGTAAATTCGTTACAATTGGTGTCAGAAGAGGAGTTGTTGAATAAATTCCGAAGACTTCGAATACAACTTGGACATGTCAAAGTTAAGTGAATTGAAGATTCAGCAACTGAAGAAGGAGTTGGAGAGCCGTATATTGAATACAACCGGCATTAAACTAGAACTTCAGGAACGACTACGACAGGCAATGGAATTAGAAGGAATTGACGTGGAAGAGTATGACTTTCATCTTGATGGTGAGGAAACAACAAAAATGGAAGAAACACCGCAGACAGTTACGAGCACAGACTTGAACATGATTTTAGCTGCAATATCTGCTCAAACAACGACAGTGTCATCTCAACTGGCATCTCAGAGCAGAAGACATATATGGCATCCCAGCTGGAATCACATGAGACACGTATTTCAGAAATGTCGACACAGATTACATCAAAGATGGAAACACAACTGAAAGAGCAAGAGGCGCGTATATCATCAAGACTCGAAGCGCGTATGGACGAGAAAATAACGCAGTTTGAAGAAAAATTCGAAGCAGAGGTGGATGCTTTGAGAGGTCGTATATAGGAATTGCAACTTAATCGGCCGGCTGCTTCAGCGAGTAATACGAAGGTAAAAACTCCATCTTTTGACTGTTCTGTACCTTTCCAGGTCTTCAAGCTACAGTTTGAGAAGACCGGTGCAGTGGAGTGCTGAACATAAAGTTGCTGCACTATTCGTGGCCTTGAAAGGATCTTCTGCTGAAATCCTACAGACTATTCCTGAGGGAAAGCGGAACAACTACGAAACATTGATGAGCGCTCTAGAGAGGCGATACGGAAGCGAATACAGGAAGCAGATACACCAAATAGAGTTGCAAAACCGCTACCAAAAAGCAAATGAGACATTGCAGGAGTTTGCTTCGGATATTGAAAGATTGGCTCATCTTGGGAATGCGGACGCACCCGTGGAATACACCGAGAGGGTAAAAATCCAGAGTTTTATAAATGGCATACGGGACGTCGAAACAAAGCGAGCTACATACGCAAACCCAAAGCCAACATTCGCAGACGCGGTATCACATGCTCTGTTTCAGGAAACAGCGTCCCTTCTGTGTAAGCTAGTTTTCAAAGCACGCCGTGTGGAAGTAGAAAGGCCAGAGTGGGTAGACACAATATTAGAGGCGCTGAAAGGATCGCAAAAGCGGAGTGAAAGAGTTATCAAATGCGGGAAGCCCGGTCACATTGCACGTCATTGCGATCTTGATCCTGGTAGTTCCAACTTGGGTGGCCGTAAACGCAAAGCTGGAGGAGATGAGCAAGAGCGTGCCAGATGTAAAAATCGAGAGCTAGATCCAGCTATTGAATGTCCTATGATATCTGTGTCGCAAATTGGAAGGAAACCAAGCAGTTTTACCGTCAGAGGGAATGTGGATGGCAAGGAGCGTGTACTGACTGTAGATATGGGCGCATCTCATTCCTTGATTTGATGTGATTTAGTCAACAGGAGAGTAAAACCGTTACCTGGGGCAAGGTTGCGTACGGTCACAGGCGAGTATAACCAAGTCCAGGGAGAAGTGATATGTGAAGTCCTAATTGGGAAGGTCATGGTTCTACACAAATTCGTTGTGGCGGAGATCATTTATTAAGTCATATTGGGAGTGGACTTCTTAGTTGACCATGACATCAGGATCGATATGCCAAGAAAGATTATGAGCTATGAGAACCAGGATGTGCCATTTAACTTCAGTTTGGAAAAAGGGTTCAGCAGTAATCGAGTGCTGGTGAAAGAGATTCGACAAAAACCGGAAAAGTCAAAGGCAGCAGATCGGGCAAGGGTTGATGGAACGAATGTGCCAAACAAATCAAAACCGAAGGTACCTGTGAGAGAAACACTGGCATTGAAAAGCCCTATCGGACGTACTAAAACGAAGGAAAAAATTTCGCAGAAAGACTGCAAGGGTGGTTTCAAGCCAGGGCACACTACTGTTGTGAAGCATCGGAACGATACTGATTATGCAAAGCAAATCCGTCCAGCGCAAGCTCTACGAAGTAGTTCATTGGCCAAACAACAGAGTGTGAACGAACGAACCAGGGTAGTATGATGAAACACAGGTACGATGAGAACAATAATTCGAAAGGTTTCTTAGCGGGAGATTTGGTACTGTTATACAACCCCCACCGGCGGAAAGGTGTTCCATCCAAATTTCGGTGCAGTTGGGAAGTCCCGTACAAAGTTGTGAAGAAGATCAGTGACACCATCTACCGCATACAAACCATTGGGAAACCACGAAGTAGAAGAGTGGTACATACGAATATGCTGGCAGCGTTTAGATCGAGAGATTTGTCTGATCGGGACGATCAGACTTAGGTGGAGGGCAGTGTTACGAATGTTAGCAACACTAAGGGGTACTGCCATCTCTAGGCCGATGTTAAGCAGTGACGTGAATTCACATCAATAATGCAATCATTATGTCTACACATACGCGTGCACGCGAGGGAGAAGCAAAGCACAAGCACATGCAGATATCTTATCTGAAATGCTCCTAATGTATGCAATTGAGATTGGGGAAGTGTCGCTCACACATACAAGCGCATGGGGTATGACAGAAGCTATAAAAATTATACATCTGTAGTTGTAGCTGATAAATTTATAACTAGTAAGTTCTGGAATTAGAAAAGCCTAGAAATATGCAACGAGGAGGTCGGACAATATAAAAGGGCGACAACAGTGGAGGCGAGAAATCAGTTTCATTTAAGCTATCAGTCAGTTTGGTTATTAAGCAAGTTAGTTGCAAAGTATAAGTGTTATTGTGAAGTACTTTAATAAAGGCCATTTTTCCATTATTCAATATTGGAGTTATTTATTCAACAGTTTAGTGATTCGATCTTAGCAGAAGGTTGCAAATAAGAGGACTTGCAGTAAATTCGTTACAATATATATAAATTTGGCATTTAATGATTTACAAAAATATATAAATATGTACGTGTAAATTTATGTGTACATGGGTAAATAATTCAATTGATTCATTTTATGTACAAAGTATTTACATTTTAATTTCAAAATAGTGTTGTGGGGAACTTCAAATTTGGGGTCCTCACACCATTCCCTCACCTGCTAGAATCAGGCCTATCCTTACGAGGCCGGTTCTCGTGATCCGCACTCTGTGGCTGTTGCCGTCGATATCGCGCCGGATTTTTCGCTTCCCTCTCTTCTGCTGCGTCTGCTGTAGGTGTGCCTCAATTTCTGTGACGAGAGCTTCTGAGAGAGGATCAACTCCTGAGTTATTCTCCCACGTGTCGGGTATTGTTGTTTCCTGGAGCCATCGTCCGATCTCGCCGATCAGGTCTTGTGAGTTGCTGACTTTTCCGATGTTGTTACCGCTAGCTGATTCTACCAACGCCACGTCGTCGCTTGCTGTGAGACTTAGCACATCATTTCGGTCGACAGGGGCGCAGTCTTCTTCGGCACCGTCGCAAATCTGTAGCTTTGCCGGTGGTTGGGGCGTCTCTTCCCCAGTAAGGTCGCCATAGTAGACTCGCATCCTCAAATTTTTGCGCCGATTATAATCGATGAACCCTCGGCCGGGCTCTGCCGTGTCCTCCTGGCGTATGGAGAGCTAAACCGAGCTATATTCGGATACCGTTTCGTAAGCCAGGCTGTATATTGGGCCTTCGTCTTCGGTGATGATCTGCCCGAACTGTTCTGTACAGACGCTGTCAATTTCGGTGACCTCTTCCGCAATACTATCTTCGTAGACCGGGCTACGAACGGAGCTGGCTTCGCTGGCTTCTTCGCCGGTATACTCCTCTGTTGGCACTGGGCCCGTCGTATGGGTTGGCACTGGGCCCGTCGTGTCTGTTGGCACTAGGCCTGTCGTATGTAAAACTCGCCTTATAGTGATTTTAAGGGAGTCGTCTGTGGCTCTTACCACCGCGTACTTATTCATGTTCGAACTTGACTTCTCCATGTTGACTCACTTTTTGGTTGTCCTCCAGGTTGCGGCCCGTATTTATACGAATCCTTCTTGTGTATTAAACTGTGATTTTCCAGGCTTCGCTCTATATCGAAACATATTTTTGCATTGTTGGTAGTGCTTCGCAGGAAAGCTCCACTTGTTGCGAGTGTTTTTGTTAGTTTTTTTTTTTTGCATTCTTTATTATTCCTCCTTTGCTGTGTTGCTTAGTGGCAAATGTTTTGTTAGGCGGTCAGTGACACTAGCAGAGGCTTGCATTGCATGGGGCTGCACAGTGGTATGTTTTCGTATCTACCGAGAGATTTATATGACATGGGCAAAATATTTGTTTGCGAAAAAAAATATATTAAGTAAATGGCCTTATGATAGGCAGTGGATATGGTATGCTATATGTACGTGTATATGTAAATCAATCTATGCGAAATATCATATGATGTTTGTAACTCAGTTTATGTGAAATATTATATTGTATAAAACTAGTGAGTTTTAGTGGGGAACTCTAAAGTCTGTGGATTTGGGGTCATCCCACTCTCCCCTCACCTGTCGTGGTATGGTTCTTCCGTCATTACGTGAGATTTGTATTCGCCTGTTGGATGGCGAATCTATGTGACTGGGACAATATTGCCTCGCGCATCGTGTAACCGTTTGCTGTTGTAGGGTACTGCGTTCTTGGTCTGAAATGAAACGTTACGAAATAATCATAATTATGTTAGCTGGCCATGTTATTGACGTATTCCATTCCATCCGCATTTCGTTTTCCATAGTTGACGGGTGGCCGTGTCCTACATCTAACCTCGCTAGTGACAGTGAACCGCATACATTTCCAGTGTTACGACCTGCCTGTTGTTGGATACTCTGGACCTGGGTTACAAACTGTGCTGTTGACGTACTGCGATTTGCTACGATGTGTATTCACCTCGTTTCGGCGGCGAGATTCGAGCATCTACGTCTCCTTTTGTCCTTCCTGCGCTGGACTTGGCTCTCGTCGATCAATGTTCTCCACTTCGCCTTGATGGTATGCCTTTAGTTCACACACGTGTGCCGTTCTTCTATTGCCTTTGTGTAGTGGTGCGCCAAATCTAGCCAAAACACGTTCCCTCAGTCCTCGAATTAGATTATAAGTTGTTGCCTTCCGTATCGCTATGACTTCCACCCATTTTGAAAATCGATCTACAAATACTAATGCCATTGTCTTTCCGTGTTTTGAGAGCGAAAGCGGTCCCACAAAGTCCGCGCAAACTGCTGAAAAGGGTTCTTCAGATATTTGTGTGAGCATCTTGCCTGCAGCTCGTTGTTGGCTGGGTTTGTACACCTGGCACTCGTGACACTGCTGCACATAATTCCTCAAGAGCCAGTAGTAACGAATCATTGCACGCGCTATCGATTTCCGCATACCCATATGTCCTGCACTTGCAGTGTCATGATTTTCGTGGAGCACTCTCCGCCGCTGTGATGTCGGTGCACATAACTTCCAAGGAACTGCATCTTCGCCGTCTGTTTGATTTGCCATTCGTTTATACATTCTTCCTGCTTCGATCACGTAATCCGAAAACTTCTCTAGGGTTTCCGCCACTTCGATCATCTTTGCCGTGAGCCATTTACAGTGAATATCGTCTTGTCGCGAAAGCGCATCTGCTACAACGTTCATTTTCCCCATCCTGTATTGTACATCGAATGAATATTGCTCTAGTTCGAGCGCCCATCTAGCAATTCGCCCCGATGGGCTCTCGACTGTGAACACCGTATAATTGTGTGCTTCCAGGTATGGTCTCATCTTTCTGATCGCCCAAACTATCGCTAGGCAAAAATTTATGTTCTACTTCATGCACATGGGGGATTAATTCAAGTTCTAATTGTGTGTAAATATGCATTTGGCATAAAAATCAGGTATTTTATATGTTTATGTAAAATAATATGTATATAAATTTGGCATTTAATGATTTAAAAAATATATAAATATGTACATGTAAATTTATGTGTACATGGGTAAATAATTCAATTAATCAATTTTATGTACAAAGAATTTACATTTTAATTTGTAATTCAAAATAGTGTTGTGGGGAACTTTAAAGCCTTCGGATTTGGGGTATTTGGGGTCCTCACAAAGTCTATAAGTCTCTCATCATACCTATTTTGCTAATGGCTTGGAATTATGGACGTCGTCGAGAGAAGATCATTTGGACCTGGCGTATTTGGGAGAAAATTTTTCTGAGGATTTATTTATGGAGGTTTCATATATGAGCTTCTCGTAGATATTATGCGAATAGGGCAACGATTAAAAGCATATGGACATTGTAGTTGTAGGGTACTTTTATTCTATTGTTCTTGTTATTTTAGCTTTAATACAACTTAAATCATGTTTCACTTTGAATTGTTCTAATACTTCATTCAGTGGTAAAAAATAAAAATAAACAAGTAAGGAAGGTTAAGTTCGGGTGTAACCGAACATTACATACTCAGTTGAGAGCTATGGTGACAACATAAGGGAAAATAACCATGTAGGAAAATGAACTGAGGGAAACCCTGGAATGTGTTTGTATGACATGTGTATCACATGAAAGGCATTAAAGAGTATTTTATGAGGGAGTGGGTCATAGTTCTATAGGTGGACGCCATTTAGGGATATAGCCATAAAGGTGGATCAGGGTTGATTCTAGAATTTGTTTGTAAGATATGGGTATCAAATTAAAGGTATTAATGAAGGTTTTAAAAGGGAGTGGTGGTAATTGTATAGGTGGTCGTCTTTTCGAGATATCGCCATAAAGTGGACCAGGGGTGACTCTAGAATGCGTTTGTACGATATGGGTATCAAATGAAATGTGTTAATGAGTATTTTAAAAGGGAGTAATCCTTAGTTCCATAGGTGGACGCCGTTTCGAGATATCGCCATAAAGGTGGACCAGGGGTGACTCTAGAATGCGTTTGTACAATATGGGTATCAAACCAAAGGTGTTAATGGGTATTTCAAAAAGGCGTGGGGTTTAGTTCTATAGGTGGGCGCCTTTTCGAGATACCGCCATTAAGGTTGACCAGGAGTGGCTCTAGAATGTGTTTGTACGATATGGGTATAAAACGAAAGGCGTTAATGAGTATTTTAAAAGAGAGTGGGCTTTAGTTCTATAGGTGGACGCCTTTTCGAGGTATCGCAATAAAGGTGGACCAGCGGTGACTCTATACTTGTTTGTACGATACGGGTATCAAATGAAAGGTGTTAATGAGTATTTTTAAAAGGGAGTTGGCCTTTGTTCTATAGGTGTTCGCCTTTTCGAGATATCGCCAAAAAGGTGGACCAGGGGTGACTCTAGAATATGTTTGTACGATATGGGTATCAAATGAAAGGTGTTAATGGGTATTTTAAAAGGGCTCGGGGCTTAGTTCTATAGGTGGACGCCTTTTCGAGATATCGCCATAAAGGTGGACCAGGGAGTGGTGGTAATTGTATATGTGAAGGCGTTTTCCAGATATCGACCAAAATATGGACCAGGGTGACCCAGAACATCATCTGTTGGATACCGCTAATTTATTTATATATGGAATACCTGCCAAGATTTCAAGGGTTTTTTATTTCGCCCTGCAGAACTTTTTCATTTTCTTCTACTTAATATGGTAGGTGTCACAACCATTTTACAAAGTTTTTTCTAAAGTTATATTTCGCGTCAATAAACCAATCCAATTACCTTACCATGTTTCATCCCTTTTTTCGTATTTGGTATAGAATTATGGCATTTTTTTCATTTTTCGTAATTTTCGCTATCGAAAAAGTGGGCGTGGTCATAGTCGGATTTCGTTCATTTTTTATACCAAGATAAAGTGAGTTCAGATAAGTACGTGAACTAAGTTCAGTAAAGATATGTCGATTTTTGCTCAGGTTATCGTGTTAACGGCCATGCGGAAGGACAGACGGACGACTGTGTATAAAATCTGGGCGTGGCATTAACCGATTTCGCCCATTTGCACAGAAAACAGTTAACGTCATAAAATCTATGCCCCTACCAAATTTCAAAAGGATTGGTTAATTTTTGTTCGACTTATGGCGTTAAAAGTATCCTAGACAAATTAAATGAAAAAGAGCGGAACCACGCCCATTTTGAAATTTTATTTTATTTTTGTATTTTGTTGCACCATATCATTACTGGAGTTGAATTTTGACATAATTTACTTATATACTGTAAAGATATTAAATTTTTTGTTAAAATTTTATTTAAAAAAAAAAATTTTTTTAAGTGGGCGTGGTCCTTCTCCGATTTTGCTAATTTTTATTAAGCGTACACATATTAATAGGAGTAACGTTCCTGCCAAATTTGATCATGATATCTTCAACGACTGCCAAATTACATCTTGCAAAACTTTTAAATTACCTTCTTTTAAAAGTGGGCGGTGCCACGCCAATTGTCCAAAATTTTACTAATTTTCTATTCTGCGTCATAAGCTCAACTCACCTACCAAGTTTCGTCGCTTTGTCTTTGGTAATGAACTATCGCACTTTTTCGGTTTTTCGAAATTTTCGATATCGAAAAAGTGGGCGTGGTTATAGTTCGATATCGTTCATTTTAAATAGCGATCTGAGATGAGTGCTCACGAACCTACATACCAAATTTCTTCAAGATACCTCAAAATTTACTCAAGTTATCGTGTTAACGGCCGGACGGACGGACGGACATGGCTCAATAAAATTTTTTTTCGATCCTGATGATTTTGGTATATGGAAGTCTATATCTATCTCGATTCCTTTAAACCTGTACAACCAACCGTTATCCAATCAAACTTAATATACTCTGTGAGCTCTGCTCAACTGAGTGTAAAAACAACATAATTTTAGAAGTGAACAAAAAATATCTTTTCATTTAAATTAATAGTGGTAAATTTATACCACTACATTGGCGATCCGCCGGTCTGTGAAACGTAAAAAATGAAAACTTTATAAATTAATTGGACTAATTTTAAAACTAAAGAGAACCTCAAACTATCTAAATAAAAAGAAAATATAGTTAATTGTGTATTTCTGCATGATAAAAGTTTGAGCAAATCAACACGCATTTTTACCACTACCACCGCTTTCACCACCACTCCTACCAGACCAAGAACAACAGCTAGAAGAGAACGATAATAATATTATTACTGGTACAATTAATGTAGTAACTTAAAAAGCCATAACGGTTGGTGCATCTAATGAATTGAATGCTGATAACGCAACAGTCAGTCAACAGCCACAACAACAAAATCTGCAACAACAGGAATCGTATGCAGAAGACCGATCTCAATTTGAATTACCATCAAATTTAAGTAATGCTCAACGCTCAGAGGGTGTAATTGGTGTACTTCCAGAAGTGGGAAGTAGCACTACAAGCGAACGTGACCGAGCACCTCCAACATCACTGCCATTATAAGACTGAATCATGTACCGCACTCTTGGAGAACTGCTCGTGTAGCTTTCCTGCCAAAGGCGGGGAAGATCGGTCACGTGTATCCCAAAGATTATAAGCCCATTAGCTTAACATCATTTCTGCTCAAAACCTTTGAGAGGCTGATAGATGTGTACATAAAGTCCAACGTGGATGAAAAGCTCCTCTCCACAACACAACATGCGTGCACCAAAGGCAAGTCGGTAGACACCGCATTGCATAGGGTGGTAATAAGCGTAGATAAAGCCCTGGAATATAAGGAATATGCTCTAGGAGTCGTCGTGCCGGGGCTTTCAATAATGTTTCCAAATGGCCGATAATGGATGGTCTTAATTACATTAAAGTACATCCAGCCTTAACAAGATGGATCGGCTGCATATTAATTGCAGGAAGATTATATCACAATGGGGATTGTACGAGGCCACGAATTCAGTTGACAGGGGAACGCCGCAGGGAGGGGTGCTATCACCTCTGCTGTGGACGCTGGTCATCAACCAACTGTTCAGGCGATTCGATGAGGGACCCGTAAAACTTACGGCTTACGCAGATTATGTTGTAATTGTCATAAGTGGAAAGTGCCTTCCAACGATTAGTTCTTTGGAGGATCGGGCGCTTCGGGATATTCATACCTGGGCATCTAATGTCGGTTTGAGAGTCAATGCGGAGAAGATGGATACGGTCTTGTTTGCAAAGAGGTACAAGGTCCCAAATTGGATTAGGCCTAAGTTAGGAGGGGTGACCCTAAAGGAGAAACATTGCACAAAGTATCTAGGAATCATCCTAAACAGTAAGCTGTCACGGAAGCTCAACGTCAAGGAGAGGGTCAAGAAGGCTTCAACAGAATTTTATGCATGTAAAAGAATACTGGGGTGTACGTGGGGTTTATCGCCCTCTCTTTATCATAGGGGTTTTACAGCGATTGTAAGCCCTATACTATACTATGGAGTTCTTGCTTAGTGGAAAGCCACACAAAAAACAACCTACCTCAAAAAATTAGAGGGGATATTCAGACTATCAATGCTTAGCATTACGGGAGCCCTGAAAACAACCCCGACAGTTGCACTGTATGCCATTCTGCACATTCCACCTGTGGATCTGGTAGCAAAGAACATAGCGTTAACAATTGCCATCAGGCTCGGTGCCTCGGGGCAGCTTGAGCGCCGACCATACGGCCATAGTAGTATAGCGCCATCAATCACAAGACGAGCAGACTACCTGATTCCCTATCTGCGCTTCTAGGGCGATCCTAAGGCCACAATACCGGTGAACGGTTGGCGCAAGTGTGCTCAAATGGCGGACGAGGCGATATATGTGTACACAGATGGTTCCAAAGTAGTGGAAGGAGTAGGGTCTGTGGTATACTGTGCTGATCCGGAAATAAACAGATCCTACAGGCCGCCGGATTACTGCAGCGTTTTCCAAGTGGAAACAGTAGCCGTAACCAAAGCAGTAGAAATCCTGGAAGAAAATAGGCCAAGCTGCAATTGTGTTAACTTTTATATTGACAGTCAAGCAGCAATTAAGGCAATAATCTCGCATAGCACAGCATCTAAATGCGTGTTAGAGTGTAAGCAGTTCCTGGAGAGAATCGGGACAGAGAGAAGCATACATCTATATTGGGTCCCAGGGCATATTGGAATAGATGTGAATGAAAAAGCGGATGAACTAGCTAAAAAGGGCGCATCCCTTGAAGCTTACTCCGTAGACTGCCCAATTAGACTGGGCGAAATTAAGCGTAGGCGAGAGGTGCACATGATCGACCAAACAGGAAAGGCGTGGGTTCAAGCGCGGGCCTGTAAAGTGTCGAAGATTATGTGCAGGTCTTACAACTTTAGACTATCTCTTTAGGCCCGAAGCCTAAATTCGTTTAACTTGCGCCACCCTAATAGCACCATATTGTAACGAATTTACTTGCAAATCCTCTTATTTGCAATCCTCTGCTAAGTTCGAATCACTAAACTGTTGAATAAATAACTCCAATTTGTAATAATGCAAAATGGCCTTTATGAAAGTAATTCACAATAACACTCAAACTGTGCAACGAATAGCTTGCTTAATAACCAAACCGATTGATAGCTCAAAGGAAACTCTACTATTCAAAATAATACTGCTCTTGCTCGCTAGATAGCGTCTTAGTCGAAACTGCTTGACAACTCAAATCAAACTGAATTCCAGCGCCTCTACAACTGCCGCCTTTTATACTCTTTGACTTCAACCTTCGCATCTTCTAGGCGCTTCCAGAATCTACTAGTACAGCAGCTCTCAAACTTCTCAGCTGTAACTACAATTGCACAATTTTATAGTTTTTCTCATTGCATACTTATAGGAGTATCTCAGATATATGCATGTGTTTGTGCATTGACTCTCCGCTGCTCGTATACGTACATGGTACATATGTGTAGACGCAATTATTGTTTCGTTTATGTAGATACATAATGATTGATCTATGGATGTGAATTCACGTCACTGCTTAGCATCGGCTTAGAGACGATGCTAACATTCGTTACACTGCCCTCCACCTAAGTCTGATCGTCCCGATCAGACAAATCTCTCGATCTATACGCTGCTAGCATCGCCAAATGTACCACTCTTCTATTTCGTGATTTCCCAATTGCTTGTATGCGGTAGATGACATCACTGATCGTCTTCACAACTCTGTACGGGCCTTCACAACTGCACCGATATTTGGATGGAACACCTTTCCGCCGGTAAGGGTTGTATAGTAGTACCAAATCTCCCTCCCGGAAACCTTCCAAATTATTTTCCTTGTCGTACCTGTGTTTCATCTTACTGTTCATTATCCTGGATCGTTCCCTCGCACACTGTTGCTTGGCCAATGAACTACTTTGTAGAGCTTGCGTTTGACGGATTGGCTTCGCATAATCAGTATCGTTCCCACGTTTCACAACAGTAGTGCGCGCTGGCTTAAAACCACACTTGTATTCTTCCTGGAAAATTCTTTCAGTCGTTTTAGTGCGACCATTAGGGTTTTTCAATGCCAGTTCTTTTCTCGCAGGTAGCTTTGATTTCGCTGAACCCTTTCTCCAAACTGAAGTTAAGTGGTATATCCTGGTTCTTATAGCGCATAATCTTTCTCCGCATATCGATCCTGATGTCATGGTCAACTAAGAAGTCCACTCCCAATATGACTTCATCAACAATCTCCGCCACAATGAGTTTGTGTAGAACCATGACCTTTCCAATTAATACCTCGCATACCACTTCTCCTTGGACTTGGTTATACTCGCCAGTGACCGTACGCAACCTTGCTCCAGGTAACGTTTTTATTCTCCTGTTGACCAAGTCAGATCGGATCAAGGAATGAGATGCGCCCGTATCTACAGTCAGTACATGCTCCTTGCCATCCACATTCCCTCTGACGGTAAGACTGCTTGAGTTACTTCCAATTTGCGACACAGGTATCACAGGACATTCAATAGCCGGGGCAAGTTTTCGTTCTTTACATCCGACACTCTCTTGCTCATTTCCTCCAGCTTTGCGTTTACGGCCATCCACATTGTTGGAACTATTAGGACCAAGATCGCAATGACGTGCAATGTGACCGGACTTCCCGCATTTGAAGCATTTGATAACTTTTTCAGTCCGCTTTTGCGATCCTTACAGCGCCTCCAATATTGCGTCTACCCACTCTGGCCTTTCTACTTCCACACGGCGTGCTTTGAAAACTGGCTTACACAGAAGCGACGCTGTTTCCTGAATCAGAGCTTGTGACATCGTTTCTGCGAATGTTGGCTTTGGGTTTGCGTATGAAGCTCGGTTTGTTTCGACGTCCCGTATGCTATTTTTAAAGCTCTTTACCCTTTCAGTGTATTGCACGGGTGCGTCCGCATTTGCAAGATGAGCCAATCTTTTAATATCTGAAGCAAACTCCTGCAATGTCCCGTTTGCTTTTTGGTAGCGGTTTTGCAACTCAATTTGGAATATCTGTTTCCTATGCTCGCTTCCGTAACGTCTCTCTAGAGCGCTCATCAATGTTTCGTAGTTTTTCCGCTCTCCCTCGGGAATAGTCTGTAGGATTTCAGCAGCAGATCCTTTCAATGCCACGAATAGTGCAGCAACTTTATCTTCAGCACTCCAGTTGTTCACTGCTACGGTCTTCTCAAACTGAATCTTAAACACCTGGAAACTTTTTAATACTTGTATGAAAATTTTTTCTACTTGTATGAAACTTTGTACTTGTATGAAAGTTTGTACTTGTATGAAACTTAGTACTTGTATGAAAGTTTGTACTTGTATGAAACTTTGTACTTGTATGAAAGTTTGTACTTGTATGAAACTTTTTAATACTTGTAGGAAAATTTTTTCTACTTGTATGAAACTTTGTACTTGTATGAAACTTTGTACTTGTATGAAAGTTTGTATTTGTATGAAACTTAGTACTTGTATGAAAGTTTGTACTTGTATGAAACTTTGTACTTGTATGAAAGTTTGTACTTGTATGAAACTTTTTAATACTTGTATGAAAATTTTTTCTACCTGTATGAAACTTTGTACTTGTATGTAGTTTTTACCTTCGTATTGCTTGCTGAAACAGCTGGGCGATTTAGTTGCAACTCCTGTATACGACCTCCCAAAGCATCCACCTCGGCCTCGATTTTTTCCTCAAACTGCGTTATTTTCTCGTCCATGCGCGCTTCGATTTTTGATGATATACGCGCCTCTTGCGCTTCGAGTTGTACTGTTATGCGTGTCTCTTGTTCTTTCATTTGTGCTTCCATGTTTGCTGTAAACTGTGTCGATATTTCTAAAATACGCGTTTCTTGTGCTTCAATCTTCGATTTTATGCGTATCTCCTGCCATTCCAATTGAGATGCCATCTTGGATGTTATGCGTGTCTCCTGTGACTCCACTTGAGATGACATTTGCGACAACATTTCTTTTACTGTCGATGTTTGTGCAGATATTGCAGCCAAAATCATGCTCAAGTCTGTCCTTGTAACTGTCTGCGATGTTTCGTTTTTCTCTTCAATTTTTGTTGTTGTCTCGTCCCCATCAGGAGAAAAGACATACTCATCCACATCAATTCCTTTTGCTTCCATTGCCTCTCGTAGCCGTGCCTGAAATTCGACTTTAACGCCGCTTGTATTCAATCCACGGCTCTCCAACTCCTTCTTCAGTTGCTGGATCTTCAATTCACTGAACTTTGCCATGTCCTTGTTGTCCTCTGGAATTTATTCAACAATTCTTCTTCTGACACCAATTGTAACGAATTTACTTGCAAATCCTCTTATTTGCAATCCTCTGCTAAGTTCGAATCACTAAACTGTTGAATAAATAACTTCAATTTGTAATAATGCAAAATGGCCTGTATTAAAGTACTTCACAATAACATTCAAACTGTGCAACGAATAGCTTGCTTAATAACCAAACTGATTTATAGCTCAAAGAAAAGTCTACTATTCAAAATAATACTGCTCTTGCTCGCTAGATAGCGTCTTAGTCAAAACTGCTTGACAACTCAAATCAAACTGAATTCCAGCGCCTCTACAATTGCCACCTTTTATACTCTTTGACTTCAACCTTCGTATCTTCTAGGCGCTTCCAGAATCTACTAGTCCAGCAGTTCTCAAACTTCTCAGCTGTAACTACAATTGCACAATTTTATAGTTTATAGTGTAGACGCAATTATTGTTTCGTTTATGTAGATACATCAATCATTTGATCTATGGATGTGAATTTACGTCACTGCTTAGCATCGGCTTAGAGACGATAGCATCGCTCAGTGCTGCTAACATTCGTTACAATATTATCGACAACTAGTTCCACCACATGCATGTAAATGTGTACATAGGTAGGGTTATGTTGTCCGTACACATAAACATGCATGCCGGTACAACTGTGTGGGGAAGCTTCCCCTTAACCCATTACTGACCAACATTACATATATGTAACAGTAGCATAAGTATGGATAATCGTACACCAATATCACTTTGAACGACTGTAATTGGGTTTCTTCGTGTGGCAATACGAAAGTGTATGTTTAAGCTTTACGATGAAGCGTGGTGCGATCAGTTTACTGAGAACCACCGAAGTGAGTAGAAGTTTTGAGGTTTGTGTAATATTTCTGTGTGCCTTTTTTTGCAGTTATGAGAAAGCGCAAAATGTAAGTAATTGTTTTCAAATGTTTTTTTCAAATTCTAAGAACAATTTTTGTACATAATTATTCAGTGCAGTGACAGAGAAATATTAAAAAATCAAAGCAAAAAAAAAAAAGTTTATTTTGTTTAAGATAAGACCTTGAAAAGTCAGCGTTACATATATGTAACGTTGGTCACTACTATAGCAATTGTACTTATTTCTTTATCTGCTTCGTTTGTCTTTATTTAAGTGACATTTTGCGCACAGAAGATATCTTGAGCTGCTAGAGGGCCAAGGCGATGACGAACGTGACATCGAGAAGGTATTTTTAGAACCACCGGATGAAGAAAATATTTCAGAAGAGGAATCCTCAAATGAAGATGAAGGAGGAACATTGAGAAATTTATCTACGAGGCAGAAAATGACTAATTGTGAAGTGGTATATGCAGGAGCGATTGACGATGACGAGGAAGATAACCCTAAAAATTAAGAGGAGCGCAAAATACATCAGGGATGTGCTGGATCACTCATTGTCAAATGTGGAAAGAGATCTTCTTGAAACACCTCCTCGTTTGCAGAAAGGATTGCCTACAACATCTTTTTATAAGAACAAAACATCGACGCCTCAATCTTCTCAATGCACTGCATCACATTCTATTCCAGGGGCAACAAACACTCATAAAGCTACACTTTCTTCTGTAGAAATGGCGACAAGTTCACAAAAAGTGACATCTCCTGTTGATCCTGTGACAAACTCACCTGAACCAACTCCACCAAAACTACCTGCGTCATATGTGCGGCAAACTCCACCGAATCTGTCTCTTCGTTCGCCACCGGTAGTCACAGAACCTCCAACAAAACGGCAAAAGAGAATTCACCCAGTTCCAGTCGCTTCAAAGAAGCAAACAAGGTCACGAGCGATTATGAACAATGAGTTTAATTGGGTTGCACAAGAAGAACATGCCAGGCCGCTGAACACATTCCCCGATTTGGTATATCCAGCGGCATATGATATTGCACCTTATAATTTTTTTGAAAAATTCTTCGATGATGAAGTTATAAATATGTTGTGTGATCAAACTAATAAATATGCTGTGTTCAAAGGTCCAAACAAGGCCAGCCCAGCAATTACAATCCAAGAAATGCGGGTATTCCTGGGGATTCTTATTGTAACTGGATATCGTCCTGCACCTGCCAAAAGGGATTACTGGTCTGAGGAAGACGACATGGGTAGTGTTATGGTTCAAAATGCCATGAGACGCTATCGTTTCGAAACTATATACACCAACCTTCATTTTGCGGACATATCTCAGTATGATGAGAAAGACAAAATATGGATGCTTCGTCCACTCACCGACAAGCTGAAAACATGATTCCGAGAGAACTTTGTACCAGAGCAACATCTTTCCTATGACGAAAGCATGGTGGAATATTTCGGCCGCCATAGTTGCAAGCAGTTCATAAAAGGAAAGCCTGTGAGATTCGGTTACAAAATGTGGTCGCTAAACACACCTCAAGGCTACTTGATAAATTTTGAGATGTACCAAGGTTCAAATCCAAGGATCAACCCAGGATATATCGAAAAGTATCCGAAACCAACGGCACCGCTCTTTTGTATGCTAGACGAGTTTGATGAAGAGGTCAAACAGTATCCTTTCTCGATCCATTTCGACAATTTGTTCACAAATGTAAACGTTCTCTTAGGATTGAAACAAAGAGGCTACGAAGGTACAGGAACTATTCGTGAGAACTATATTCCGAAATCTTGTATTCTTCCATCCAAAAAGGAATTTATCAAGATGAAAGTTGAAGGTGGGTGGACAGACGGAGTGAAATTGGAGAAGGCGAATATTTACTTCACTAAATGGAATGACAATTCTATTGTAAAAATTGCGTCGACAATATATGGCATTTATCCTATATCGACAGTCCCAAGATACTCCCGTGAAGTCCATAAAAAAATAGATGTTCCACGGCCTTTGGCAATTAGTCGTTACAATAGCTTCATGGGTGGGACAGATCGAATGGACAAAAACGTATCTACTTATCGCATATCAGCCAGGGTAAGAAAGTGGTGGTCATCAATTTTTACTTGGCTTGTTGACGTCTCTATGCACAATGCTTGGATTCTTTATCGAAAAGGTGGTGGAAATATGTCTCAACTTCAATTTCGCCAATCCACTGCCAGATATTATTGCAGAACTCAAGGTGTTCAAAAACCACCTGGCGGTTACCGTCGACCCAAGATTGATACCGAATATACAAATTCACGATATGACTGCCAGGCGCATTTCATAGCAAAAATTCCACTAGGAAAGAGGCGAAGATCTCAAGGCTCTAATTGCAAATCTAGCGTTACAACTGAATGTGTAAAATGTAATGTTGGATTGTGCGTTGATTGCTTTCAAAAGTATCACTTTATACCCATAAACTAAACATTACAGATCATTTTTTGTTTACTTGTAAGTCAAGTACTTGTTATTTAACCGTTTATCTTTTTATGTAACTTTACTCAAATAAAAATCAACAGTCATATGTTTTATATATAAAATGAATTATTTTGTGCTCCTTAAAATGTTATAAGAATAAAAGTGCTACTTATTTTCAAAATAAATAAAAGTATATATAATTCATGTTAATTTTTGCAATTCGTATGTAAGTGACCAACGTTACATATGGGTAACAGCCCACTCTGTCTCAACCCCACCCAAAAAAAAAATTTTTTTTTCTATCACTTTAAGTGGCTAAATATAAGCAATACACAAAATTTCAACAAAATCCATCTATGTTAAGGTTTCGGTCAGTAATGGGTTAAAACCGGAGACCTTTCCCGCGGTTCAACGGTTGTCTTCGACCGTCTACTTTTCCAGCGATTGTCGAGCGAACCACAGCTATCAGCGTCCGAGAAGCCCCACCATATTTCATTTATAACAAAGTAAATTATTGTTCTAATTTTAAATTTCACTTTAATAAAAACAATATTATAACGAGAAATATCTCGCTTCTTATTTTATCACACGTTGCCTAATCACAATTTCGGTGCCTCTACTCCTCCGAGTGTGCGAGTCACCTCAGTTGTTCATGGTCATTCTCCCCGAACAAGGAACCAATGCGATATAAATACAGTCAACATTACAAATCTTATACATTGGTGATACAATTTAGTGGTATTTTCCTTCGTCAAAATTATCGTGGTGATACACTCAACAGTTTAATACGGTGGTATTTTGCATCCTTTTGGCGGTACACTGCAATTATTACATCTTGGTGAAACACTACGGGCGTCAGCTATAATCGTCCACATAGGAACAACACTTGGTATACTTTCTTGGTGGTATTCCTCATTTTTCTGCATTTTTTCACAAATCATCTTGGTGATACACAACATTTTAACAACACATAACCTACAAACTTCACGCAGATCACGTAAGTGTTATATATTTCTTGCCACTTTTTTTGGTCATATTTCTGTGACTAAGTTTCATTTAAAAATGATGTATATTGGAACGATTTTCCGTCATCCCTTGTCAAATTTGGTTTTGAGACAAACCGGTTTCGGCGTTGTGCCATCATCAGTGTCGATTTTCGTTCTGATCTGTTGTTGTAATTTGTCCTATATTTATAGTTCGTAGGTATTGTCAAATTGATGCTTGTGTATATTTAGTTATGTCTATGTGCTGTGTGTTCGTTCAGAACCGAGGGTGGTTTACTAATCGATTTGTGTGGCTGTCTGGGGTAGGTAGAAATCTGTGATTTTAGTCGTTTGACCTTCTTTGTCGGTTTTTTGTTTTGGTGTGTTAATTGTTTTGTGTTTATTTGTTGTTGTGTGTTTGTCTGTTGTACCTGTGTGATTAAGTTGTTTCCTGTAAACAAGTTTTAAAGGCTCGAATATTGTGTCAGAAATTGTGTTTATCTGCTCGTTTATTATTCTACCGTCGAATGTTTTCTGTTTGTAGATTTCCATGTTTTCGAGTACGTTGAGACGTCGGCTCTTTTCTTGTATGTGAAGAACCCTAACTGTTTTATTGATGTTTGCTGGGGAACATTCATTCTCAACCATGTGATTCGCGAAGTTAGACTCGGGTATAATGTTTGGATTCCGTATTTTTTTGTTGTAATGTCTAATATGTTCTCTGAACCTCGTTCTTATTTGCCGTCCTGTTTGTCCTATGTAACTATGCTGGCATCCGCAGGTAAGCTTGTATACGCCGTGGCTGCTAAACGGATCCTCTGAGTTAATGTTAGTTTTTAGTTTTCGCCCTAGATTGTTCGATGTTTTGAATGCTGTGTTAATGTTGTATTTTTTAAGGAAGTTTGCCAATTTATATGTTGCTTTTCCAGTATATGTCATAGTCGTCCAGCTATTATTTTCCTTTTCATTATTTCTTTTTGGTTCTCCATTTGTCCTTCTGAGCTTATCTACTAGTGCTTTTTTATATCCGTTGTTTGCAGCGATATTATATATGACCTCAAGTTCTCTCTTATATGCCTCTTGTGTAAGAGGTGTTCTTTCAAGTCTATGTACCAAGTGCCGTAATGCTGCATTTTTATGATGTTGAGGGTGATTTGAGGTATTGTGTATTATTGTGTCGGCGGCCGTGGACTTTCTATATATGTCATAGTTAAATATATTGGCTTCTTTATCAATATTTATCGTGAGGTCTAGATAGTTGATTCCTCCGTCTTTTTCGGTTTCCATTGTAAATTTTATATTGCCGTGCTGTTTGTTGAGGTACTCCAGTACGAGCTCTTCGTTATTAGTAGTTAAAACACATATTTTGTCATCCACGTATCTAGCATAAAATGGCACACCTAATTTGGACTTCAGCTCCTGTATGTACTTTTCTTCCAGATTTTGCATGCACACTTCCATAAGAATTGCTGATGTGGGGCATCCCATTCCAAGACCGTTTGTTTGTCTATATATTTTATTGTTGAATTTAAAATAGTTTTGACGTAAAGTGGTTCTTAGCGTATTTGTGATTTGCATACTTTTCACTTTGTTTTTTGTGTTATGAACTATTGTTGAGCTAACTATGTCCAAAGTCTCCGATAGTGGTATAGATGGGTATAAATCTTTTATGTCAAAAGATACCAATTTTCTGTTTCTTGTTAGCTCTACGGTCTCGAGTCTCTCTATTAGTTCTGTTGTGTTAGCTATTGCATATTCGTTCCTTAGCTCCAGAGTATCTATCAATATCGTTTTTAAATATTTGGACAGTTTGTAACATGGTGCCGATTTAAAATTAATGATGGGCCTCATTGGCGTGTGCGGCTTGTGGATTTTTGGTAGCGCAACCAGTGGAGGAGCCGAAGGGTTCATTTGGACCAATATATGTGCCATGTTAGAATCTACTATATTTGTTGCATTTTTTATAGCAACTTTGATTTGTTTTTGGTATTCATCTGTGGGATCCCCTCTCATTCTACGACATTTCATTTCCTCTATGAGATCCTCGGTTTTGGATATATATTGCTCTTTTTCGATTAGCACAGTGGTGTTTCCTTTGTCCGCTTCCGTTGTGACAATATTGTTTTTCCTTAGTTTATGCCGTAGATTCTTTATTGTTTTCTCCTCTGTATTCGGTTTTTGTCCTTCCTGTGCTTTCACCTCCTTTTTTATGATTTCCCTGCACATGTGTCTTGCGTGCTCCTGTTCTTCCTGTGGTATCAATGATATTGCGATCTCCGCATCTACAATCGCTTGCTCCGTTTTTCTTACTGTATTCTGGTCCATGATATTGTGATTTAGGCCCTTTTCGAGAAGTTGTGCCTCTTCCTTGGTAATGGACACTGTTGTGAGGTTAACGAACTTGTCATGAAACTGGTGAGTGTTTTGGTTTTGGTTACCCTCTCGTCGTCCTGCCAGCTTGTCCAATTTTCGGTTCAGCGATCGACCTCTGTCTTAATGCGGTCGAAACATTCCATTAATGCAGTCGTGGGTAGTTGTTCTGCCAATCTTAAATGGATAGATAATAGCTCGGCATTTATCTCAGCCTTCTTCGAGTATAAGCTTTCCAACTCATATTTTAAAAAATCATTTAAAAAGTTCCGCGAGTGCTCGAAACCCTGAACCGCGAAAAGTGAAAATTAGCAGTGGCTATCTGTGCGATAGTGTCTCAAATTTTTTCTGTGCAAAACGAAATCCTCTTGTGGAAGTGCCACCCCCTACCGCGTGTCAATCCGCAGTATCCTATGACCACAATAAGGGATATATAAGAGATATAACCCCACTTTAGCGTTTAAAGCACAATTAACTTATTACAAGCGTACGTTGGTTGTGTACAAATTTAGAAAATATATATCCACTCACGCGCGCAATAATTCAGTTCACAATTAATATTATATCGCTTTCACTATTTCTCCTATATCGCGCACTTTGCATTTTACCCTGTCCACTTGCACCACACCCCCTTATAACTAAATCACTAACATACCAATATATATACACAAATAATTTACGTGCGGGTGGCGAGTAAGCCACACAGGTGTTTTATTCTTTCCTGGGGAAAATCAGACGAGTCGGCCAAGTCTGACCCAAACAAAAAATCGCGCAGAATCTACTAAAACACCGTCCTCAACACAAAGTCATCATACATACATATAAATACATATACGTCTGGGTGGCGAGTAGATCTTTGGAATTTTGTTTGTTCTGAAAAATCAGACGAGTCTGCCAAGTCTGACCTAATAAATAAATAAAAGCGATCTTTGAAAACGTTGTTTCCATTTTTGTCCAAAGGATTAGTTTGGTTTTAGTTGGGTAGGAATAATTTGTTTATAAAATGGAAAATTATATCCGATCAGCTGAGCTAATCACAGAGTTTGAGACACAGTACAGCCTTATTCGAGAGTAAAATTATAAGAAGCACACTCTTGCGATACAGCAAGAAGAATTGCGCTCCTTATGGGATCAGAGGATGTCGAAGCAAATGACGTGTTGGCCATCCGGAAAAAACATATGACAACCTACTCTATTTACATGCGACGCTCATCCACAATATCTGCTGAGGCAGAAAAGTATAAAAAAGTAGAAAATAGTGCTTTCTCTGAGCAAGCACCCCCAGCCGCACCTCGCGGGCATAAGATCCGCCTCCCTTCTTGCGACACGGAGATTTTCAAAGGTGATTATTTATCATGGCCAACCTTTCGTGACCTGTTCACGGCCATATATATAAATAATTCCGACCTGAGAGATACGAGAACAAACGTATCTTATTAAACACAACTACAAATTTTATTTAATTTAAAGAAGGTATAGAGTGAGTGTGGGAGCGCACTAAAGAAATTACATAGCGATATAAACAATTGTCTATCGCCCCTCAAGTGTCACAAAATCGACACATCCAATTGGGACGCAATACTAACATACCTTGGCTCTACGTGAACAAAGCATAGACCATAAAATGGACATATCTAAGTAGGAAGATATGGACAAGTTTCTATCGAATAGGTTTCAGACACTGGAAACAATGTCTAGCCTCACTGGTACTAACGCCCAAAAGGGAAAAAAGCCATCATATACTCGGCATACAACCGAACCCCCCATAAAAAGACTTGGTGCCTTCTAAACGAAGGTATCAAAACCTACATCAAAATCAACATCAAAAGTTTTTTGGAAGATGTGCAAAGCTGAACACAGGTTACGGAATTGACCCCGATTCTGTGATTTGACCCCAGTGGAGAGAATCAACTTCATCAAATCCACGGGCGGATGCCTGAACTGTTTATCCCCAGGACACACAGTGACGGGGCGCACCAGTTCGTACAACTGTGCCAAATGCCACTCTCGCCACCACAGGCTCCTGCATGCGGATACAGTTCAGCAAATTACGAGGCGCAATCCATTTAAAGACGCGGATAATATCCCGTCAACTTCAGCACAGGCACAAAAAAGACAGGAATCGGGGCAACCACATTGTTCTGCGAACCAGAATGTCAAATCCTGTCTTGCTAATTCCAGCACAGGTGTGCTATTAGGGACAGCTCGCGTCAATATCCACAATAATGGTACTAATTTCTCTGCACGGGCACTAATAGATGCAGGGTCGGAATGCTCTTTCATGACAGAAAGACTAAAACGAAGAATCAATTTGCCGTTAAAAAGAATGCATGCCCAAGTTTCAGGCATCACCAATGCAGTATCTGCTCAAGTGAAAGAGGCATCCAACATCGAAGTACGTTCACCAGTGGATCCCTCCTTCAGCTTGACTACTCCTGTTCTTATTTTAGCCAAACTTACTGGGAATCTGCCATCCTGCCTTATCAACACAATTACTATGCAGTCTTCCCAGACTTGGTTCTGGCTGACAAGAGGTTCTACGTCAATGAAGATGTAGACCGTATACTTGGTGGAGACATATATCCCGATATTATACTAAGCGGTCTGAAAAAGAACGTACATAATACAGCAGGGTCCCATAATCGTGCATGCTCGCAATTCTTTTGAAATGAAACGCGGTTAGGGAAGAATCCGGAGTTAGGGAATGAATACATGAGGGTACTTTCAGAATATCAGACGCTCTGACATATACAAAAAATTAATGGTATAGTCGCAGCAGATGACCCCGATAACTACTTCCTGCCCCATCACGCCGTGGTAAAGGCGGAAAGCACAACTACGAAAGTCCGGGTCGTTTTCAACGCTTCAAGTCCGACTGCTAAAGGTAAAAGTCTGAACGACGTTTTACTCCCAGATAAGGTGGAACGCACATTCTGACTTATTTTATTTCAAAGCGGGATCACTAGACAACCCTAACATGCTAACAAAAAGAGAGATACTGTCAGTTATTGCCAAACTCTTTGATCCGTTAGGTTGGCTGGCCCCAATGGTCATAGTGGCCAAAATAATTATGCAAAACATTTGGTTAGAAGGTACAGGGTGGGGCGAGCCTGTCTCACCAACGACATTAGAGCGGTGGAAAACTTCAACCAAGATTATCGGGAAATAGATAGAATTCGAATACCACGTTGGGTACAATTCTCACCCGAAGACGAGGTTGAAATCCACGGCTTCTTTGACACGTCTGAGAAAGCATATGCAGCAGCCGTGTACATGCGCGTCAAAAAAGAGAATAATGTATAGACACATCAACTTATGGCAAAAACCAGAGTCGCACCAGTGAAGACAATCTCCCTCCCACGTCTGGAACTTTGCGGTGCAGTATTGCTCGCAGAGATGATTGACTCAGTCTTTAGAAGCATCAAATTAGGACCAATCACCATTAATCTATGGACTGATTCCAGCATTGTCCTCGCATGGCTACGGAAACCGCCTTGTTCCTGTTCAACCTTCGTCGCACACCGCATCACGAAGATCATCGACATGGTCGGAAGCAAGGACTGGCTACATGTGGATTCAGAATCAAATCCAGCGGATTGAGGAAGCAGAGGTCTACCAGCGGGTGAATTAGCCAATAATTCGTTGTGGTCGCAGGGACCATCTTGGTTGCAAGAGGACAACACCCAATGGCCAGTACAGGAAACGGATTACCATCCATCATATGAGGAGAAAAAAGTGAAAGCACAGTCGTATGCCGTCACAAAGGCTGAACAAGAAGATCTTCTCGATCGCTTTTCAAATTTACCACATGCTCTAAGAGTCCTATCCTACGTTAGGAGATTTATAAAAGGAACGCATCCCAAAACCCAAGCAGTGCTCCGCGAAAAGTCATGCATAATCTCAGCCGATGAGATCAAGGCAACGACTCAAGCATTAATAAGAGTCTGCCAGAAACAATTCTACGGTACAGAATATTTAAAATTGAAAAATAGGGAACCCATTGATCGCAAGAATGAAATAATACCACTCAACCCATACATCGACAAAGATGATATTATCAGAACAGGGGGCGTCTAGGGGCCTCAGAAGACGTGTCATATAACGAGCACCTGCATTATTCATCGAAAGCAGGCGCAGTCCCAACTTATGGGTACCCTTACCTGCGAACGTACGACCTTTACCCGCGCGTTCACCAATACCGGGGTAGACTTTGCGGATCTGGAACCACTAACTTCAGGACATTTCCTAACGGGCAGCCATCTTCTGGCGCCGCCAGAACCGGATATGAACGAAAGCCCTGCCTCCCTGATAAACAGATTACAGAAGCTCAAGGCCCTCCATCAAACCTTCTGCCGGCGATGGAAAGCCGAATACCTTTCCGAACTTCAAAAACGAGTGAAGTGGAAAGAGTCAAAATAAAATCTTAAAGTGGATGATCTAGTTGTCATCAAAGAGGACAACTTATCTCCCAACGAATGGAGGTTGGGTAGAGTCGTCAACGTACACCCCGGCGAAGATAACCGAGTACGTGTATTCGACCTCATAACCGAGAAGGGCCAAGTCAGACGACCTTTGGTCTAACTGATCCTTCTTCCCACGGAGATAGATTGTGAGAGGACCACGAGCTCCTCTTAACAATCCCTCCGTTCCTCCACATCCCTCCTTTAAAAAAAAAATCAACCCCACGCTCCCTCTCGGGAAATCGTTTTTAAATTCCCTAAAGTCAACCCAAGTTTCACTCGTTCACCCGAAACGAGGCCAACCAACAATCCTAACGCAGATCCGTTATCTGCTACAGAACTTTAAGGCATTCGGCCCATTATATTTTAAATTTTCAAAAAAACCCTCCCCAATTCACTCGCTCACCCCGAGCGAGGACACCAGAACCCTAACGCAGACCCACAGTCTGCCACAGAACACATATGTACTCGGCCACATGCACGAGGCCAACAGGAGTTATCAAAATATCAAAAGGAACATTTTGGTCCATACGAGATCGAATAAAACCCTTTTTCATATGCATGGAAGTTGTTCTCCAGAACTGAGGAACGAGTTCTTTGCCTCCAGCAAAATCACTCAAATAGTTGTTCGAGTGTTTATTATAGTTGGCCCATTGCGGCCACAATCGCTTGTGCTCAAACGTATTTAAAATTAAATTTAATTAAAAATGACTGGGGCTTCGTGCAGACGGATGCGTAAGGTGACATGCCACACACTTGCACAAACATTTCAAGTGTAATGTAATAATTTGTAATAATTTTGTTTACCTCGAGTAGCTACCAAGTTCTCCAAAAAATTATAATATTTCTCTCAAACTTCTAAAGCAGGAAGAAAAAAATTCAATATTATTGTATTCATCTAATGGATCCACATTGTAACGTTTAGTAGCAGAGAAGAGCACTGGATCTTGTGGAATAATCGAAATTTTTTAGCGTAGCGCCTCCAATGAGATGCTTCCCGTCTCAGTACCATCATCAAGTATATCACCTTCGGGATGTGAAAAGCGAAAGAGCGCACCTAACTATTAGCGAGCTTTGCTAGCACCGGTGTGTCCCACTACCCCCACCTTACAGCTGGGGTCAATGGTGATCCTTAAATTTTTCAACGTAGGTGAATTGTTGAGACCATAATTCAACGATAAGAGTTTTAAGCTCAACTTGTCCTTGGAGTGGCCAATTATTCGGTGGATGTTTAGTAATTTCAGTCTTTTTCGTGATATCTGTACATTGCAAAACACGCTGGTCTTTTGTGGTAGAGATTCCGTCAGTTGGCGCACGCCACACTGCACCATACTGGGAAGAATCATGGCGTGAGATATAGCCAAACCGACGTTATCGCTGAAGGTTTGTGTGCCAAAAAGTGTAAAGCTAACTGTCACCGAGGCAAGAAAACGACAGCTCACACAATCCAACAACAAACTCAATGCTATATTAGAAGCCATCTTCAGTGGCCAAGCAGCACTGTGTACATCGTGTAAGACATCAAATTCCTTTTTTTCAACATCCAACAACCTCCCCCCCCGCTCCCCTTTTTAATTTGCTTTTCGGCCAGTACGCACACCGAAACTGGAATATTTGAAAAAATCTAATGGATGTCCCTAAACTTATTTTCGTTCCTTTCTTTTAATAACTCTATAAAGTTTTCCTGCGGCGTCGGCCGCGCCGTGTTTTTGTTCTGGTTTTTTTTTCTTTCACACCCCAATATCCCTTGGAGTATGGATATGTAGTGACTAGATACCCAAATCGAACCCTGTCGCAATATGTGGCAACATAATAGAACAGCTGAGTTTTAGTAACTACAGCCAACGTCTAATAATACTTTGAATTTCAATACATACATAATTCGGGACTTTTCTGTCAAAGAATACACATCGTACTTTTTAGTTTTAGTTTTGTTTGAATTAATTAATGAATTAGGTTAGGTTAGGTTGCAAGGGCTGAGCTGAACACTATGGTAACAGCTCACTACTTAGGCCACCAATGGGCCCATTGTAATACCCTATACCCCTATCACCTCGTGAAAATTATAAATTTTGCCAGAGCCTTTACTTCATAGCAAGAGACCTCAGCGAGGTCATGTAGAAAAGGTTTACCAAGGATAGCCATCCTACGCCTACTAAGCGCTGGACAGTGACAGAGAAGGTGCTGGACACTCTCTTCCTCTTCTGTGCATCTGCAGCTGCGACAATAGTCGAAGGTCGTTACGCCCATTCTAGCACCGTGCGTGCCTATTAAGCAATGCCCTGCTAGAACCCTTATCGGGGACGATAGAATTGATTTATTTAAAATCAGAAGCGCTTCTGTGCGCCCATTGTCATATGAGGGCCAGGTTTGCCTGGATGTCTCACACGATGATATGGCTGACCATAGTCCATTTGCGATTCTTATAGTGCTTGTGTTCACGCGAAGCCTGAAAGTGGCCATGGGTATGCCTACCGAATCATTTCCCGGAAGGATATCGTCGGTGGTGCCTCTTCTGGCCAGCTCGTCTGTCCTGCAATTGCCTTCGATATCCCTGTGCCCAGGTACCCATATAAGGCTGATACTGAAGTGCTGAGCCATCTCGTTAAGAGATCTGCGGCATTCAGTGACCGACTTTGCGTTGTCGACGAATGAGTCCAGGGCCTTTAAGGCGGCATGGCTGTCTGAGAAAATAAACACCCGTTTACCATCCTTAGGCATAGACCCTAGATGGTTCACAGCCCTGTGTATCGCCAGCATTTCCGCTTGGTAAACACTACAGCAATCTGGTAGGCGAAAAGAGACCTCTAGACCCAGATCCGGCGAAAAGAGGCCTGCTCCCACCTTCCCGTCAAGCTTAGAACCATCCGTGAATATGTTGATGGCACCCGGTACCGTATGTTGTCTGGTATTCCAGTCCTGTCGCGATGGTATATATACTATAATTTTTAACGAAGACCTTATTTGCCGTGCAGTAGTCAGTGCGCACCGGTATTGGGACTGGGGCGCTCGTGCCCAGGATTGTTGCGTGTCCACTAGATCCATTTGACCAGAGACCTGTTTCCCTTATGCGTAGAGCGGCGATGACAGCTATTTCCTTCGCCACCAGGTCAAGAGGTGGAAGGTATAGCATTGTGTTGAGTGCTTCAGATAGAGTGGAGCCGAGAGCCCCGGTGATGCAGAGCTCCGAACTCCGTTGCACCTTTTGAAGCGTCTTAAGATAGGTAGTTTTAGCTAGTGCAGGCCACCAGACCAAAGCACCATAAAGAAGAATCGGGCGCACAATGGCTGTATAAATCCAGTATGTCACCTTGGGGGAGAATCCCCAGGAGGTGCCAATTGCCCTCTTGCAGGTGAACAGCGCTGCTGCTGCCTTCTTGCATCGCTCCACTATATGGTCACTCCATAATAGCTTCCTATCCAGAATTATTCCCAAATACTTGACCCGATCGCTAAACGCTAAAAACGTACCCCCAATTATTGGCGGTGTTAGATTTGGTACCTTATACCTCGTGAAGGGGACAAGCTCGTTTTTATCCGGGTTGACTTCCAAGCCTGTGGCTGTGGCCCAGTGTGACGAATTAATAAATATAGAAATATAAAACATACGTTCTATAATTGGTGACCCCGACGACAATAGAATGAGAAACATAATTTTTGCGAGCCAGACGACAACAGAATTATAACCTATCTGATATAAACGCAATGGACGAAGGCGTTGATGATGAACTGCATGAGCAAGGTATTAGTAATTCGACCAACGTAGTAAGATCCGCAAGATTGCGCATTGAAGAACAATATTCATCCAAAAATACTGATCCTCAACGTGGTGAAAAAACTATGCGTACTCGCAATGGGCCTAACCGGACTTCTGCAACTTCTGTGGCTAACTGCATTAGCGGAGGCCGCATGTTACGCAATCATCATCAACATAATGATCCACCACAGCAACAACCAATGCAAAATCATAGTGATTTAGCCGAGCTGAACACTGACACAGCGGAATCGGCAAAATTTACTGCCATTGAAGCTCACATGAATCGTAATAATTAATTATAACCATCAATCAGTTTTTAATGGAAGACAAGCACCTATGGAATTCACACAAAAGCAACGCAATACGCGCCAAGGTGGCTCGTCATGTAATCAAAAAGACTCGCAAAATATACGTAATAACGATATGCATTATAATCAACGCCACAACATTCGCCATTTAAACCGACACCTCCAACATACCATCATCAGCAACAACATTTGCAAAAATCAAAGACTACATCACATTCTCATCCATCCGTGATGCGTCAGCAAGCGCACGCGAAAAATTCAACGAAATTTCTCATCGACACGGGCGCCGAAGTTTCGGTTGTAGCCAAACGTCACAGTGATAGTACGCAACCAAACGCAATGAAACTAGTTGCTGCAAACAATACTACAATTATGTCTGTTTGTATGATTTAATAATCGGGGATTGCCCGTATTGCTTGTTATTAAATGTATGAAAACATTTATTTGAAGCTATTTTTTTTTATTTTTATAATTTATTTAATAATTTGGGAAAAATTTAAACAACGTGACATCAGGACGGACAAGGCGACAGCTGTTTCGATTATACCTTGTAAATCTCTTCAAAGCCTTTTCTCCCGGGAGTGGGAGTCGAACCCGCACTCCTACGATAGTTGAAATGGTTATAAACGCATTCAGCTACGTCATGCCTTAGTTGTTGTAAAGTTTTTCCCAATTGCCTTCTTTTTGCATATTTTAATCTTTTACACATTGCATACTTCGTATGCAATTATGTGTTAAAGCTATGCTTGGTACGGCGGTTTTCAAAGAAACTTTTGGTTTTGTTGCTGTTTTTGTTCTATTTATAGAACTACAACGAATTAACCAATTTTGTCTGTTTGTATGATTTAATAATCGGTGATTGCCCGTATTGTTTGTTATTAAATGTATGAAAACATTTATTTGAAGCAATTTTTTTTTTAATTTTTATAATTTATTTAATAATTTGGGAAAAATTTAAACAACGTGACATCAGGACGGACAAGGCGACAGCTGTTTCGATTATACCTTGTAAATCTCTTCAAAGCCTTTTCTCCCGGGAGTGGGAGTCGAACCCGCACTCCTACGATAGTTGAAATGGTTATAAACGCATTCAGCTACGTCATGCCTTAGTTGTTGTAAAGTTTTTCCCAATTGCGTTCTTTTTGCATATTTTAATCTTTTACACATTGCATACTTCGTATGCAATTATGTGTTAAAGCTATGCTTGGTACGGCGGTTTTCAAAGAAACTTTTGGTTTTGTTGCTGTTTTTGTTCTATTTATAGAACTACAACGAATTAACCAATTTTGTCTGTTTGTATGATTTAATAATCGGGGATTGCCCGTATTGCTTGTTATTAAATGTATGAAAACATTTATTTGAAGCAATTTTTTTTTTAATTTTTATAATTTATTTAATAATTTGGGAAAAATTTAAACAACGTGACATCAGGACGGACAAGGCGACAGCTGTTTCGATTATACCTTGTAAATCTCTTCAAAGCCTTTTCTCTCGGGAGAAAGTGATTTATTGTTATGTTTAATTTATTTGTTATGTTTAATTTAAGTTTCACTAAGCATTTTTCTCTTACATTTCTTATTGCTTTTTCAATCTCTGGTGTTGCTTTTTTCTGTATTCTTATTTGCTCTAATTTTTGCTTACACTTCCTCTTTTTCCTGTTTACTTCTTCAATTCTTCTTACACTTGTTTTTCCTGTACTATTCACTTGCCCTCTGTTGGCTTATCTTTACCTTACTTGTATTACCAGGCAAATTTGCATATTTGTTTTACTGCTGATTAGAAATGTTTTCATTGAAGTTGTGTATCATTTAACGTGACTGTTCAACAAATATTCGGCTCTAATGATAAACACAAGGTGATGTTGGATATACTGTGTAAACAATCGAATGGTCTTAACGTTGTTCACTTTAATGCACGGAGCCTGTGCTCTGATAAGATGGACTATGTTAGATATATTTTTAATAATTCGTTGGTAGATATTATTTGTATACCTGAGACCTGGTTCGGTGAACATGTCACTGATCTACATTGCTGCATTAGCAACTATAATGTTGTGCGAAATGATCGAAAGCACAAAAAAGGTGGTGAGGTAGCTATATATTGCAGAAAATCGCTTAAAATCAAAACTCTGGTTAAATCTGAAGGTTGTGGTACTGAATATATTATTTCAGAAGTTACAGATGGTATCACCAAAATACTTGTTTCATGCGTATACAACCCGAATAAATTTTTATTATTAGGTGGCTACTTTTCTGATTTATCTGTTCATGTTATTGAGTATGAGTGTTATGTCATATGTGGTGATTTTAATGTAAACTTACTTGTCAAAACTTCGATTAGTATCAAACTGCGTGATCAAATATCAGCAGCTGGACTAACTATTGTTAATGAGAAAATACCTACAAGAAACGCTAATAACGCTAGGCCAAGCCTTCTAGATTTTTTTATTACCACTGATCTGGCCTTAATTCTTAAATTTGACCAACTATTTTTCATATCGGAACATGATTTGCTTTTCTGTACTGTTGATGTAGTGTTAGAACGTCCTGCTGCTGGTGCTACTTTCTCGTACCGTGATTTCCGTTCTATAGATACCAGTGCTTTGTTCTCTGATTGTAACGCCATTTATTGGAATCAGTGTTGGAATTACGAGTCGGTAGACTCAAAGCTCGAGTTCTTTAATGATCAATTGACTTTCCTTTTTGATCGACATGTGCCCTTACGTAATGCTAAAGTCATAAATAAATCTTGCCCATGGTTTAACAAGAGAGTTAGTGCCGCAATCCAAAAACGAAATAAGTTGCATGCAAAGTGGAGAAGACTAAAGACGAATGCATCATGGTGTGAGTATAAAGTTGCCCGCAACTCGGCGACAGTTGTTACTAGGCAAGCAAAAAGATGGTACTGTCAACTAAAATTGAATCCGTCTCTCCCATCTAAGAAGCTGTGGAGCAATCTGAAAAGTCTGCACATCCATGGAAAGAATAATGTGCAATGTGAAATTGACCCTGATGTTATAAACGATTATTTCACTGAGAATTTCACTGAGAATGTAAGCCCCGTCAGTATTAGTGACGACACAGAGTTGCCCTCACAACTTTTAATCCAAAACCCCTTTGAATTCATCTGCGTAAGCGAAAAAGAAGTGTACAAAGCTGTAATGGCGATCAAGTCTTACGCAGTTGGAAATGATGGTATATACTTGAAATTTGTTAAAATTTTACTTCCGTATATAGTAGGTGCTCTCACTCACATTATTAACCATATCTTCACAAGTGGCTATTTTCCGGATGCTTGGAAAAAGGCAATTATTTTTCCGACTCCAAAAAAACCTCTTGCGTCCAACACGAGTGACTATAGACCAATTAGTATCCTGCCATCATTTTCCAAAGTGTGTGAAAATTTGATGGCTGACCAAATTGCGGTGCATATTCAAAAGAATAGTTTGCTTTCTCCATTGCAGTCTGGGTTTAGGCCTGGGCACAGTTGTGCTACTGCTATGCTTAAAATTGTAGATGACATAAGAACGCCTTTTGATAAAGGAGATATAACTATACTTTGCCTCTTAGATTCTCTGTTATGCTGGAAGCTAAGGCATTTTTTCGGGTTCTCTGATAGCTCTTCGAAATTGTTGTTAAGTTATTTAACGGGAAGGGTTCAACGTGTTATATGTGGTATTGCCTCATCTCAGTTCAAAGCTATCAAAACAGGTGTCCCGCAAGGCTCAATACTTGGCCCGCTCTTGTTTAGTATGTTTATTAACGACGTATTTTCGGTGTGTAAACATGTTAGTGTGCATGCGTATGCTGATGATATTCAGTTATATCTTTCAAATCGTATCGGTCTTGTAGAAGATTTATGTTACAAAGTAAATAACGATCTGTCTGCTATATTGTGCTGGGCGCAAAAAAATGTTTTGTGTCTAAATGCAAGTAAATCATATGTTGTACCCATATGTAAAACCGAAATAGACCCTGATGATATACCGCCTTTAGTAATCGGTACATCCACCCTTGAGATCACTCACAAAATAAAGAACCTTGGGTTTATAATAAATAATAAACTTAGCTGTGGTGATCATGTTAACAAATTGGTAAGCAATGTTTATTTTATTCTGCGTAGGTTGAGAATGTCTGCAGCGTTTACGCCACAAGAGACACGTAAAAAACTCGCGATACAATTGATTGTGCCCCATTTTACGTACGCGGAATTAGTATATAGTAAACTTGACTCGCTATCAGCAAATAAGGTAAATGTAGTCTTCAACAATGTTACACGGTATGTTTATAACATAAGTCGTTATGCTCACATATCACCATGGCACGACAAAATTTTGTGTTGTAGTATTATGCAATATTTGGCCGCCAGGAACTGTATTTTCATGTTTAAGTTGCTGGAATGGAAAACCCCTGAATATCTGTATGACAAGATTCAATTAACCAGATCTCAGAGACTAAACAGCTTAATAATCCCGAAATATAGTACACTAACATCTAGCCGGCTGTTTTTCATTAGTGCAATTAAAATGTGGAACAGGATTCCAGAAAATTTAAAATCAGAACTAAATAGAAGCAACTTCAGAAAGCGAATATACAAATATTTTAGTGACCTCGATATGACGCTGGCCTCGTAACTACAAATAAGCTGCTAGTATCTTAATCTCTATTTTCTGTCTCTCTCTATTTTCTAAATTTCACTTACTATCTATATCACTTACTGCCTTTTAAATTGTTAAGTGCCATTGCATTAGTATTAAGCTTGAATCAAATATTTTATTTTATCTTTTAGGTAATGTTTTTTTTTTTAATATAAATACTAAATAATAGAATGTATCCCATTGCTGATGTACATATAAAAGACTGAATAGTCTTAGTTGTACAATGAAATTAATTAAATAAATGTTATGTTATAATTCGGGACTTTTCCTTCAAAGAATACTCACCGTACTTTTTAGTTTTAGTTTAAGTTTTGTTTGAATTAATTAATGAATTAATAAATATAGAAATATAGAACATAACATTCTATGGATATATTAAAAAAAAGTTGGACTAAGTCTCCAGTAAAGCAGAATCGTAAAAAGGCTACTTACTTAATGATCTCCTGCGCTGATGTCAAGATTTGGGGTTTATCGGCGGGTAGTATACGGTCGGGCTTTCTCAATACCACTATTGTCTTGATTGCTGGAGGGTAGGAAATGGCCTGATAATTTGAAGAAAAAAAATTTGGCCAACCCATCCATTATGACTATCTTCCGTTCAAGCGGGACTGCTGATCTGAAAAGCGAAGCGGAGTAAAGTATGCATTAGTAAATGAACATAGTAACGCAGCTCTTTCATTTATACTTACCCGTTTCGACCCCATGGCCCTAAGGCCCGAGGATAACATTTCACCCACAATCGAGGGAGCTGCACATCCTGTTGGGTAAAAACGTTTCTGATAAATTTATTGATTGTCGCATGCAATTGCTTAGACGCTTCATAAGAAAAATGAAATGCACCATCAGAACAACAGCGAGCAACTCGTACCAAGAAAAGATCTTCTCCTGTTAAAACGCTTGTTTCCTCTACGAACCTTCCAATCTTCCCGCCACTTCCAAGGATGCCAATGAGCAAGGGATGCGCGCTACTTGTACACATACATTAGCGGTTGAACGCCAAAGCCAAAACAGTTTTGGATTGCTTGGATACAGCAAAGCTCTTTGTAATTAAGTAATAGCTAAATGTAAACGCTCATGTGCGCTTCATCAGAGCTCGGGATGAGATAGTAACAAATCATCAAACTCTGCTATAGCTTCAGGATACATACGAATGGCCGATTTAATTAGAGCAAGTTGTAGTTTGGCATAAATGTTATCAGCACTCATCTCTATTATTTTTAGAAAGACAGGTATAACAGAATTATAAGAACCACGCTCGGAATAGGCATTGCCCGGTGGTCCCCAAAAGCCATGCAATTGACATCCTGTTTAATCGCAGTGCGGAATGAATGAATCGCATCATCCCATTTATTAATGTTAAAACAGTGCAAGGCTAACTTGTAAGGTGATCCTTCCCGAATCAGCGTCGTCCATTGACGCACTCAAGGGTGGAGGTTAAACCCCCCCCCCTCCCCCCGAAAAACTTCACAACACACCATAAAAAAATAATTTTATATAAGATGGTACATGCATAAATATTTGTGTAAATACATGTTGCAAAATCTATGAATATTCGTGGAGGTACATTGCCAATTTTTGTCAACATCTACTGGTTATTTAATAATTTGGGAAAAATTAAACAACGTGGCATCAGGACGGACAAGGCGACAGCTGTTGCGATTATACCTTGTAAATCTCTTCAAAGCCTTTTCTCCCGGGAGTGGGAATCGAACCCGCACTCCTACGATAGTTGAAATGGTTACAAACGCATTCAGCTACGTCATGCCTTAGTTGTTGCAAAGTTTTTCCCAATTGCCTTATTTAGCATATTTTAATCTTTCACACATTGCATACTTCGTATGCAATTATGTGTCAAAGCTATGCTTGTTAGTACGGCGGTTTTCAAAGAAACTTTGGTATTGTTGCTGTTTTTGTTCTATTTATAGAACTACAACGAATTAACCAATTTTGTCTGTTTGTATGATTTAATCGGGGTTTGCCCGTACTGCTTTTTAACACGCTTTTATTAGCTTGGCCTGACTGTAACGGAATCTTTGAGCTGAATTTTCACCGGTTTCTAGAAGTCTGATTAATTTGACCGATGACAATGCATTAATGTGGTGGTGTGGTGACATAAGGTCAACTGCCATAAGGTCAATTGGCCTTATTACCACTTTGAATTGCCATAAGTTTGATTGAAACTTTGCACATGCATCAAGGCTCAATGACAATGCATTAATGTTATGGTGCGGTGACATAAGGCCAACGGCCATAAAGTCAATTGGCCTTATTACAACTTTTAATGGCCATAAGTTTAATTGAAACACACGTATCAAGGCTCGATGGGAATGCATTAGTGTGATGGTGTGGTGACATAAGGTCAACGGCCATAAGGTCAATTGGCGTTATTACCACTTTGGAAGGCCATAAGTTTGATTAAACTTTGCACACGTATCAAGGCTCGATGACAATGCATTAATGTGATGGTGCGATGACATAAGTTCAACGGCCATAAGGTCGATTGGCTTTATTACCGCTTTGAATGGCCACAAGTTTGATTGAAACTTTGCACACGTATCAAGGTTCGATGACAATGCATTAATGTGATGGTGTGGTGACATAAGGTCAACGGCCATAAGGTTAATTGGCCTTATTACCACTTTGAATGGCCATAGGTTTGATTGAAACTTTGCACACGTATCAAGACAAATGACAATGCAATAATGTGCTGGTGGGGTGACATAAGGTTAACGGACATAAGGTCAGTTGAACTTATGACCACCCCAAATGACCATAGATTTGAAACCTTGCACATAATGCGAAAAACGCATTCCTTTATTAATGAATCTGGAGTGGAGCCGAGAGCCCCGGCAATGCAGAGCTCCGAACTCCGTTGCACCTTTTGAATGATTTTAAGATAGGTAATTTTAGCTAGTGCAGGCCACCAGACCAAGGCACCATAAAGAAGAATCGGGCGCACAATGGCTGTGTAAATCCAGTAGGTCACCTTAGGGGAGAATCCCCAGGAGGTGCCAATTGCCCTCTTGCAGGTGAACAGCTCTGCTGCTGCCTTCTTGGATCGCTCCACTATATGGTCACTCCATAATACCTTCCTATCCATAATGACTCCCAAATACTTGACTTGATCGCTAAACGCTAAGAACGTGCCCCCAATTCTTGGCGGTGTAAGATTTGGTAGTTTGTACCTCCTCGTGAAGAGGACAAGCTCGGTTTTATCCGGGTTGAATTCCAAACCTGTGGCGGGTTGTACTCCTGGAGCAGTTCCAGGATGTCAGCTGGGTCCGTTGGCGTCACTGGAACCCAGGCTCTAGCCCTTGGTCGTGAGGGGATATCACGCGTCTCCACTACCTTGAGACACGTGCCCGGATATACCACCCCTATCAGCGTGACGGCGACCTGGCGTCGTCACAGGCAATTAGCTTGACATTGCCCTGGAACTACCCTGCATCGGTGTAAGATGGCGGTGGACCAGGGTTGTCTTTCTTAACCTTAACGGCCACCGTAGCGAGCGCGGCCTCGATCCACTTGCACTGTTGTTTCGGGATCCTGCCATCTTCGCTGCTCTCGTCTATAATGCCAATGATCTGTCGACCCTTGGCAATTTGGCGAAAGACCGCATCCAGCCTCCCTGCGTCTTGGCCCTTTTCAGTGCCGTGGGGTTGGATTCATCCATGGAACGCTGGCGTTTCCAGGTTTCATCACTCTCGACTAAAACTTTTAAAATTACTTGAACTAAAAAATTAAAAATAAATAATAGTTTAAAAAACTAAAAAAACACGCTTTTATAGCTAACCGAATTAAAAGATAGAAAATAATTTTCAATTAAAAAGAGTTTATATAACAGCAGTAGAAGGTCAAACAATCATTTATAGTTAATACACTCAAAATAAAATTATAGTAAAATTTAGGTTATTAACAGAATAATTTAATTCACAGTAAAAAGCATGGGGTGCTTGATATTGAATGATACAATCATTCTATTGGCAACTATCTGAGAGGAAAGATATGAAATGTAGTCAAATGCACCCCACGCTTTTTACTGTGAATTAAGTTATTCTGTTAATAACTTAAATTTTACTATAATTTTTTTTTGAGGTGATTAACTATAAATGATTGTTTGACCTTCTACTACTGTTATATAAAATTTTTTAATTGGAAATTATTTTCTATCTTTTAGTTCGGTTAGCTATAAAAGCGTGTTTTTTTAGTTTTTTAAACTATTATTTATTTAAATGTATGAAAACATTTATTTGAGGCAATTTTTAATTTTATAATTTATTTAATAAAGTTGTTTAAATTTTTCCCAAATTATTAAATAAATTATAAAATGTTATTATAAAAAAATTTTTGAGCTGATAGGCCTTAGTTAGTCGATCAAAGTCATATGTTCCTGAAGATAATTACAGACTGAAATCGAAATATCGACGAAGTAAAACCAAAATACAACTTTAAATATTGTGTTTTATTTAACTAAGGCCTATCAGCTCAAAAATTTTTTTATAATAACAAGTACTTACAAGGCTATCAAAAACCATCAATAATAAATTATAAAATTAAAAATTGCTTCAAATAAGTGTTTTCATACATTTAAAAAAGCAATACGGGCAAACCCCGATTAAATCATACAAACAGACAAAATTGGTTAATTCGTTGTAGTTCTATCAATAGAACAAAAACAGCAACAATACCAAAGTTTCTTTGAAAACCGCCGTACCAACAAGCATAGCTCTGACACATAATTGCATACGAAGTATGCAATGTGTAAAAGATTAAAATATGCAAAAAGAAGGCAATTGGAAAAAACTTTACAACAACTAAGGCATGACGTAGCTGAATGCGTTTGTAACCATTTCAACTATCGTAGGAGTGCGGGTTCGACTCCCATTCCCGGGAGAAAAGGCTTTGAAGAGATTTACAAGGTATAATCGAAACAGCTGTCGCCTTGTTCGTCCTGATGTCACGTTGTTTAAATTTTTCCCAAATTATTAAATAAATTATAAAATTAAAAATTGCTTCAAATAAATGTTTTCATACATTTAAAAAAGCAATACGGGCAAACCCCGATTAAATCATATCTACTGCTTATGTTTATAAACAAGCAGTGTGGAGACATTTCCCTAAAAGTATGCTGTGGATATTAGCTGAGGTTTGTTTTAATTTAAAATAATTCACCAACGATGTGCACTTAACCAAAGCAAAGAGAGTAGATTAATAAGAGGGAGCATTGTAGAGTCGTTCATTCTCCACAAAGTGGGACGGCTACCCCAGCAATACACCATACGTTTTGCCCCTGCTTCGTTTTCACCATCCGGATTAAAAAATCACGAGCCTGGCATTCGCGCAATTTTAGTGATGTAAATTGCATGGCGCCAGCGCCAATGCGGTGCCAGTTCAATAGTAGCTCATTGACGCAATGAGTCCAAGCGAATTTTTGACGCTACTTAGTAGTTAGTGCGTAGTACATTTCACCTGCGCTATTGTGTGAAGCGACTTTTGTGTGTCAGGCACGAGTTTGGTGTTATTGGCGCTACTGGCAATGATGACACTGAGCTGATGACGGTAGCGCTGGTAGTTCAGCTTTTGAATCAGAGAAAGAATTGATGGCCCGTGTAAATTATTATGGCTTTGGCTATTATTGGTTGTGTATTTGAACCAAATAAATGCTGCGGACATAACAAACGGAGTCATTTTTGAGTTTTATATTTTAGATTTAATGCACAATTAATATGGATATGTTTGAGCAGCCAAATAATAACAGTAGTATTGCTAAAGGGTTGCTTAGTTGATGACATCTAGCTAATTTCTTAGTGATGATCAATAGATTGTCAACATTTCGTTCAACGAACGCGCGCAATTGCCACATCTGTTCAAATTTTACAAGATTTTGCATTGTTGATTTAACTTAAGCTGTTATGCCAATATTTTTCAGCCAGCTTATTTCAAATAGGTCAATTTTACAAAAGCAAAATAAATTACAACAAAGATTACAGAGTTGAACAGCCTTAAAATATCAGCTATGTTGAGGCGGACAGCATAGCAAAAAGTATGGTGAATTCCTCGCACAGTCGTCCTACAAATTCCACAAAGTTTTACAAGTCTACAATGTACCATCTTATAATTTTTAAAATCTTTGGTAGTGGATAATTGACAGTCTATATAAAAACAGTTCTTGTCGTCGCTGATGGTGGTCAAATTTTTTGTGCAATTAAATTTAAAAAATGTCGAAGCGTCAGTTAGATTGGACTGAATTTTTTTCTAAAAAACCTAAAGCAAATGATGAGCAACCATCGTGTTCCAGGAAAATAGTTCGTAATAATAAAAATTAAAAGATGCATTATTCATTCTTGCAGATTTTAGCTCATGTACATACAAAGAAAGTTTAGTAATGAGGAAAAGGTAGAGGTGTTGAATAAGGTTTGGATTCCAACTGAAAGGTTTGCTTTCCCTGCAACCGGGTCACGAAATCTTAGGTTTCAGCATAAGTGGATAGCGGAATGGGTTTGGCTTTCCTACTCTCAAGCAGAAAATGGAGCATTTTGTAAGTTTTGTGTCCTTTTAAAAATAAAAATGTGTGCGGGCAAAATAGCACAGAAAGAATGGGAAAGTTGGTGGAAGAGCCGTTCAATAATTGGAAAAAAGCTCGAGAGTATTTCGCACATCATAGTTAAACTAATTACCACAAAAATAGCGTAGAAAATGCTCATTTTATTATCAAAATAGTAAGCAAGCAACAAGAACCGTTTTCCATCAGATTGACAAGATGGCCAAACAGAAAGTTTTAGAAAATCGGAACAAATTAAGGTCCATCATTGAAACAGTTTTCTTGTGTGGAAAACAATGACTTGCACTAAGAGGACATCGGGACTGGGGGCGTATAGAGGACGCAAGTTCAATAAATGAGGGCAATTTTAGGGAGCTTTTGAAGTACAGACAGCAGTATGATACACATTTAAAGAGTGTGTTGTCGGAGAGCAGCAGTAATGCAATGTATACAAGTTGGAGGATTCAAAACGAAATTATCGACATATGGGAGAAATTAATTTTAAAAACCCTGTCTGAGCAAGTTAACTCCGCAAACTATTTCTCCGTTCTTTCTGATGAGACAGCTGATATATCTAGTGTGGAACAAATGTCACTCTGTGTTAGATATTTTGATAATGGTATTCATGAAACTAATGAAGTTTTTCTTAAGTTCGTTCCACTGATGGATTTGACAGGAGAGAGTATATCAAAAATAATTTTAGAAGAGTTGGACAGAATTGGACTGGACCTAAATAAAATGCGCGGCCAAGGGTACGATGGTGCTGCATCAATGAGTGGCCAATTTAAGGGTGTACAATCTCACATTTCTAGGAAGTACCCTAAAGCTCTATATGTACATTGTGCATCGCACTCGCTAAACTTGGCCGTTTCAAGTTCGTGTGGAAATGTGTATATAAGAAATTGTCTTGGTGTTGTAGGTAAATTGTATGATTTTTTCAATACACCTAAAAGGCAGAGTGTTTTACAGGAGTGTCTGCAAAAATTAAAGATTTTTGACCACAAAAAATTGAAAAAAATGTGTCCTACTAGGTGGATTGAAAAATATAATTCAGTATTTGTTTTTACAGAATTTTTTGATGGGATATTGTTGGCTTTGCATCAAATATCCTGTTGGGATAATAAAAATGTTGCTGAAGATGCCAATCTACTTAACTGTGCCATACAAAAAAGTGAGTTTGTAATTGCTCTGCAATGCGTTAATCAAGTGTTTAGCAAACCCAATATCTTATGTAAATTTCTTCAAACTCGAAGTATTGACTTAAAACAAGCAAATAACTTAGCCGATATAACTTTGAAAGATTTATGCTTGATGAGAGAAAATGCCGAACAAGAGTTTAGAACTTTGCTTAATATTGCTCAGAAGCAAGCACTTTAAAAAAACCAAGGGTTTCTAATACGGAGACATTAGGCATCGAAACTTTTTACCGTATTTATCTCTACATCCCATTTTTAGATGCATTTGTTTCTAGTCTCAATGATAGGTTTCTGAAGCATAAAGACTTACTCATTGGATTCAAAGTTCTTTTTCCAGAAAAGGTGTTTACACTTGACGATGATGCTGTAGTTACTTTAAGGAAGTTGTATAATTTTTATTCCGATGACTTGGAGGGAGATTTCGAAGATGTTAAAGCAGAAATATACGTTTGGTATAAAACTATTTCTAGCTCGAAGCTCGAAGATAGGCCAAATACAGTTTTACAAGCTATTGAACTTTGTGGAAAGAAAATTTTACCAAATGTATTTAATTTACTGAATATTCTAGTAACTCTTCCTATTACAACATGCGAAAATGAAAGATCATTTTCATCACTTCGAAGACTGAAAACGTATTTAAGAAGCACAATTTCCCAAGAGAGATTAAACGGGCTAGCACTTCTCTACATGTATAGAGAACTTACTCCTTCAGTGGAAAAAGTTATAGACAAACTTGAAGAGAAGTCAAGAAAAATTGACATGCAACTGTAATAACATTTATAATTATATTAATTTATGTATATTATTGTGTCTAATTTATGTTCATTACTGTGTGTATTAATTTATGTTCATGAGCATTAATTACATTCTTAACGTTTAATATGTTCATAAAATTCTTTTATTAAAATGTTTGAATTCCTTTTTAGTTTTAGTTTAAATACAGAGAAAATGCAATAAATTGAGATTTAAAAGGTGCCTTTGTTTAATGTGTGCATACGGAGGTCCACTCCCCAAACATAAATTTAAGTAAAAATTGTCTGGGCGAATTTCGAGTATTTTTTTTTTAATTTTCCGTGGGATATTGAAACCCCCCCCAATATTTGTCTGTGTTCTCCACTGGCGTCATCACAACAAAATGTATGCAAATAAAAAGTAGATATATCATTGACAGACGTATGGTAGCACTTCTTATTATTTAGTTGAAATCATGGTACAATTACCAGGTAGAAGCATTAGCAAAAATGCAACTCTCTCGTGTATTTTGTTGTTGCCGCTGGAACATAAACTGTCAATCGGTCTTTCAATTTCCGCTGTCAAAAGTGATGTATGAAAAGATATGATACTATTTTTTCCGTCAAAAACAAAAAACAAACAACATGCTGGGAAAAAAGAAAATCAACAAATAAAGTTGGTTTTCTGATATTTAACGCACTTCACTTTTCATTTTGCAGATGCAAATGAATTTGTGCAAAAATTCGAAGAGAATGAAAATGAGTTTCAAGCAATTTGTGACCAAACGACAGCAGCTAAGCAAGTGAATGAGCCAATGGAGCCAGAATCGGATAGGACATTAGTTTTATTTGGAGAGCCTGCTGCAAGCGCGCTCAGATAGCAGTACAAGGCTGTTAGCGAACGCATCCAAAACCCCATTTTTGAAGCGCAGCGCCTCTGACTTGCTTAATTCAAATGGGCCGCTCACAGGTGGAATGACGAAATATATCAGTAGCACCACAATGACTATTAATGCAGCTACACACACACAAACATTGAATTCAAATATAAGTAGCACAACTTTTGCTATTGGTCCAGCACCTATAATCATAGGTTCCCCCGCTGCAGTTACAAAAGAGAAGCGTAAGTGTTTGCATTTGCGTTCTTTTTATCGCCCACATACCTTACATCCTTTTTTCTTACTTTGCAGCGCTCACTGAGGCACAACGCAACAAGAAGCGCGTACTTGCACACGAATATGCTCAAGTGGCAATACTAAAATCATTCAACCTGATATAAATCTCAATACGTTACCTGAAAGCGAACTTACAGACTGGCAATTCGCTGAATACAATAAACCGGCGCTCGCTGATAGCGCGCATCTCAATCTCAATTTGGATATACATATATATATACATATCCATACATACGTTTGAATATGTCGCACACATCAATATTGTTGCAGCAAAAAAATCACGCGAATCTTTACAACAATTGAAAGTGAATAGCATGAGCGTTATAATGCTCACGGAATTCCTGCAAAAATCTGTAATACTACCGATGACTACACATTTGGGTTTGGTTAACAATGAAGTGATGCGCCTGTTTCTCGAAGAACTGCAAATACTTGGTGATTTGCGTAGTTTGAGACATTATTTCTTTTTGATGGATGGCGAGTTTGGTTCCATTATCAAATCTTATTAAATCCTTAAGGAGGCTGTGAAAAATAAGGCAAAGCCATACTCAAATCACCACAGTTTCGCCATATTCAACTGATGCGTCATAAATTCTTTCATTTTGTACATGCGCTACAAAATCACATAACAGCAAATGCATTGCAAGCATCATGGAAGACCTTCAAGAAGATTTATTACAAGCGAAATCAATTGAAGACATTTATCGCAAGCATACCACGTATGTGAAAAGGATACTCTTTCTTTGCATGCTAAATCGTCATAGCACAGAGTTTTAGTATACTATTGAAAATATATTTAAAATATCGTTACGGTTTTACAAGTAAGTAAGCAGTACAAAAGTTAATACATTTTCTTGTACAATTTACTTTTTCTTTTATTTCTCTAAGTAATCTATAGTCACGCGAATTCAAGAAACGCAGCGGCGATGAGCATTTCACACATTCACGCTACGAAAAACTATCCAATGATGAACAAGAATTTGATAAATTTATCAAATTTACAAATTTATCTAGGTAACAAAATTGTACGTCATGGTTATTAGGAGGATATTGGCCAATTGATTGCCTTTAGTAATATTAATCAGTACTATAGCGCGAGCACAATCGCTTAGAGCTTTAAAAAAAATTAAATAGTATAAAATGTTTATTTTAAATGTCTCAAATGTAAACGCTGAATTTAGTTTTTAAAAACTCGAATTTTTAATGCTACTATGTATGTATATATTATTGTCTATACAATATGTTTGTATGTATATGTATGCCTGTATCTAATTTGAATTAATATAAATGCGTTGAATTATGGTAAATGGTGCTTGTTACGGGGTATATATGCGGCAATGGGGCAACGTGAAGCATTTGGAAGATTATATACACGCTTAATATTTTTAGATTCTTGATATTTTAGGGATTACTTCTTAAAAAATTTATCATTTAATTATTTTAGTATATATATGAATGTTAAATCAAAGATCTTTAACAAATTGTTCGATGTATTTTAATGCAACAAAAATATGTACATACATATGTATAATATGCATGTAGTATGAAGATTAATGAAAATGCAAGCTTACTATGTAGTAGGGCATGTTTTTCTTTCAATTATTTTTTGTTTGTGCAATCAATTTGGAGCTTCCTCACAAAATGTTTTTCTGAGACTAAAACTCATTTCCGTGTAAACATTAGATTGATATTTATTATTAATATGTTTACATACTTTTTGATTTCACAATAAATTTAAAATATCAAAATTTCATTTCACAGAAAGAATTTTTAATGTATTAATTCGTAAATTATTGAAAAAAATTCGAAATACGAAATTTTCACAACAAATTAAATTCGTCTTTGCTCTAACAACCATGAGGCTTTTGTATCAATTTCGGTGTTAGGCTGGATCTGGTATCGGTACCTGCTATGGCAAAAGTTCGTTTTGGAGTGTTTCCGTATCGGTTATACTCCGGTTTTGTTTTCTTGTCATCCCCTTTTTTCTATGTATTGCCCTGAAAATAACCATACTTTTAATAATATGGAGGATAGAAATAATCCAAAAGTAAATTTAAAATATGTAAACCATAATTGTCTAGCAAATTTTTCTCTTGGTGGCCCTGATAAGGGACGTTTTGCGTAGGTATAATTGGTTAGCAATTTTTTCTCTTTGTTGATTAGTGGTGGTCCTGATAAGGGCCGTTTTTCGTATCGTCAGGGTTGTGCTGAAATAAAGATATAATTTTTATTTGAGTAAAATAATTCTAAATCTTTCTTTTACCAGATTATAGAGTTACTTTACTCATTTTTTTGTTTCGCATTACTCGCGACTTTGCTTTCTCTACCTTTAAGCGGTTATTCAAATGCCGTATTCGGAAAAAGATGCGGTACCTGATGTTGCTAGTGTTGATGCTGGTTCCCAAATAAACGAAGTCTTTTACTATTTTGAAATTATGGCTGCCAACAGTACCGTGGTTGCCAAGGCGCGTATGCGCTGACTCTTTGCTGGATGACAGTAGGTACTTCGTTTTGTCCTCATTCACCATCAACCCAACAAAAAGAATAATCAAACATGCTTACCTTTGATGATCAAAAACTGAATATAGTTTTTCAATCACATTTTGGAATCATATTTGAATCAAATGTGTTTACTTTGGGTGATCAAAAATTTATAGTCATTTTTCATTCAGCTTTCTGAATCTTTTATGAATATATTTGTTGACTGAATAATGAATTTTATACTTATAGAAATTTTACTTTTCATTAAAAATCTTATTTTTTTCACATACACATATTTTTTCATGAAGCTAAGAAAAAATATATAAAAAAAGATATTCTTCAAGACAAAAATAATGTAATGCTGCTCGTGAACGAAGATTTCCCCAACCATTTCTCTGCTGATGTTGGATGTTGCAGTCGCAGGTGTATATCGGTCAAAATTGTTTGCGAGTTAGCTGTGGTTCGAATAGCTCACTTTCACATGCTTTCTTCCCTGATGAAATAAGATTATTATGTAGTATCCTATTTTGAATGAGATATGAAGAATAAATTTATTATAATGGCATTCAAAAATGATTCAAAAATCTCAAATCATCAAATATTACTCTAAAACTATTAAAGCTCAATTTTACAATGATATCAAATATGAACAAAAAGCATTTCGAAATAGGAATCATAAATGATTATTCAAGAATAATCACATTTATGGTACATTTTTCTCTCGACGATACGTTAATTTTCGAACAGAAAATGCTTTTAAATTTGAACGTTTTTAATCATCTTGGGGTATGATATTTAAATATTTTTTGATCAAAACTTTCAAAAAATACTGGCTGGGAACTATTTTGTTTTAATTTGTAATGTTTAATACATAAATGGTTTTAAGCCCAATCCCCAGGTCCTATGCACAAATAAAAGTTATGGTACTTTACTCCTAAGTTCTACGCATGCGAATTAGTACATATACAATACAAGGTAACGGAAACACTTACCACGTAGGAACATCTGCATCTGTCCTTTTGTAAAAACACTCCACGGCAGACATTACGATGGCGGTGTTGGCAATATTTCTTTTCAATTCTTCATTCTCCTCACGTAGCTTAAGATTTTCCACCCTCAAGCGGGTAATTTCTGACTCCATTGCTCACTGGAGTAATATTTCACTAAATAATTTAAATTTATATGAGGTATTAGAAAGACTAAATGTAAAGTGAATAAACTACGGGAACTTACTGCGTCTGGGTTTCACAGCTTATTTGTTGAACATCATGTATATCCGTTTGTGTGCTGCAGTTTTTCCATGCCAAGTATTGGCTTTTCGCTCCAAAGGTTTCACTTAAACAAAAAAAACCAAACATGTAGAAGGGACTTTATCAAATAACTTGCATATATTATCTTACTTTTCTTTCATGTTAGAGATGAAAGGTTCCTTTGTAGCGACGAAAGTATTGTCCGAAATTTTGGTAGATCACCGTAGGAATTACGGTTGGGGACGACGAGACAACTTTCGTTTTTAACAAACTCTTGATTAGTACTCCTAAGTCATAAATAAAATTATATTTCATTTTTTATCTTGTAGCAATCGGGAAAGTGAATACTTAATAAAAGCCGGTAAATATAGCGACGGTGTGGAGTTGGGCATCAAATTTACTCACTGCGCTCCCACAATAAGGTCAGAGACTTGAAAATGGAGCGAGCAACTGAAGCCATTTTGCGGAAACTTAACGCCACAAGCTTTTTCCCAATTTTTCCTCTTACTTGGATCTTGCGGGACTGTGAAAAGCTTCACACCCGCTTTCTCCCTTTTAATATTGCACAAATTACACTTTCCCATATTTAAATACACACAAAACTTAAGTAAATTCTTTTTTCTTTTCTTACAAAAATTTGCAAAACATTTAAAGACCACTGCGTAGTAAGAAATTTTCACATCAAACGTATATAAACAAAAAATGTAAACATAAACAAAGTTTGACATTTTATGACCACCTTCGAATGAAAAAACATGTAAAATGCAACTCTGATGCGTTTACCTGGTTATTGTACCATGGTTGAAATTGATTTAAGTTTATAAGTTCAGCACCGCTAGATTTGTCTGCCGTTAGGCGTTTACATGATTATATAGTTAAATTAACCGACAATTTATAAATACGATCACTTTGTAGATTCGTGCTTATTGTTTTGATGATGATTTCATTTTGCGAGTGTTAATGACAGTATTGTAGCACACACATTTTCCTCGTATCTATTACACAGCGAGGAACACTGGGCTGCTATCATCACAGCGGCACCCGTCCAATACTTGGGTAATACTAGTCATGTAAACTATATTTCACGTTCGTTCGTGGCGGATTTACCACCTTTTGAATGCCTCAGATGTATTATTAGTCGATCTCTAAGAAAGGTTAATGTTTCACACCCAGTAATAGTTTGGGGGGGGGGGGGGAGGGGGGGGGAGGGGGGGGGGAGCCTGTTATACTCTAAGGACGCCTTACTGGTGCAATCTCGGGGTGTTCGACATCCATTTCCTTTTACAATAGTACGGTAACACGTATTGTATTACCGGCGTCTCGAAACACCCTTAGTTCAACAAGAGTTTCCAACAGCATTTTTTAGCATTTGTCTTGGCTGCTCCTTCTTCACTGAGTAACGTTCGCAAAATTACAACGTCCACAGCAAAGCTGACTCCACATCAGAGACGTGCATGCTTGGGTTGCTACCGCTTTAAATATGATAACTCCACAGCAAGATCTGTGAAGTGCGAGTGCACTGTGGTCGAACCTTTAAACTTGCATTAAAATACAAATAATTTGATGGAGCGCTTGGTCTTTACGTCCCAAAACCCAAATAATTTTGTAGCAGATCCCTTGAGCAGTCCATTTCTACACAGCTGATGATGAGGAATCACCGTCATCAGTTTAAACCTGCAAAGAAAAAGCCCATTAATATCTGCGTCAATGGGCATCGCAAAGGTGTGGCAACCGACGGCGTGGTCGACGCCGCAGTTGGAACACCCCTTTGCAATGCCGGTAACCTAAAAACAAAACAAAAAACCAACAAAACCTGGTGCCCATGCCAATCTACTGGATCGTTACCACCATCCACGCCAGTAACCTGAAAAGAAAGAAAATTAATTAATTATTAAAAAGAATATATTAAATTATCAAGTAATAAAATTTACTTACTATTTGTTCTCAATGATCACAACCACCGTACTCAACCATGCGTAAAAATGAAAAGAATGAAGCAACGGCGCAATGAATCGAATTTACCGTTTGTTTCAATTCTGTGGAATTTACATTATATACATAGATATGTATAAATGTTCGCGAGTATTTTTTTCGTTTTTGTCTTTGATGCAGGTATGTACCAGTGCGCGGACTATAAATAATGAAAATGTTGGTAGTGGTAGATTTTTCCAATGTACCAAAAATACTGCCATAAAACCAGGGATGCCCTTAACGTTAAGCTAATCGTTTATCAAAAAATTTCCACCGTTTCCGTTGAAACACTTCGAAATATTATCGATAAAGAAATTATCAAGATAAATTGTATCTCGTTTTTAACCGAAACGAAAAGCTTTCGTTAACGTTAAAAACGTTAACGAAAACGTGATACTTTATGCTTGAATTGTGCTGGCAATGCTATAGCCATGGTGAAGCCGTAAGGTGGCAACAACGAGCGCACATACACACACAAACTCTATGTAATTTGTTTGTGTAATTCGTTGGTGGTAATGTCAAAAATACTCTGAGAAATGTTCGTACTGTCAAAATTCATGAGAAAAGTTGCAATCAGCTTGGCTAATGCTTTCACCTTTAATGACTCCGCCATCAATCAGCTTTGCCAGCATAGTTTGAAATTAATAATCAACATAAACGATTTGATTTCGTTTTGATATGGCAGAAAACGAAACGAAATCATTTCGTTAATTTGACGATCTTAACGTTAATAAACGAAACGAAATGACACCGACATGTTATCTTACTTTTAAACTGTATTTTCGTTCAGAATTGTGCACACAAACTGATGAAAGTAGCGCAATCATACATTTATTTTGCGAATATGTATATATTAGCCGTAATTTTTTTTCACACGCGTATACGTTTACGTTTTCGCGTGAAAAAAACGCCTATCCTCGCTTAGATAATGCTTAGGAAACCCATCTAGCGGCAGTGGTTAAATAACTACAGCTACAGCACAGGGTGTACCGAAAAGCGGAGATACAACCCTCTTATGACCATAGGGTATAACATATAGCTAAATCCGTTGCAATGAATTGTGGACACACATAGAATACAAAGAATTAGTGTAGGGGGTGAAACAAAGACACATATTTCAGTTACATCTGAGTATAATGCGTATTGAAATTTAGTAGGACAAATTTTTTGCGCAGCAATTTCAGAGGTTTATTTAAAGTTTGTCGCTTAGCAGACCATATAAAGTTTAAGCGTAAACGTATATAAAGCAAACTACTTTTCGATTAATTCTTTCCATTCCCCTATTATTTATCTCTTGCTTTTACTTGACGAGGAGTTACAAATAAAATTTTGCAATGGAAATAATTGCAGATATACAAATAAGCTTATTATAACTAAAGAAAACAGTTTTTTGAAAACAAAGATCTCGCGATTCCTTTGTAAAAATTGAGTTTTTGCTCAAACAGCGCAGAAATATTAGCAAAATTAGTTGGTTGGGCCGGTGTCTCCTTTGAACGTTATTTAGGTGTGCTCGGGAAATCCATACATTTACCTAATGATCGCAGTAGTTGGAAGTAGTTGAAAATTAAAATGGGTCAAAAAGTTGTTCCACCTACCAATAAAGTGGTAAAGTCCGTGCAGTGGCTATTGCTATTCTTATAGCAACGTATGTACAAACATATGATTATTTTAAGTGTACATAATATTAGTGATGCATAAAAAGATACAAACGGGTACCCAAAAACCCGTTTCTGACAAATCGGTATCGGAGCTAAATACACTTCGGGAACCGTGCCATTTGATAAAGGCCATCAATTAAACAGGACTACAAGCGTACTTGGGGAAAGTTGAACAAATAATCGAAGGGCAATACAAACAAAAATTCAAAAAAATTATACATTCTAAAAATTAAGATTTTTTCTTTTTTTTCTTTATATAGCATAAAATTTTGCTTTTTTGCGGCGGGCAGGAAAGTTATTGGTTTTTAGCACCAACAACACAAATAACGACTCAAAAGATCCCACATTATACACTCTCTACCCGGTTCGGTACCAAAATGTGAGTACCAAATAAATTAAATGCTCATTTGTCTGCAGCAAAACGCTACCGGGTGACACAAAAATAAACAAAATAAGGCACTAAAAACCCAAGCATATAACGTGGGGGAAAGAGGCCATGCACATAATGTGCGCGAAATATGAAAATTCTTCTTCTAGGCAGCTGCCGAAGTTCACCCTACTCATGACCTCAATCTTATTTAATAAAATTAGGGCTTACTCGCCACCGACAGCGTGACACAGTCATAAAAATTCAACGAGTATCCTTTATTTTTCTTCCATCTTCTCTAAATAGAATGACTCGTTACGCTTCGCTACGCAAGAGGACTGAGCGCCAGGCCGCTCGCTACCCAAAGCCGTGCCATCTATATAAAGTTCAGCATCCGATCAGGTCGCGTCCGGTATATCGCGCAAAGTCTCCGCTGCAACGACTGCGCGAGATTATAAAAGTCAATTATTACCAGAACTGTCTGTCGATGATACATCGTGCCCGAGACTGCACGAGTCAGGGCAGGTGCCGAAGATGTGGTAGCAACCATCATACCACGCTGCACCTGTCGATGGAGGACTTGTCTTCCGAGCCAGAGCCACCGAAGAGCTGGTACCAGCTGGTTATTGGAGAAGAGGAAGAAGGGCACGAGAGGATGCCCACGACGCAACAGGTGGACGATGGGACGATGGATGAGGCGCTGTCTCTCCACACGTCGGAGTCGGCCTTTGCAGAGGAACCACAGCTACCATCCGTGAGGGGAGCGGACAGTCCAATCAGACAGTAGGGGATCGGACCCATGGCCGTTCCGACCCCCATTGGCCCACGAGCGACCAGAGAAAAGTGGAGCGGAATCACGGCCTTTCTGCCCACCTACGCAACGACGCCCAGGAATACACCGAGAGAAGCGCGAGCGTAGACTGGCCCCTCGGTCGCGCCAGCTACATGCTATACGAAATTTTAAAGAAGAAAACCGAGACGGTAGACTGGCCACTCGACCGTGGCTGCTCTGGTGCCCACCGCGGTCGTGAAGGTGGAAGCCGGGGGGCGTTTGCACCTCATTCGGGCACTCGTTGATGCATGTTCCCCCCGCACAACGATCGACCGCAGGCTGGCGCGAGAGTTAGCACTGCCGACTACCAACGCCGCCGGCGATTCCGGCGCAAACATGGACAAACGCAGACGGTGATGACTCACGCAGTCTGCGTCAACGATTCCACGCGCGTCAGTACAACGTTCAACGTCGACCCCAGCGTCGCGGCTCCTTATGAGCATATTCGTCTGGCGGATCCCCAATTCTACGCCTCCACGCCCATCCGCCTCGTTCTTGGCGGCCACGTGTACGCCGACATTATAACGCCGGGCACGTTAGCACCATCTTTTGGCCCTCTGCTGGCCCAAAGCACTATCTTTGGTTGGGTGCTTTCGGGAACACACCCGATCTAGTATAACTTAAGGGTATTTAGTTAAATTTTTTAGGCATACATGTAAATAGCACCTTTTTTTCTCGAAATAAATGAAGTTGTTTATTTGAATGGCAAGAAATATATATCATGCAGGTTCCGTTTATTTTTTCTTATCTCGTCCTAGCTATAGGTAACGGCGAAGGCAAGGAGGATGCAGTCGCGCGATCCGGCGCGCAGAACTTATTTTTAGAACCTAGTCTTAAGACCAATCGTGGTCGGGGACGCTCCGGCGGAGTTTAAGCTGTTGCGTATCGCAAGGGCCGGCATGTTTAGGCCCGAAGCCTAACTGCTTTTAACTTGCGCCACCCTAATAGCACCATATTATCGACAACTAGTTCCCCTACCTATGTACACATATACATTCATGCCGGTACAACTGTGTGGGGAAGCTTCCCCTTAAAACCGGGGACTTTTCCCGCGGTTCAACGGTTGTCCTCGACAAGGCAACCGTCTACTTTTCCAGCGATTTTCGAGCGAACCACAGCTATCAGCGTCCGAGAAGCTCCGCCATATTTCATTTATAACAAGGTAAATTATTGTTCTAATTTTAACTTTCACTTTAATAAAAACAATATTATAACGAGAAATATCTCGCCTCTTATTTTCTTATTTTATCACACGTTGCCTAATCACAATTGTGGTGCCTCCACTCCTCCGAGTCTGCGAGTCACCTCAGTTGTTCACTGTCTATCATTAAAAAGAGAGGACTGTAGATTCATGACAGGTATTCTGACAGGACACTGGCTTCTGGCGTCACATGCCTTCAAATTAGGCTTGGCCAGTGATAGCAGATGTAGGAAGTGCGGGCTGGAGGAGGAAACGATCGAGCACGTTCTGTGCCCTTGCCCTGCGCTTGCCAGGCTAAGACTCCAGCTATTAGGAGTGATACAGCTGTCAGATCTAGAAGCAGCAAGTGGTTTAAATCCTAGGAAGCTTCTAGTATTTGCTAAGAAGACGGAGTTATTTTATAACATAGGTCTGGTTTTTGATAGGGGTTTTCAGTTTGGTCGTTAAAACAAACTTGTGGTAACACTACGGGCTTATTCAGTATATGTGAGGTCCTCATGGACTGGCCAGTTCAACCTAACCTAACCGCACTTTACACACCATTCACTCACGCATCCACTAGAGCAAGAACGTTATCCAACACTAAAAAAGAACCAAATGCCATTGCATTATCCAATGCTAAAGAACAGCCAAATTCCATTGCAAAAGTAAGCAACATCAAGCATAATGAAACCAACAACAATAACTACAACTAAATATATTTATTTATAAAATTTGGTGAGCTGTATCATTATATCTAATTATATATATATATATAGAATATTTTAAATGTTTCATATGTTTCATAATTTCGAATGTGAACTCCCTTCTCCGATTTTAAGTTTTTAGTAATTTTGTGCTAATTTACCTTCGTAATTGAGGTGAGATTTCGTTTTTGCTACCAATTTTATTTTGAAAGAAATTTATTTCATATTTTTCGATCAAACGTTTTGCCAATTTTTTTACGCGAACATTATCAAATAACTTTCGTTTAATATATTAGCCGTATTTCGTTGCTCACCATTACAATTAAAACACTAGCTAGCTTACCGAATTGCATGGAAAGCAACAATAAAAAGTAATTGAGTTGAGTTGGCTAAGCGCTTTCCGTTGAAACCGCTTAGGTAATTGCCGACCTGATTGATAGTGTTGTATAGTGTTGCATATTCAAAAATAGGGCATTATTGTGAACAATCCCATGAAATGTACATACAAATTTTCAGATAAACGTCTATAGCAAAATAAAGTGAAACAAAATGGAGCAAACGTAAGTAAATATGCGCTAGAGTTTTTTATAAAAAAAAATATTACATTAGTAATTGTTTTATAGGTTTCAAGAAAAAAACGGAGAAAGTGGAGCCGGGAACAAACAGCACGATTTTGAGATGCTACCTAGCACGGAAGGAAGAGTTCCTGCATCCAAAAAAAAAAAAAGATCTCTGCTTTCTCAAATGTATTGGAAGATATGGTGTCCATTGGTATTGGGGTACGTTAGAAAATATGTTTAACCATCTTATAAATAGCATATCAGATTAACAAACCTTCGTTTTAGGATGTTGATATGACACCATTATACTTGGAATCGAAAATGCGTACGTTGCTTAACGCATACAATGTATTGGAAGATATGGTGTCCATTTGTATTGGGGTATGTTAGAAAATATATGTAATATATTTTATATTTATAAACCATCATATAAAGTGCATGGCATATCAAATTAATAAACCATGGTTTAATTATACAAGGCTACCTATGTAGCGTTATGTCACCCTGTACTTTTAACAATCCAAACTCCCACATTGCTCCTAAAAATTTGAAGTGTTACTTCTTTTAAAAGTCCTTTGTGAATATTATAGAAAATTTGGATATAGAATTGAAAATTTTAGTTTTCAGAGAAAAATTGGTGATTGGGTACACTTTTTTGTTTTTGATACTTTCTTTTGTTAACATTCGTTTAAAAAAAATAGTAAATGTGCGGAAACTCTCTTATATGTAACAATTTAAAAGCTTTTTTTTTACAATTCTGTTTAATTTAGCCGTGTACTAATTTTGCAGATACCATCTATATGTGCAGCGGCTACTTCTGCATTGCATATAATGAATTATGCGACTTATGGCCCTATTTTCATAGTACTACCAAAGTTGGATTATTCCTACATGTATTGAAATATTTCCAAGTTCGTGTCCCAATAACCTAAGATATCTTCTCGAAAATGTTGAAATCGTTATTAACTTTTAAGAAAGATGCTGTCTGCTCTGCTCTGAATAAGGGTCTTAAGCGAAATGCTACAGAACTTTAAATGAAGAAACTGCCAAGATTTGGCATTCGCTGAAATCTTGGCAGTCATTGTTAGGGGTAAGTTTCTGGGTACATTGCGTGGTATTACGAAGACATACTTCGGTAAACCCTAGTAAAATGGAACGAGCAAATACGAAATTCCTGCATTAAGGTTATCCTCAATTGATGGCTTACAGCTGATCCTGTCTGATAGGGTTACTGTAAGTACGGAGGCAGGAGGTCTGCTGGACATTTGTAGTCTTTTTCATCTAAGACGACCGCCCCCGAGAAACAAGTATTTGCCTTCAAGAAGTGTCTCATGATAATGGTCTAATCTCTTCGCAATGGCATCCCACTTTGTATGTATGAATCACATTGTCTCCTTAGCTTTGTTAGGCAGAGAGAACTTGGCTTTCTGTGCAATCACTATGGGAGCGGAGCTATCTCGAACAGCATCTTCTCACTGATTTTTTTCTTTTCCTTCTGGATCTTTCTTTATCACTATTGTGGGTAGCGCATTTCTGTGGGAGGGTAGAGTATGGCTCTATCTGTCCACTTGTAAGTCGTGTAGGCAGCCTGCCTGAATTTCTTCGCTAGAGTTTGTTTGATCTGAACCTGTAGTCTATAACTTTCATCGTTGTTATCAAAACAGAAAATGTGAAACTAATTTTTACGAAAGACTCATCCAAGAGTGCCTGTATTATTTATGAAAACGACTTTTTCTCTTCTCTTTACCCTTGAAATTTACAAATATTTCTGCAGGAATCATGGAAATATACCGGCTACTACTGCTTCATATTTACGAGTATATCGCGCAAAGACCGTCTATTATTTGCCCAATTTTCAGTGAAGAGGCTGGAACTGTAACCAATCTTTTTATTTCTGATTTCTTGGAGTCTTGGGATATGTTTCGCAAGAAATACAAATCTTATATTTCAAGTAAATTTGTTCTGACAATTTTTTCTTTCTTTTGTGGAACGGTCCCCTGATCGTCTGACTTTACACGAAAATTATACAATTAACAGCTTTTTGGCGTTCAATTTAAAGCAAAAACATTAGTTTTTCTTTTTTTTCCGACGCGTTTCGACACGTTATTGTATATTCTTGAGGGAGACTATGTACTTATTTTGACAAGAAAACATAATTAGAAAATATTTTTCTAAATTATAGTACATACATACCATAACATAAATTGTAGACTGCAAATTAACTACACATTTTTACAAAAATATATACATTTAACATGAACAAAATGTTTACATTTATAAAACCATCTACACTCTATCCCAGCTGTTCGTCAATTGTTAGTTATCACACATTTGTATGCACAGCTGATATTATCTACATCCTCTTTGTAGTTCATTGCATTATTTATCTGCTGTTGGATTCGAAGCCCTTCCAACATTAATCTTTTCTTTATTTTGCTTTCCACATCTATTATTCGTGTATTGTCAAAATCAGCTGAGTGATCGAATTTGTTGATGTGCTGCGCCAAGGCTGTCGTCATCTTTCTATTTTTTGCGTCTGCTTTATGTTAGCCTATTCTCACTCCCAAAGCTCGCTTCGTTGTTCGTATATATATTTTGTCGCAGGGGTCGCCTTTTTTGCCATTACATTTAATTTCATAAATAACGTTGTGTTGTTGTTCCTTTTTTGTTCTGTCTTTAGTTTTTGTAAATATTGTATTACAAATAAATAAATTCAACAATTCCCTTGGTCTAAAAAAATACATTATACAATTAAGTTGAAATAAAATAAACGAAAGATATTAATTGACGGGATGTGTGGAATAACGGTATAACTCAAGAATCAAACTTTTGAGAAAAAAGAAAAAAACTTAACAATGCAGGTAAAAATAAATTTATAATAATCCTACTTGCTAGGATTTTAGATAGTATGATTCTTTGATAAGAAAAAGTAAAAAATTTTATATATACATAATTTTATTAGAAAATGGATGATTTATTTTTTTTTTTGAGTTATACCGGTAGTCCATAGATCGAATATCAAATATTTTGATTGAGATACTTTATTAAACAAAATAGTAGATACATTAATGTCACGTAAACCTACTTTTGGCTCTTTGGGGCACCCTTGACTAGCTCAGTGTAACAATGGGTAGTGGTTCTTAACCCTATCCCAAAGAGCCGGACGGACACATACTCATATCTCCTCTTCGTTCGTTTTTACCCACACACCTTCAAACCCCAAGAAGCCCGCCCTGCCTTGGACCGCTCGCATCACGCAACCTACTCTGCGGTCACCCTAGTGCCATGCTCCACCCACCTCCACTTACCTCTTCATCCTGCCATTCTCACACCCCGCCCAAAAAAAGGTATTTATCTCATCTTGTCGGAACTAATAATATCAAAATATATTCAAATAATAAAAATTAATACAATAAAACATCTTACACACTAACGTCTTTTACATATGAATGATTTTATATATTAACGGAATTAGACAAACCGCCCTGCCGCCAAGCCTATATGTATAAACCAATAGTGCATTAAAAAAAATCTCAATACGGTTAGGGGATCCTACCTACTAGAGCTCTATAAGGCAATTATATCCCTACCAATGTATGTATGTATGTATCTAAGTATTTATATGTATATGCATCTCATAAAAATATATGCGAACATTCAAATAATTGCTTTGGGCAGACTCGCTTTGTACAGAAGCCACACAAAAGAATCAAAACATGTATACAAATTTGACCTGACATGAAATTCCATATACCAAAAAGGATCAGTCATATGCAATCAAACAAAAAAAAATAAATTAAAATTGAACCAGTCTACTGTGACTGCATTATCATCATGCTCACACGCAACAAGTTATGAAAATATACATTTTGTATGTCCCACGACCTGGGCGGTACAAATATAAGAAGCTTTTGCTTCTACTCTATGGAGTACAATAGGGTGCTCTAAAATAAAATTATTTTTACTTGCTATCAAAAAAACTTTAAATGTTTAAAATTGGATTATATGCACTTAAAGGATGGTTCGCGTGTGCGCATATGTTAATCTCACAAAAAAATTTACACCAACAAAATAACAGCTTAAAGAAACAAATTAAGCCTCACTACAAAAAAGTTAATTAAAGTTGTAATCCCTGGGTATACGTCCTGAGGGCGGCAGATGAAACCAGATCTATGTTTGTTTGGTAGCGGTGTTCAGGCTACGTCGCAAAAAGGCATATGTTCAAAAAAAATAACGGTTTTCACAACGGGTTTTTTCCGGGTAACTGGGCGACTTTATATGTATTGAAAATCACATTTCCGTACTTCGTGTGAATATATATATGTATAAAAATATTGGAAATGTGCTTTTTACCGCCGTTTAAAATTAACGCCTCGGTATAAGGTTATCTATACATATATGAACGACAATAGCTTAGAAATTAAGACTTACGGCGAGTTGTGCCATCTATACCTCCCGCGCTGAAAACATCCGGGACACACTATAACGATTTTTTTTTTATCAGAATCTAATAACAAAAAAAAAATTATGCGATTTTCGGACTTACACTTCATCGTAGCTATCAATATATAGAAATCAAAGATCAGCCACTTCCATTTACTCGTATGTAGGTTAGAATCCCACGTATCTGTACTCCCTACGACACAAAATATTATAATTACGCTTTCGGACTACTTTATTTCATTCCTACAGACAGATATGTGCATACATGCGCCCACATGTACATATATTACATATATTTTATATTTAATTCGAAAAAATCACTTTTATTTACTAAGGGTTATATCGTCAAACACCATGATTTAAAAAGGAAACTCAATATTACCAACTAGATTGCAGTCTGATCAAAAAATATAAACAAAATTTTTTTTTTCCAAAACGCGAATATTAAAATTTTAACATTAAAAATACATTTACCCCTATGGTCCTATATACGTATATATGTACATACATTCGCACGTATGTCTAACTATCACCTAGAAAATCCTTGCTCACCTTCCTTCGGCAAACTTCTGCTCCCACGGTATCACCACTGTTCTATTGCAGGCTAACACTTATTATTATTTATTTTTAATAATTTTAATCAACACTGTGTGAAAAAAAATTTAAAACTCACGTCACAGAGTCACAGACTACACAATTAAAATACTTTCCACCACTTTAGCGCGGTCTTATGCGGTGACAATCACTTTGATACTAATATGCTCTGCCCCTATATTCAGCCCTTTTATCTCTTCCTATTCGTATAACGTAAATCGTTATTACACTCTATCCGCTAATCGCCTGTGGATTATGACCTAGCATATTTATTGTTGCTGTAATCACGGCCTTACGATATAAGAATTGGCATACGGCAACCTTCTACCAAAAGCTCTACCTTTCGTTGAGTCGTGTTCGTTTTGATGTCACTCGAGTTTTGACATTTGTGACAGCCCACCATAAAAGAAAACGCAGATCAAAACAAACCAAAAACAAAACAAATAAGCAAAATTAGCAAAAAGTAGTAGCAGCAACTTTGTTTAAACAAAAAAAGAAAAACTACTGAAATGATAAAGCGCAGTTACAGCAAATAAACATCAACATTATTTGCAAATAGTTCCAGCGCGGTAGTGACTCAAAGGGAGCAAATCTAGTTATCACAAACTGCCCACTAGCAATAAACTGCGAGGGCAGAACGATATATGCTGACGTTGACGACAATATCTTAACAGGAGAAAGTGAATACGCCTTTTAGTGTACGTGGCAGTCCAAACTTGTTTATACAAGATACATAAGTGTGGTAACGATTATAAAACAGGCTAAGCACGTACGATAATTAATAATTTGTAAAGTTACTTTTAGCAGCAATGTGTGGCATATTCGCTTATCTCAACTATTTTACACCACGCTCAAGACAGGAAGCGCTGGAACTACTTATTAATGGGTTGTGGCGTTAGGCGGCTCATTGGCTTAAATAATACAGTCACGGCTGATATAGTCAGTTCAACACAGCATGTTTCCCCCGAATTGGATTTGAAAAAAATCGAGATATACGTTATATACAAACCGATGATGCCATCACATTTGGCTAGCTCTGGAGGGCCACTCGTTCATTTAGATGGTGAAGCGATTGGTGTTACTTCAAGCAAAGTGACTGCTGGTATACGTTTTGCTATACCCATTTACTATGTGAAATTAAGTTTTTGAATACAAGATTTGTACTGTGTGGGCACACCTGCTTCCGGAGCTATGCCGGGTATTTGAAGTAACAGGCAGAATGATGACATCGGTATGGCCAATGGAGATTTACGGGAAGTATAAAATTGAGTCGACACGTATCAAAGTTGCTTCAGTCCCTAGTTTATACACAAAATGCACCCAATTAATGTCTATAAGTCAACAAAATGGGTTTACTAATCGCGATTCTCTTTCAAATTCGATTGAGTCCTATTGTGAATGTAAATCAAAAATTGCTTAGACCCATTCAAGTGAAATATATTAACCTGGATTGAACTCTGCTACAACGTATTATAGAAATTTGCGAAATTAAAAAGTCAAATAAGGCTAGTTTTTGTTAAAAAAGTATGATGTCCATATGATTTTTGTCTTTCAAACATGATTAAGTCCAACACAAAAACGGTCTTATTCAAAATGTAGCTTAATATTTCATAAATTTTAGTTTGAAAAACGCTTAAGATTTGTCTATTAGAGACAACTGTAAATATTTGTAAGAGCTACTCTACATGGTTATCAAAAGAAAAACAGCTAAATTAAAGTTCCCGAAGTTGTCTTATAAAGAACTTAAACGGTTTTGATACGTGTCGAAACAGTTACGACGTTTCCATAAAAGGACTTTACTTTGTGGTTACTTTCTATTGTTTCGCAGGTTAGCTAACACGACGATGCACTTTTAGCTGATCTCCGGACGACTTGACCCTCATCGCTGGAGATACATCAAAATGGAAAGGACCCTATTGTTTTAAGTCTTTGGCGTGCCAGGCGCCTAAACTACGTCCAGAAAGTGTTTCTAACAGGTACATGTTCTTCCCAAGTGCTTTAGTTATCCTGCATTTCGTAAATTTTTTACAAAATTTCACGTTAATATTATTTTTGAAGTCGCTTAGCACAAAATTCCGTTTGTATACTTCCTGCCCGGGTACGAAGCGCAGTTCGCGAATCCTTTTATTATACCGTGTCGCATTTGTTTTATATGCCTCATGTAAGTTATCCTTAATTTTATCCCGCATTATCCGAAACCGATCAGCATTGTTCAGCGATAGCAATTCATGGTCATCAAGCGAACTAAGTTTTCGGGCCAAAGCATAATCGGCACCACTGGTGAACATGTGCATTCCAAATAGGGCAAAGTAGGGCGATACACTCATGGCAGAATGCACTGCGCTTCGCAATGCGCATTCAATTTCCGGTAGGTAGATATCCCAATCTCGGTGGTCTGTTTTTAAGTATGCGCGGATTGCGGCCAAAACCGATTGGTTGACCCTCTCCGGTTTTTAGATGTTTGATGCAATACGTCTCTACCATTTGGGTAAATTGTTTTGACGTGAACTGCTTCCCATTGTCAGAATGTATTGTTTCCGGTACCCTGAACTTGTAGAAGATTTCTTCGGTCAGGAATTTCACGACGTTGGTCGCCGTTGCTTCACGCATTGCCTTTAAAAAGGTAAATTTAGAAAAATGATCCACAACTATAAAAATATACGTATTCCCACTCTCAGATCTGGGGTACTTTCCTAAAAAATCTACATAAATCTTTTGGAAAGGTCGTTCCGTGATAACCTCTGACCCTATACCCGGCTTCAAAGTTACATTACAAGGCTTACTTTCCTTGCAGACCTGGCAGTCACGGACAAAATTCCGGACTTGTACGACCATGTTAGGCCAATAAAACATACGCCTCAAACGATGCAAAGTTTTGGTCATTCCTCCATGTGCGGCTGTTTCAGCACAATGCGCGTTTTCAATTAGCGTCGATGTTAATGCCGCCGGTACCCATAGCTTCCACTGGCTTTCTTCCAACTCGATATCCCTAACTAGCATTTTCTTAAAAATAAAACCGTCCTCTACTTTTAGATCGGGGAATCGCTCAGCATTTTTCTCAACCGTGCCTATTAGCCCTAAGTATTCCTCAGATTCGAATTCTATCGTATCCATGCCTGCTATTAACGATTGTGATATATCTTCTATACAGCGAGATGTCAGCAACTATGTTTTCCGACCCTTTTCGATGTTCGATTTTGAAATTAAATGCCTGCAGATGCAGGGACCACCTCGCTAACCTTCCGCTCAGATCTTTAAGTGACATGAGCCACTTTAGACTGGCATGATCCGTCACTACGGTAAATGGCATAAGTTCAATGTACGGTCGAAATCTTTGCACTGCCATCACCGCCGCGAGACATTCCTTTTCGGTTGTGCTATATTTCCGTTGACACTCGTTTAACTTCTGAGAGAAGTACGCGATGGGGTTTTCAGCATTATCATCCGTCTTTTGATACAGCACCGCGCCAACGCCATAGTCAGAGGCGTCACATTGGACCCAAAAACGCTTGTTAAAATCCGGGTGCTTTAGTACAGGTGCGCTCGTTAGCGCTTTTTTCAAACTATTAAAAGCCTCTATGGCTTGCGATGTCGTTTGGAACTTGTTAGATTTTTTTAAGGTATCGGTCAGCGGTGCAGCCAGCGTTGCAAAATCTTTTATAAATCGGCGGTACCACCCAGCTGTTCCCAGAAAACTTCTAACTTGTTTCACTGTTTTCGGTAAGGGGATATTTAGGATAGCCTTCACCTTTTCAGGATCCGTCTTTAACATACCTCCGCCTACAATATAACCTAAGTATGGCAATTCTTTGAAACAAAACATTGACTTTTCTAATCCGATAATTAACCCTGCTCCTTTTAGATAACCAGCCTCTTCTTCCAAAGTTTTCAAATGTGTGTCGAAATCGGGAGCAATGATGAGCAAATCATCCAGATATATAAAAACGTTTGACTTTAACCTCTGCGGTATGACGCGATCCATCAATCGGCACAACCGCTGCGCCGCATTGCATAAGCCGAATGGCATAACTACAAATTGGTACAGGGGACGTCCCGGGACGGTGAAAGCAGTGTAGGGTTTGCATTTATCCTCTAATTCTATTTGCCAAAAGGCGAACTTTAGGTCTACGCTGCTGATGTAATGCGTATCATCGATGCGACTGATTATGCCCTCTATGTTCTGTAACGGGTAGGCGTCTTTAACGGTCAGGGCATTCAACTTCCGCGCGTCCAAACAAAATCGGTTTTTTCCAGGTTTCCGAACAACAGTAGTTCTGTTACTCCAGGGACTTTCGCTTTCTTCGATTACTCCTAGTTCTAACATTTTGTCTATTTCCGCATATACAATGGATTGCATGGCCGGCGACAATGGATAGTGACGATCTTTCACAGGCACGGCTTCGTCAACTAACTTGATGGAATGTTTTTCGAGCGGCGTGCGACCAAGTCCATCCTGTTCAAACGTCTTAAAACTATCTTTGACTTCTTGCAACCGTTTTTGTTGTTCAGCGGTTAAGTCATGCAATATGCGACGCTCGTGTTTATCCTCCACTGTCACCATCTGTTGTTCTAATCGCGAAAAATCAATCTCATCGACCCCTATGATGCTCGGACCTAACTGAAATACACGCCAAAAGTCAATCCCCAGATATATATTTTGCTCAAGGTATGGACACAGATAGAATGTAATGTTATTTTCTAAATTATTGTATCTTACAGGTATGGTCAGCTTTCCCAGTACCGTATGTGCGCCACCGCCCGCCGTCGTGACACTTGAGATAAACCTTTCAATAGGTACCCCTACATTGCTGACTAGCTCGCGACATCCCCGTCCTAGAATACTCACCGATGCCCCCGTGTCCAACAACCCGCGAAATTTCATCCCCTTTACCTCTATATCAGCATATACTCGTGGGTCATTTCGCTCTGCTCTCTTACCCGTGACCACAACTTCCCGACTCACAAGCTTTCTTCCTTGAAACCGTTCTCTGGCCTTTTGTATCCTGCGCGATACCATCCGTCGACCCAGCAACACGCTGCCGGCAAAAATTCGTTCGCGAGCTTCTCGATACCTTCGCCAACGCTCCTCAAGCGAAAGCGTAACTGGACGGTTAAGGGTATTTTTGTTGTTTCCATTTTTCTGTCTATCAGGGTTTTGATTAATTTTAAAGTTTTCTGCGACCTGTTCATTTTCACCTATGGCATCTTCACAATCTGTGGGTGTGTTGGTTGACTTATCTATTCTTGCGGGGATTGTGTGGAGCGCGACACCCCCGTCGTCATCGCGTTCCGTTTCGCGTTTCCCGTCCCATTACATACGGGACATTTAGGTGTTATAACATCCGACTTTCCGCATTTAAAGCAAAATATACGTCGCTGTAGGGACATGCACTCAGTGAACAAATGACCCTCAATTCCACAATTCCAACATACTATTTTACGGCTGGTCTGGTCGCGCGCTGGAGGGTGTTTCGTTACGCGCTGGTATCGGACTTCCTCCACAGAGACTTGACCCTCATCTCTGGGAGCTTCCTGATCATCACTCTGTGTTAGTGTAAGCTCGTTTACCTGATAAGATCGGGGCAGGTATCCGCCTTGCGGCATACGTTCGCGACGGGGGAAACACCTCTCCACCTCCTTGCATTCCATCCGCAACTGCTCAACGGAGTACACCGCGATGGGGTAAACCATTTTCGCCAACGATTCCCGTAAATTCCCCTTGACCAGACGTACCATTTCGTATTCGGATATTTGGTTCCTTAGCCGAGAACGAAGTACCCCTATAGCATGAAAATATTCGTCAATTGTTTCTCCGGGCTTCTGTTTCCTTTCATTGATTTCCCTCATTAGTTCAAAATCTGTGAGCTGGGAGGCGAATTGTCGCTGTAATACAAATTGAAAAGTTGGCCAGTCTACGTTTCGGTTCGTACGAATGTACAACCAATACCATTCTCGTGCTTCGCCACCCAGCAGACGATGGAAATCACGGAAAATATCGCCCCATGAGCACCCATATTTTTCCTTTAAATATTCCAATCTAACTAGAAAATCCTCAATAGTCATGGAATCCCGGAATCCTTGAAAACTAATCCCCACTTTTCTATGTTAAGTTCAGATCTACTAACTGCGGTTCTAACTTGATTTTCGATTGGGACGCTTTCCGAGAACGAATTATGCCTAGCTGGTTGTGCTGCTTGGATCTGACGATGATGTATTTGCGATGTGAACGCCGGCAAGGGACCCACCGCAGGCCTTGCATGGTTAAGGGTGTCTCTATTATTTCTATTGCCATTGCTATTGACATTTTCATCGGCAATTCCATTTCGAGGAATCGACCGCCTCGACTCCATGGACTCACTGCTAATGTTGTGTCTCCTTCGCTTGTATGGAACACGCGCTCTATCCCCCCCCCCCCCCCCCCCAACAGCTCCCATCTCACCGTTTGAGTTTCGCAAACTATTCATTATCTCCTGCATGGTGGTTCTCATTTCCCCTAAAAGGGCCTCTTTCGCTTCCCCCATCATTTCTTTAATCATAGGTGCTACTTCGTCACGTATGTGCTGGGTTTTAGGTCGGTGGGCTGTGGCATGATTCGAAAAATTATGGAAAGGTGGCGGGCGCGGGAAAGATAATACGGGTGGATTGAGTTACCTGTGCACCGGTATTCTGCTTGGGCATCGTCCCGGTTATACTGCCTGCCATAGGTGTCGCGCTGCTGGCTCCCTCTTTGTCCCTTTTCTCTCCCGTTTTATCCCCACTACTCTTCGCCCCTCCAAAACGATCTGACAAATCTATGAATGAGGCATCCTCTTCAACCGCGGCGTTCGCGTTTGGGTCATTAGATGCCATGGCTGCAATCTTTGTTTTGGCTCGAGTATTATGTGCAGGTGGTGTATTGCTCATATAAAAGAAATTATTTGCCGTGTATCCCAAAACAGAATAATAGAAAATTTACTGACTATGGACCCCTTTATTTTAGATAACATTTGTATAAAAAACTAGAATATCTATGGCCGTCTATATGTGCTAAACGGCACGCCTTGTTGTCAAATATTTTCAAAGAAAAACTCAAATATAAGTAGGACTAATCTTTATCATAAATTCAAATCTATAACGATGTGCTAATTTGCGGGAGTTTGGATAGCATGACACCCGAAAAGGTTTACCAATCGCAGGGTTTGGAGCATATATTAACGTTCCTGGGTTATGTAGTGTGTGGCTATTTATCAAAAAAAACTTTAGGCATCACATCCTCTGCATGTTACTGCATGGTTGTGGTCACTAAACAACTTTGTATGTACTTATGTATGAAGCATCACAAATTTAATTTCCAATTTCGGTCTCCATACACAAAAAATAAACTGCAGAATCAAATCATCCAACTATGATACAAAATTTGAAATCTAAATATGTATTGTGTTATGGCGGTGCAAATAGGTCAATGTGCCGGTAGATACCTATGTCACCGATTGACTATTGTAGGGGGGGACAGATGAGTTGACCCCGACGCACTAGGGCAATTGAACTTAAAAAAAAAAACGCTTAAGCAAGTCACCTTACTCGACAGGATGACAGCTTCCATCCACCCCATTGCAATGAACGATTTGGATAAAAAGGTTTAAATAAAATTTGTTTGAAAAGCAAGGAGTAATAATTTTAAAAAATGTGTTTATATACCTAAGGCATACTGCTTAGGATTATTATTGCTTTGTTCATGGGCGCCAATTTAACCCTTTCAGCGCTGATTTTATTTCTAAAAAGCTAAGTGATACTCAGCAGTACACTAGCGAAGTTTTCGTTTTAGCTTGGGCGCCATATAAATATTGTCACGTACACCTACTTTTGCTCTTTGGGGCACCCTTGACTAGCTCAGTGTAACAATGGGTAGTGGTTCTTAACCCTATCCCAAAGAGCCGGACGGACACATACTCATATCTCCTCTTCGTTCGTTTTTACCCACACACCTTCAAACCCCAAGAAGCCCGCCCTGCCTTGGACCGCTCGCATCACGCAACCTACTCTGCGGTCACCCTAGTGCCATGCTCCACCCACCTCCACTTACCTCTTCATCCTGCCATCCTCACACCCCGCCCAAAAAAAGGTATTTATCTCATCATGTCGGAACTAATAATATCAAAATATATTCAAATAATAAAAATTAATACAATAAAACATCTTACACACTAACGTCTTTTACATATGAATGATTTTATATATTAACGGAATTAGACAAACCGCCCTGCCGCCAAGCCTATATGTATAAACCAATAGTGCATTAAAAAAAATCTCAATACGGTTAGGGGATCCTACCTACTAGAGCTCTATAAGGCAATTATATCCCTACCAATGTATGTATGTATGTATCTAAGTATTTATATGTATATGCATCTCATAAAAATATATGCGAACATTCAAATAATTGCTTTGGGCAGACTCGCTTTGTACAGAAGCCACACAAAAGAATCAAAACATGTATACAAATTTGACCTGACATGAAATTCCATATACCAAAAAGGATCAGTCATATGCAATCAAACAAAAAAAAATAAATTAAAATTGAACCAGTCTACTGTGTCTGCATTATCATCATGCTCACACGCAACAAGTTATGAAAATATTAATTTTGTATGTCCCACGACCTGGGCGGTACAAATATAAAGCTTTGTCAGAAGCTTTTGCTTCTACTCTATGGAGTACAATAGGGTGCTCTAAAATAAAATTATTTTTACTTGCTATCACAAAAAACTTTAAATGTTTAAACTTGGATTATATGCACTTAAAGGATGGTTCGCGTGTGCGCATATGTTAATCTCACAAAAAAAATTTACACCAACAAAATAACAGCTTAAAGAAACAAATGAAACCTCACTACGAAAAAGTTAATTAAAGTTGTAATCCCTGGGTATACGTCCTGAGGGCGGCGGATGAAACGAGATCTATGTTTGTTTGGTAGCGGTGTTCAGGCTACGTCGCAAAAAGGCATATATTCAAAAAAAATAACGGTGTTCACAACGGGTTTTTTCCGGGTAACTGGGCGACTTTATATGTATTGAAAATCACATTTCCGTACTTCGTGTGAATATATATATGTATAAAAATATTGGAAATGTGCTTTTTACCGCCGTTTAAAATTAACGCCTCGGTATAAGGTTATCTATACATATATGTACGACAATAGCTTAGAAATTAAGACTTACGGCGAGTTGTGCCATCTATACCTCCCGCGCTGAAAAGATCCGGGACACACTATAACGATTTTTTTTTATCAGAATCTAATAACAAAAAAAATATGCGATTTTCGGACTTACACTTCGCCGTAGCTATCAATATATAGAAATCAAAGATCAGCCACTTCCATTTACTCGTATGTAGGTTAGAATCCCACGTATCTGTACTCCCTACGACACAAAATATTATAATTACGCTTTCGGACTACTTTATTTCATTCCTACAGACAGATATGTGCATACGTGTGCCCACATGTACATATATTACATATATTTTATATTTAATTCGAAAAAATCACTTTTATTTACTAAGGGTTATATCGTCAAACACCATGATTTAAAAAGGAAACTCAATATTACCAACTAGATTGCAGTCTGATCAAAAAATATAAACAAAATTCTTTTTTTCCAAAACGCGAATATTAAAATTTAAACATTAACAATACATTTACCCCTATGGTCCTATATACGTATATATGTACATACATTCGCACGTATGTCTAACTATCACCTAGAAAATCCTTGCTCACCTTCCTTCGGCAAACTTCTGCTCCCACGGTATCACCACTGTTCTATTGCAGGCTAACACTTATTATTATTTATTTTTAATAATTTTAATCACCACTGTGTGAAAAAAAAAATTAAAACTCACGTCACAGAGTCACAGACTACACAATTACAATACTTTCCACCACTTTAGCGCGGTCTTATGCGGTGACAATCACTTTGATACTAATATGCTCTGCCCCTATGTTCAGCCCTTTTATCTCTTCCTATTCGTATAACGTTAATCGTTATTACACTCTATCCGCTAATCGCCTGTGGATTATTACCTAGCATATTTATTGTTGCTGTAATCACGGCCTTACGATATAAGAATTGGCATACGGCAACCTTCTACCAAAAGCTCTACCTTTCGTTGAGTCGTGTTCGTTTTGATGTCACTCGAGTTTTGACATTTGTGACAGCTCACCATAAAAGAAAACGCAGATCAAAACAAACCAAAAACAAAACAAATAAGCAAAATTAGCAAAAAGTAGTAGCAGCAACTTTGTTTAAACAAAAAAAGAAAAACTACTGAAATGATAAAGCGCAGTTACAGCAAATAAACATCAACATTATTTGCAAATAGTTCCAGCGCGGTAGTGACTCAAAGGGAGCAAATCTAGTTATCACAAACTGCCCACTAGCAATAAACTGCGTCAAACCGATGATGCCATCACATTTGGCTAGCTCTGGAGGGCCACTCGTTCATTTAGATGGTGAAGCGATTGGTGTTACTTCAAGCAAAGTGACTGCTGGTATTCGTTTTGCTATACCCATTTACTATGTGAAATTAATTTTTTGAATACAAGATTTGTACTGTGTGGGCACACCTCCGAGCGGTCCATCAGCTTTTGCGGGGAAGAAACCGTCCTGTCAGCCCAACGCGGGGACCACCCACCCCTGATATTAATAATCATTGTTAAATACATTATATTCTATTATTTAGATGTGCTTTTAACTTTTTGTTATTTCCTTTTGTTATTTTTAGCAATCTTTTTTTTACTCCTTTTATCATTTTTAAACTTTTTCTATTTTTAACAATGCAGTTATCTGTCTGCTTAGTCGTTTTTGAAACCACTTCAATTCTTTTATTTTTCAGTTCTTTCTGGTCTACCACATTGAATATATTTTCATACCATTTCGATGCTTCACTGCTGCAAAATTTTATTAGAGAGTTATACCGTTTTTCCAAAAATGAAGCTAATATCTTTGTTAAATATCACTATTATTTTCTAAGATTAATATCGTATGTGCATGTAATCGTGCTCTTTTTATTTAGTTGATTTATGGAAAAACGGTATAACTCGACTTATACCATTATTCCACACATCCCCTCAATTATGATGCCTTTATCATTGATTTGTCAGATATGATTTGAATATTTTAATATAATTTTACTAAATTTTTTGCATATGTTTTTGTAGAAATGAAATACCTTTTTAATAACAGGATTAAATTCTTCCCGTTTTTTCCTTTCCTTCTAAAAAGCAACCATGAGTGCGGAGTGTCAAATTTTCAAAAATGCTACATCCGAAACCACTTGTATTTGAATCATGTAATAAACCTTCGTTTTAGGATGCGGATATGACATCATTATGCTTGGAATGAAAAATGCCTACGTTACTTAACGCATAAAAAGCAGCAAAGGACAACAACCGCAGAACTGGCCCTACTCCATATATGGAAATTATGGACGAGATGTTTGTGAAAAGCCCAAAAATTTCTAATACCCACACCGCTCACGTTGGCAGCAGGCCGGTTGAAAAGCTGCAACTACCACTATCATCAACGTGTCAGTCGTCGGTAGTGTCACAATCGGTTCCCTCATCAACGCCAGCAGTACTCACAGTGTTTGTGCTATCGCTATCACCTTCTCCATTAGCAATACTATCACCAACACAAACAGCTTCGCCAATAATGCCATCACCAACGCAAACACCTTCACCGATCACGCCATTATCAACGCAAACACCTCCACCAATTCCTTCGCCATCGCCAGTACCATCTGCGTCAGCTAATACATCATCAGGCAAAAAGCGTTCCGCACGGGAGCTGTGCTATGGAAAAAAATTTGAGTTGAAGAAAAAATGGCAGAAGAAGAAGTGAAATCGCGAGCCGAATCCCTGCAGTACCTCAAAGAGTTGCTGAGGGAAAAATTTTAAAAGGATACGCATAGGGAGCAGAGGAAATTGGAGTTAATGGAAAAATGGGTGAATAAGTGAGACTATCTCGAAAACGGTATGATATGACTACATTGAACCTTCTAGGTCATTTTCTGCAATTCACCCGCTTTGTAAAGGTTTAACATTATTTATAATTTCGTTTATTTCATTTCTTTGATTTGTATTCGAATTTATAAAGAAATTTGTGTGATAGGTTTGACACGACTTTGTTCCGAATCAAAATCGGTTATCGAAAAATACAGTTCGAATCGATTTTGAATCCAAATCAAGATGATTTTCGGAATATTTTCGTAATAACATGTACTTATAAGGTCGATATAAGCTTAAGCTCACGATCCTACGCAAAATTCGTATTCGAAACACGCATCTTCAGTAATCTTTAAAAATAGTCACTAAGAATTTTTAGAATATTCCTAAGTATACAGTTTTTTCAGCTGAGTTGAGTATTTCTTTTGAATTTATTCTCTTTATAGGGAAGAAATTACTCCAGCTGAGTGGACAAAAAAGGTGTCAAAAAACAGTAGACTTTTTTTGCATTAGGATTAACAATTTGTTATACTTAAATTCAATAAATAAATACAAAACTGCAAACTCAGAAGAATTATAAAAATTCTTAGTAACAAATTTTAAATTCAATTTTTCTGTTAACACAACTGATCTTACAACAGCGAACAACAATCAAAGCATGAGCAAATTTCAAAGAGAATTTTACGCTCTCTGCACTCTCTACTTTGTACTTATGACGATGGTGCTACTTGTTTAAAAAAAAGACCAAAATAAGAAAACCACCAAGTTATCAGTTATCAGTACAAAACAAAAAACCCTTTTTTGAATTTAATGTGCATAACACTGCAAAAAATTATGCTATACCGGGACACCTATTTATCGGGTACAATTTTACAACTTCTCCTCCAAGCGAAATGCAAAATTGCGACCTCTTGTTGCAAAAGTTTTGTTTGAAGGAACAGGATTTTTCCAAAATTAGTAACATTTTGTTCAAGTTTTTACGAATTTTCACTCACGCGAACGAATTTAATAAGAAAAGAAAAAACATCCTTTTTTAATGTTGATGTTTCCGACAGCATAAATTTTGAGGTGTTTTGGAATCGTTTCAAAATAAACTGTTACGGGAGTTAAACTTGCCGAATGTAAATGTAGTATAGTTACTCCAGTGGTGAATTACCTTCCAGCGATTTCATTTTTTACTTTTCTATAGCTTACAAGATCTCTATTTAAAATGTTATGTCAATCATTTATACTAAAAGTTTTGTTCGAAACAATCACGTGTGGCAACTCTACATGCGAGAGAAAAAATTGAGAATGAGCTGCAACTGAAAGATTTGAGAATCAGTTTCGTTACTATTATTTTCATTTCTATTTGAGTTCAAAACTATAAATCAAATAAATTATAAAAAAGGACGTGTGGCACTCGGGGACTGCCGCGGTAAAGCTATTGCATATTATCAACTTATGCAATTATAATATTTATGCAACATTTGATATTAATTCAAGTTTTGTCTTTGATATTAATTCAAGTTAACCGTTTTAAGCGTCGTGACCAATAAGAAAACAAATTTTTTACTTTTAATGAATAAATGAGAAGTTAATATTTAACTTTCAATTTAACTTTAACTTTAACTTTATTTTTAACTTTAACTTTAACTTTCACTTTAACATTCACTTTAACTTTAACTTTAACTCCCGCGGGGGTATCGGTCCCCTACCGGGCGCCTCCTCAGGTGGTGGATAGAGGAACGCTTCCCACAAGACGGGAGGTACGGAATGAATTAAGTACTCAGGGCGAACCAAAACGAGCAATCCAGTGGGAAAATGGGAATGTGTTGCTCTAAGGGCAACACATCCCAAAGTTCCGGTGGAAGGGCGATGGGATGCCGCCCTAAAATACCCCATCAAGCATCCACAGGATCGAGACCAGTAAGATCCTGTTGACCAAAACTGGAAATATGATTATGAACTGATTGCTACGGGCTGGCGATGACGATAGGCTACTACCTTAATAAGCAAGGGTGACACCTTGCCGAAACGGCTGGTAGGTTAATATCGGCATCGTCTCCGTCTCGTTAAAACCTTGGCAGGTCTTCAAGTACGTTCGAAGCACGTCGCCATTAAGTTGGTGGTGCAGGCTCAGTTGAGACGACTCCTGACTAACGCTGTATTCTGGCTCTGAACACAGACTCCCATAAGGACCTGTGTCAACCCACGCGTGGCCTCCCTGCTTCTGCAAAGATAACCACGGGAATTGAAGACGGCGACTGCACATCGTGCGAAGATAGCGGCTTGAAGCGGAGACCCAATAGAACAAATGAGCAACAAAATAAAAACAACAAAGGAAGATAAAAGTAGAGAAAGCGAGAAAGAAAGGGGCGATGACGCGGTGTTCAAAAAGAGCACTAAAGTGCTGACCAGCTCCGCCCTAATGACACAGGTACGGTGGTACGGTCAGTACGAAAAACCAAATCTGGTAACGTACTGATTGAAACGGCGCGCTGCAGTAACCAGACGGCCTCCAGAGCAGCTATAGGTAGTGCAGTAGGAGAGGTCGGTGAAGCACAACAGCTTTCCAAGCGGATGAAGTTGGAAGTACTTGGCATGGACTGTCTCACAACTGAAACAGAAATCCAAGACGCAATAAGGAGGGAGGTCGGAAAAGAAGAAATCACTAGACCTCTCCCTGTCTCTGTGTTCGCAGCAAACCAAAGAGAACAGAAAATGGCGGTCGTCGAAGTGGACGAGAATATTGGCAACGCCCTACTCAAAAAAGGTAAAATTCCTATCGGATGGATACAGTGCCGAATAAGACAGCGAGCAGAAGTACAACGCTGCTTTAGGTGTCTCGGCTACGGACACCGGAAGGCTGAATGCAAGGGTTCAGACAGGAGTAACGCCTGCTGGAAGTGTGGGCAAAGCGGCCACAAAGCTTCGGCCTGTACCGCAGCTCCAAAATGTTACCTGTGTAATACACAGAAGCTCGATCATGTCCCTGGATCTGGAGCATGCAGCATTTTCAGAGCGGCACTCGCTGTTGCAAAGGCCAAAGTCTCAATTCAATAGTGATTAGTTTTATCCAAGGCAACCTAAACCGGAGCAGACTTGCTGATAAGCTACTACAACAGTTGGTCTTAGACCATAAAGCTAACTGCGTTATCATCAGCGAACCCTATAGAGCCCGAAATGATTGGCATATAGACAACACCGGCACCGCCGCAATCTTGATGACAGATGCAAACGCCAATATTGTGAACCGTGTTTCCGGACAAGGCTACGTCCGCCTAACTACGAATAATACCACAATAGTAAGCTGCTACTTGTCCCCGAATGATCCCATTCAAACGTTCAGGGACAAGCTTGAACTTATTGAAGTCGACCTGAGGGACTTAACTAGTAACCTGGTTGTGGCGGGAGACTTTAACGCAAGAGCCGTCGAATGGGGAATGCCGCAGACTAACACCCGTGGAAGGTTAGTTCTTGAGATGACAGCCAGGCTCGGTTTGAACGTGCTTAACACTGGTACGACCCCTACATACCGACGGCCAGGCTTTGGATACTCGATCCCCGATGTAACACTAGTGTCAGAAAGCCTGCTGCTGACCGCTGCTGGATGGAGAGTCATAGAGGATCTGACTGGCAGCGATCACAACTACATCACTTTCCACCTAAACGATCCCGGTCAGAGGCAGATTCCTAACGGGCCACGTAGAACAAAAGCATGGGACGCATCCAAGGTCGACTCTGCCACGTTCTACGCATCAGTACTGGCGGATGCCCGACGGATAATCAACAACTCCAGTCCGACGGAAGAGACGGTTGAAAAGACAATGAGCTGTCTTCGCCACGCTTGCAACCGCTCTATGCCACGGAGGGGAGTGTGGAGGGGTAAAAAGCAGGTATACTGGTGGAATAGCGAAATCGCGGGGCTGCGGAAAATATGCCACAGGATGCGAAGGCTAGCAACTCGCGCGCGCGGCAGGCCTGAGGCTCTAGAAAAGTCGGAAGCGTACAAAGGAACGAAGAAAGCTCTTAGTGCTGCCATTAAGCAAAGCAAGCTTAAGTGCTGGAAAGTGCTTTGCGAGGAAGTGGATCGGGACCCCTGGGGGCTGGGATATAAGATAGTAATGAAGAAGTTCCGTCCGCCAAACCAGCTGACGGACGAGAACCAAATAAGGAACATTGTGGATGGCCTGTTTCCCACCCAACTGCCTAGGGAGGGCGGGTACGTTACCCATGAAGATCGCAACGTGGAACCATTCCAAGAAGAAGAGCTTAAAACTGCCGTGCGAACTATGAAACCTAGGAAAGCATCTGGGCCCGACGGAATACCCGCGGAGGCAATTAGACTAGCTGCAAATAACTGCCCAGAACTTATGTTGCACATGTACAACCAATGTCTCGAAGAAAGAACTTTCCCCACCATATGGAAGACAGCACGACTGGTTCTCATTCCAAAAGGGAAAGGAGATCCCAACTCTCCATCATCCTACCGTCCCCTATGTATGTTGGACACAGCAGGGAAATTGATAGAGAGTCTCCTGAAGCAACGCCTCATCAGAGCGTTACAGGACGCCGGAGGACTGTCGCCCTGACAGCAAGGTTTTCGGAGGGGGCACTCCACAATCGATGCCATGCACAAGTTATAGATGCAGTCAAGAAAGCCGAGACAGCGTGCCACAGAGCAAGACCTATAGTGTTGCTGGTCACGCTGGACGTCAAAAACGCTTTTAACTCAGCTAGGTGGGAGGACATGCTTGAGGCACTAGAAAGCACTTTCAAAGTACCGCAATATTTGTTAGAAATTTTAAGGGACTACCTAAGATAGAGGTATCTAATATATGAAAGTACTCACGGTCAAAAAAAGGTAAAAATAACAGGTGGAGCAGCCCAGGGTTCGGTACTAGGTCCCGATCTCTGGAATATAACTTACGACAGTCTTCTTCGATTAGACAGGCCAGAAAGCACCTTCCTCGTTGCCTTTGCAGACGACGTGGCAGCTGTGATAACAGCACCAAGCTGCGAGCTGGCACAGCTAAAATTAAACTAGGTCATGCGTAATGTAAATAGGTGAATTGCTGATCACGGTCTCCAGTTAGCAACAGCCAAAACGGAGATCGTCATCCTCACAAAGAGACATATTCCCACTACCAGGAACATGATGGTTGGGGACCAGCCAATAGAAACACTCGCTTCAACGAAATATCTGGGAGTGAGGTTAGACAGCAAACTCAACTTCTCGGATCACATACGAGGGGCCTGCGAAAGAGCTGCGCGCATAATAGCGCAGTTGAGTAGATTAACGGCAAACACAGGTGGCCCAAAGCCATGCACAAGGAAGTTGCTTGCATCAGCCTCGGATTCTATACTCTTATATGGTGCAGAAATCTGGGCGAACGCAATGAAATACCGGAAGAACCGAGTCGCCCTCACCTCGATCCAACGCAGAGGGGCGCTGCGAATATCTTCGGCTTACCGCACGGTATCAGCTGAAGCTGTCCTGGTCGTTGCGGGAACCATACCGATATATCTTCTCGTTGAGGAAAGAAAAACAATATATAACAACGGATCGCAAGCAAGTAGAGCTGCTGTTGCCATGCAGGCGCGAGAAGAATCGATCCGACGCTGGCAAGATCAGTGGGGCAACAGCATCGTAGGAAAGTGGACTAGGGAACTGATCCCTGAACTGAATCCATGGTTAAAGCGACCGCACGGAGAGGTAGACCTTTACCTGACCCAGTTTCTAACGGGACACGGTTACTTCCGCAAATACCTACACAGAATGGGTAAGGTTGATAGCCCGAGTTGCCTGTACTGTGGGAAAATAGACGATGTACGCCACACCTTCTTCGAATGCAGGCACTTCTCCCATCAGCGAAGGAGGGTAGAAGAGGTACTTGGCGACCTATCCCCGGGCAGTGTCATTAATAACATGACCTGTCGAAGAGACAAATGGGATACGGTCAGCACATATGTGAGGCATATACTTACCAGTAAACGAGAAGACGGATGCCTAGCCCATTAGCGTGAGAGTAGCCATAGAGCTCACGTAGCGCGCACCCGTACCCGAAGTAATGCTAAACGCGGTCCCAGGTACGGGGATTTGCGAGGGCCGTGGGAGGTTAGGTTTTAGTCGGTAGGCCTTCATGGAAGAAGGGAGTCCTACACTCGGAGAGTCTCGCAGTGAGGCTTAAATAACCCGGTCAGTGCATAAAGCATTTTCTCCTTCCACGAAACACAAAAAACAAAAAAAAACTTTAACTTTAACTTTAACCCAGTTTCTAACGGGACACGGTTACTTCCGCAAATACCTACACAGAATGGGTAAGGTTGATAGCCCGAGCTGCCTGTACTGTGGGAAAATAGACGATGTACACCACACCTTCTTCGAATGCAGGCACTTCTCCCATCAGCGAAGGAGGGTAGAAGAGGTACTTGGCGACCTATCCCCGGGCAGTGTCATTAATAACATGACCTGTCGAAGAGACAAATGGGATACGGTCAGCACATATGTGAGGCATATACTTACCAGTAAACGAGAAGACGGATGCCTAGCCCATTAGCGTGAGAGTAGCCATAGAGCTCACGTAGCGCGCACCCGTACCCGAAGTAATGCTAAACGCGGTCCCTGGTACGGGGATTTGCGAGGGCCGTGGGAGGTTAGGTTTTAGTGGGTAGGCCTTCATGGAAGAAGGGAGTCCTACACTCGGAGAGTCTCGCAGTGAGGCTTAAATATCCCGGTCAGTGCATAAAGCATTTCCTCCTTCCACGAAACACAAAAAAAAAAAAAAAAAAAAAAAAAACTAACTTTAACTTTACCTTTAACTTTGACTTCAACTTTAACTTTATTTTTAAATTTAACTTTAACTTTCGCTTTAACTTTAACATTCACTTTAACTTTAATTTTAACTTTAACTTAACTTTAACTTTAACTTTAACTTTTACTTTAACTTTAACTTTATCTTTAACTTTAACTTTGACTTTAACTTTAACTTTAACTTTAACTTTAAATTTAACTTTAACTTTAACTTTAACTTCAACTTTAACTTTAACTTTAACTTTTACTTTAACTTTAACTTTAACTTCAACTTTAACATTATGATCCGGGGTGGGCGTGAGTTTAGCACCTGCTAACAAGCCAACCTAATATAAACGCACGCAAGTCATTTTCTGTCAAAAATGTCTCATGCACATACAACTTGTATGAGAGCAACTCAAATTGAATTTGCTGCGTGAAAACCTAACTCTATTTCCAATTTTTGTTCTGCGTGACATTTAGATTTGACGTTTGCACACATGCTTTACATTGTCGCAACGCATGCTTATTTGGGTTAGGGCAAAAAACGCCGGTTGTTTGCGTGCGCTAAAAAAACGCAGTGCGGTTTTATTAGGTTGGCTTGTAAGCGACCATATATGTATACGATAAGCGATAGCACAATGGCTACTTCGTGAAAATCAACGACAGCTCCTTTACAGGCCAACCTAATAAAACCGCACTGCGTTTTTTTAGCGCACGCAAACAACCGGCGTTTTTTACCTTAACCCAAATAAGCATGCGTGCGTGCGTAACTGAGCTGTCATATCTGTCAAATTTGTTTGTAAAAATATTGACAAGTTCAAATTTAATACGTTTGATTAACAATTTAACAAAGAAAATAAAAGGAGATAATGGAAATTTTAAGTGACACGGAAGACCTTATTTTATTACGGGAAATGTATCAAAGGCAGCATGGACGCAGATGTAGACGCCAATTATTTAAAACTCGGGATGAATTTGGATTCCAAGCGACTGGCTATGATATTCTGAAGCGCAAAGATCCAGACCTCTTTTATAAGTCCGTGAGGATGTCTTGCGACCTATTCGAAAAATTTTTAAGACTGTTGGAACCATATTTACTAAAGGAATCTCGTAGGCCTGCAATAGATCCAGAGCAGCGTCTTTTTGCTACGCTTTTGTAAGCATATACAAAAATATATTTGCGAATTCGGTAACGTTTTACAAGACGGTGCACCACCTAATTTTTATCGAAAATTATCAAAGGTGGTATCAAAAGGTGCGTCTCGACCTCCGTTTTCAGAATCTGGAAGCGGAAATTAAAAATTTTATTTCTGTCAAAAGATATAAGCAAAAAATCGGTTCTAATTTTCATGTGGTTGTTGTTTTTTCGTCAGATTTGTTGTACACACTTACACACTAATGCAGAAAGGTGTTCTGCGTGCATTTAGTTTTGATCCCCAAAAGGGTGTCGGACCCACCCAGGGTAATTTTTATAAGCGCGGCCGAAGGCCGCCAACGCAGAAAGGTGTTCTATGCAAAAAAAACTATGGATCAGGTCCCATATTTCGGACCCGCTCTGGGTAATTTTACGGTTTTTTGTGAATAACTTTCGACAGAAAGATTTCCGTTTTCGGATTCTTAAAACGGAGGTCGAGACGTGTCTTTTGATACCACCTTTAGTAACTAACAACCGTTATTTTAAATACTAATGAAATAAAAATTTGAGAATAAATAAATAATATTTTTATTTACTAAAATTCAAAATTTGTACTTATTGTATCTATGTTTATATTTTTTAAGGTTTTACAAACAAATGGCACATCTTTGTTATGTATTTTGTACTTTACGGATATACAGACCCGGTAAAATAATAGCAGTGGTACTTTTTATCATATTTCGTCAATTTATTTCTCTTTTTTATTTTTGATAATTTATGAAAAAACTTTTGTTAATTTTGTCGCAGAAACTATGCAAACCAATCTCAAAAACAGTTCCAAAAAAATTCTAAAGCTCGAAAAAATTCTACGAATATTTCGAAGTTTTCGATTTAGAGCTTTCAGATGTTTGTTGAGTATGCAGCTCTTTAGCCAATTCAATTTTATTTTAATGAAAATTAGGTTTTAAGACGATCGTTTTCTTTCATATAATGAATGATGATATAGAAGAAAATGAGCAACACCATCGACAACAAAATTCTCAAAACTAAACGTTGGCCAATATCGTTTTGAAACTTGCACTTCTTTAAAGTAAAATTGAATTGGCTACAAAGCTGCATACTCAACAAACATCTGAAAGCTCTGAATCGAAAACTTCGAAATATTCGTAGAATTTTTTCGAGCTTTAGAATTTTTTTGGAACTGTTTTTGAGATTGGTTTGCATAGTTTCTGCGACAAAATTTCAAAAGTTTTTCATAAATTATCAAAAATAAAAAAGAGAAATAAATTGACGAAATATGATAAAAAGTACCACTGCTATTATTTTACCGGCGAACAGAAAATAGAATATCAGTCGAAATTTTTATCACTGAATTGTTTTGGGTATGTGATTTTGTAGCCCAATAAATTTTAAGCAACCAACAAAAAATTGTTCACATTTTATGGGCGAAAATCTGAAATACCCTCGAAAAAACTGTCAAAAATCAAGGCGAATTATGAGAGATCTATAATTTGTACTTTGTTGTACTAAAATTTATTGGGCTACAAAACCACATACTCAAATCAATTCAGTGATAAAAATTGCCACTGCTATTTTTCTTTTCTCAGGTGTATGAATCAGTCGAGAATGATAACTTTTATATTAATTTATAAATTATAATGTTTCAATTTGTTTGAAACAAGTGCTAAGATGTCTGCTTGCAACTCGTCCTTTTGCGATTGAGACAGCCTTCCAAGTTTAGATTTAAGCAAGGAGAAAAATATTTCGTCTTCTTGCGTATTAGCCGCAGAGTACCTTTCTCGCATCTTTATTAAAACGTCTTCAAAAAGGTCATCCACCTTTTTCTTCTTCGGCGGCTCACGAGGTGAAGGGCGTTTGTCTGGTGGCTTAGGAGAATCTACATTGGTAACTGGACTGGAAGTAGAAAAAAAGATTTAATAAAAGTTTATTATAGGCGTTCAAAGTATATAGCAATTAAAATTTTTGTAAATTATCCCAAATAAGCCTCAAAATTGGAAATTTTTTTTGAATGAAAGATTTTCGTGATTGTTACGATATCCGACGGATGCTTTGCGGAGGGATTGCGGATCGATCCGCGACAAAACAAAAAACTCAATGATATTTAAAACTGCCCTGGGTTTCGTTATGAAATATTTCATTCAATCACAAAGACAAACGTCTGGACATCGAAACTTTCACTTAAATGCTAGAGTACTTTACGTCTGCGATAGACAGCTAAAATACATCCATACATAGGCACAATTATTCCTTTTGATTTTACGCTACCGACATTTTTGAAGGTGTTTTAGCAGTCGATATACTAGTGGAAACATTAGCGACACTCAGGCACAAATATTTACTTTAATATAAAAAATTTTGGTAATTCCTTACAAAAGCATGACACTGCTAATACGCGTCCAAAAATAGTGATGTCAAACGACGCGTCTTCACATCAGTATTAATAATCCGAAGGCGGAAATAAAAATTTTAACTCGTTCAAAAGATATTAACGAAAAACCGAAAAAATACCTGTGGGTACCTCCGAAAACGGGGGTGGCATCCATAGTATTTTTGCGCAGAACACCTTTCTGCAGTGGCGGCCTTCGGCCGCGCTTATAAAAAATTACCCTGGATGGGTCCAACACCGGTTTGGATACCAAAACTATAACCGCGCAAAACAATTTTTTTTGTGGGTACGAAATTACAACAATCACATGAAAATCTCTAACTTCAACTGCAAATATCTCCGGACACAGATACAATTTTTATTTTCCGCATTCGGATTATTGTTGTCGAGGTCAATACGCGCCTTTTGACACATCTTTCGATATTTTTGGACGCGTATTAACAGTGTCATGCTGTCGTAAAGAATTACCAAAATTTCCTTACCTTCCCTCCTCTGCAGATTCTTCAATAAACTGCATCGTGCTGAACAGCTTCCACTGCTTTCTAAAGCTGGTGCCAGCACCCGACCGCCCTGCATCCTCGGATTTCTCCTTCCTATATCGATCGCACAAAGAACGCCAGCGTTTTTTGCAGTTATAGGCTGAAAAACAATAAAATAATTATTAAAATACAAAAATAAACCACCGCCAGCATTTACTTACCATTGCTGTTGATTGCTTCTGCAACTGCTTTCCATGCTGCATCTTTTCAGCTTTATTTTTATAAAGCGCCGAAGATTTGTTGTACAAACAAACGTGCGCTTGCACGGCAGTAATAAGCTGCTCATTACAAATCTGAAATAAATCCAAAAAGGTTATAATTTAATAAAAATATATAATTTTTTACGAAAATGAATTCTTACCTCCATTTTAGCACGAAACAAAATTAAAATTTGTAAATAAAAACTAAACGTCAGCTGGCAGTAAACGTCAAATCTAAATGTCACGCAAAACAAAAATTGGAAATCGAGTTAGGTTTTCACGCAGAAAATTCAATTTGGGTTGCTCTCATACAAGTTGTATGTGCATGAGACATTTTTGACAGAAAATGACTTGCGTGCGTTTATATTAGGTTAGCCTGTTAGTTTGATTTCGATGGTCGTACGGTGAGGAAGTGTCGCACGCACGCTTAAAACAGAGTACCAAAGAGTGAGTTTGACACGTGTTCACCGTTCAAGCATTGAAATCAAACTAAATAAATAATTGATTTTGCTTTCGTGGTGAAAGTGCGTTTAATAAAACAAAGTGTATAATGGTTAATTGTAAAATTGAAATAAAGTTCTTGAAACCGACGCCAAAATGGTTTAACAAACGGTGCATGCCCGAATTTTCGCGTGTGTAAATATGTATGTAACATATATACATATATGTATGTAGCAAGCATGCGTATTTATGTGTTCACGTACTCTCGTACAAAGCTGTCGATGGTAATTCGGAACAAGTTTTGTTTTTTTGAATTCAGATTTAAGTTATTATTATTTTAATTAATATTACTAAATATAGCAATGAAATCATTAGAATTGAAATGTACTTATGTGTAATTTATACAAATAAAAAAAACTACGTAGGTTTAAAAATATATTTATCCGGCTTTTATTTTTTCCACAGGTATTAATGTCATAGGTGTGATGATGTAAAGTTTACGCTACTAATCTAGGTATCTGTTGATGTAAAAGTTTACGCTATTAATCTAGAAAAAACAGAAATATATGTTATTCCAAAGATTTCATTGTCAGTGTCATTTCGACAATAAACACTATTAATTTAACAGTTAAGCTGGTTATTTCGAATGAACAGAGATCCCTTTCATATAAACAATTTTGATTGGTATTCTTGGAGCGACAGTAATAATTTTTAATTTAACAAAACTATGGGTAAAGTATAATGAAAAAACTTTTTTGTTTATTTCACTACTAAAACGGTCAATTACGAATCAAAGATTTGTGCGCAGTTGATTCAACATCTTGTTGCGATGGATAAAAATTTACAGAAATTTCGGATGAAGTGATCCGTTTTTCGGTTGATTTTACCAGTCTTTTTCTTTCAGTGCACTTGTGTTCGATTTTTTTCATATCGGCAAACAATTTTCAAATCAAACATTATTTATTAACATTACTGAAAAAATCGATTTTCAATATGTCAGATAGGACTTTAAATAATAGTTCTTTAGTTAAGGTATATTGAATGGATTAACTTTAATAAATCTATATAAAATGTTTTAGAGCTGTGACTCTTTTAAATTTAGGGTGCGATATATACTGAAAATCGAATGATTGAAGATTTCATAGCGATGGGATGTTAAAGCACCTTGGTAATGGGGGAAATTTTCTGGCATCACATTATACTTACAAGCATTGGTGGAACGTGTTATCTTCAGATTTTTATACTAATTTATTCTTCCAAGTCCAAAGGTTATTTTAAATTAAATTGCGATGCCTTAAATAATTAAAAAGATTTTCCCTTCTGTCTAAGTTGGAATTGGAATTCGACTCCTCTATTTCCTCTCCAAGCTCAAAGGGAGCTGCATGACCCATTTCATTTTCTTCAGCGTCACACAAATCGTCATGGGTGATGCAAATATTATGCAAAACACACGACGATGTTGGTAATCGTCCCCAAATCTGTTTGTTCCGTAAACTTCATAAGTCTTCGAAAACGTCCTTTAAAAAGTCCAAACGTATTTTCAACAACTATTCGCGTTGAAGAATGTATTTCATTAAATTTTCGCTGACTTTGAGTCAAATTTACGTAGCTTTTATATGGAGACACCAACCAATTCGTCGTCGGATAAGCCGAGTCCCCAATTATAAAATATGAACCTGCAAACATTTCTTCGTATAGTCTGTCGGCATCGTTAAAGAGTTTGGATCTTCTCAAAACTCTGTAGTCATGAAGTGATCCAGGCTCACCACAGGTTACATCAATTAACTTTTTATCGGCATCCACTACAGTTTGCAGCACTATACTATAGGTTTTCTTACGATTGAAGTACATTTCTTTTTGATCCTTCGGGCCTTTAATGCCAATATGCGTACAGTTTATAGCTCCAATAACACCAGGGATACGTTGTTTTTGGTAAAACTTTTTTGTCGTTTTTTGCAGCTGAATGCCTTCTGGCCACTTGATATATTCATCACTAATAGATACCAAATATCGAGAAATGCGTTGGACAACGGACCATGCTGCACCAAACAAATTCCCTGGTTGGCGAAATGTTACGGTGTTGCTAATATACCATATATACATGTAAATGGATTTCTTGGGTGGGATACGTGATCTTGCACCACCTGGTCAGCAACAAAATATGATGTGGAATACCTCGCTAGAGAAAACAAACTTTTTTTTAGTTTATAAATCTATTTACTAATTAAAAAAGCTTTTGTTATTACTGGTAAGGTACACCACTGTTTCACGTTTGAGTCTCATGTGCGCTTTGAGGTTCATCCCGCTCATGGCATCAAGCGTACTTTCGAAGTTGTTACACCTCTCATGCTGTTCATTTTCGCTTTCCGAATCTTCAGAGGATGAACTGGAGCTAGCATATACGGCCTCCAATATTTCGTTCACCACTTCGCATACATCATTTTGCTGGTCAACGGGCAGGGAAACAAACTAGACAATAAATAAACACTCTTTATTTAATACTTACAATTAAATACAAGTATTTACCAATGAATCGACAGAATTACTCATTTTTTCGTTTTTCTTTTAAAATTTTCACAAACACAACATTTATTTTGACACCTGACACCAGAGCTGTGAAGCAACATAATAAAATTGTTTACCTAGTTGGAGCGTTTTTTCGAGCTCGCGTAATTAAAAAACGATTAACGATTCCCTCATTGATTTGAATAATAATGAAGGCGAGTTACCAAATCCTTATTTCAATATGAATAGGAACGAAATTTTTGCGACTTCTGTTAAATAGCCACAATTTTGAATAAGTTATCCCGAAGTATGGTTCATTCATGTAGAAATGCAGTTTAGTATAAAAAATATAACACAAGAAACTACAAAATATGAACATATTATTACTGTACTTTCACAAGATGTAATCATATCAATTTTAGATTTTATTCAAAATCCCCCTGATAGTAATAAATATACGACGTTAAAAAAGATTCTAATAGAAAGATATAACTTAAGTGAAAATACCGAGTTAGATAAATTTTTTTCTGACTCGGAAATGGGAGATCGTAAGCCTTCCGGACTCTATAGGTCTTTAGTACTTCTTTCGGGTTCTATTTTTAGCCAAGACATTCTTAAAAAGTTGTGGATGAGAAAATTACCTAAAAATCTTAACGTAATTTTAGCAAGTTCTAACACCGCTGAAATTAATGAATTGACTAAAATTACTGATAATATTTGGGAAGCAATTAACAAATCTGAAACATCAACTACTGGTAATTTTTCAAATTCTAAATTACCGAACCCAATCCTTGATAATTTAATTAAAACTACTAATATGATGTGTGAAAATTTTCAAAAACCATCACCAGATTGGATTCTTTGAGGCAAGAAGTTAGTCAAAATTCGAGATCTAGGACATATAGTAGCAATAATTATAGAAGTCCTTTTAGACGTCGGTCGAAATCTCAGGGTAATACAAATTGGTTTTGTAGATTTCATTATAAATTTGGTGAAAAAGCTCAGAAATGTGAACAAAATCAACCGAAATACGGGTCAATTCATCCGAAATTTCTGTCAATTTGTATCCATCGCAACAAGATTTTAAATCAACTGCGCACAAATCGTTGATTCGTAATTGACCGTTTTAGTAGTGAAATAAACAAAAAAAGTTGTTTCATTATACTTTACCCATAGTTTTGTTAAATTAACAATTATTACTGTCGCTCTAAGAATACCAATCAAAACTGTTAATATGAAAGGGCCTCTGTTCATTCGAAATAACCACCGTAAACTGTTAAATTAACAGTGTTTATTGTGGAAATGACACCGACAGTGAAATCTTTGGAATAACAGATATTTCTGTTTTTTCTAGTTTAATAGCGTACACTTTTACATCAACATACCTTTTACATCATCATACCTATGACATTAATACCTGTGGAAAAAATAAAAGCCGGATTTACGATTTTTTTTTATTTGTATAAATTACACATAAGTACATTTCAATTCTAATGATTTCATTGCTATATTTAGTGATATTAATTAAAATAATAATAACTTAAATCTGAATTCAAAAAAACAAAACTTGTTCCGAATTACCATCGACGGCTTTGTACGAGAGTACGTGAATACATAAATACACATGCTTGCTACATACATATACATATGTATATATGCTACATACATATTCACACACGCGTTAGTACATGCTCTAGCGAAAATAAGAGCATGCACCGTTTGTTAAACCACTTTGGCGTCGGTTTCAAGAACTTTACCAAAATTTATTTTTTATAATTTATTTAATTTATAGTTTTGAACTCCGCCGAACGTCACTTTACTTTTCAAATAGAAATGAAAATAATAGTAACGAAACTGATTCTCAATTCTTTCAGTTACAGCTCATTCACAATTTCTTCTCTCGCATGTAGAGTTGCCACACGTGATTGTTTCGAACAAAACTTGTAGTATAAATGTTTGACATAACATTTTAAATAGAGATCTTGTAAGCTATAGAAAAGTAAAGAATGAAATCGCTGGAACGTAATTCACCACTGGAGTAACTATACTACATGTATATTCGGCAAGTTTAATTCTCGTAACAGTTTATTTTGAAACGATTCCAAAACACTTCAAACTTTATGCAGTCGGAAACATCAACATTAAAAAATTATGTTTTTTCTTTACTCATTAGATTCGTTCGCGTGAGTGAAAATTCGTAAAAACTTGAACAAAATGTTACTAATTTTGGAAAAATCCTGGTCCTTCAAACAAAACTTTTGCAACATGAGGGCGCAATTTTGCATTTCGCTTGGAGGAGAAGTTGCAAAATTGTACCCGATAAAGAGGTGTCCCGGTATCGCATAATTTTTTGCAGTGTTATGCACATTAAATTCAAAAAGGGGTTTTTTGTTTTGTACTGATAACTGATAACTTGGTGGTTTTCTTATTTTGATTTTTTTTAAACAAGTAGCACTATCGTCATAAGTACAAAGTAGAGAGTGCAGTGAGCGCTGTTGAAATGACCTGTAAGATCAGTTGTTTTAACAGAAAAACCAGTTGGATTGATTAGGAATCAGTCAATTTTACAAAATTTTGTTAACTTAAGAGTGACAATTTCTCTTCGTTGAAATGACAAAACTAAATTGTTCGCTCGACAAAGAACTCGGTCGAATTAACCATAATTCGATCAATTTCACCGAATCTCCGTTAAGTCAAGAACAACAGAACAGATTTAATGATTTTACTAGCACCATTTCTTTCAGTGTAAAATCATCCGTTGCTGCAGCGACAAACAATGGAAATTCAGACATTACTACACGTCGCCTATTTATTTTTGATAAAACAAAAATAGAATTTTTTATTTGATAGTGGGGTAGAAATATCGGTTTTTTGAGTGACAAAATTTCCTTTCACAAAACGTTCGTCAGATTTAATTCTTACTGCAGCTAATGGTTCAACGATTTCAACGTATGGTAGGAAACTTTTAAACATCAATTTGGGTTTACGTCATAAGTAATGATTGGCTGGAACGATTAGTCTTTTGATAACTATCATCAGAATCGCATCCAGGCATCATCGTGTCTTACAGGTAATCTACAAGTTTTTCTCTTGTGTTTAACTTTCTATTGTACTTACAAATCTATATACTTACTTTCGTTGTATATCTATGTATTTATCTTTTTAAATACACTTTTATCACTATTATTATTCGTTGGTTTTATTTATTTTTGTACCAAATCTGTCGTGAGTTCGTACCTGCATTTTCTTCGTTCGATCCCCGCCCGATCATTTGGTCCATCGAGCCGTCGAACTGCACGGGATTTTTTTTTTGGAAAAGTAAATTAAAACACATATACAATTACAGCAAAGAAAGGCAGAAAAACGAAGGCATCAACACAAAGAAGAAGAAGAAGAAAGACTAACAAATTAATGTCGTGCGTGTGATATAATTAATTCGTTGAGCAATTGGGTTTTTTCTTGTGTGAAAAATATACTTACATATGTGCAAGTGAAAAATTAAAAACTAAACAGAAATTGTTTTATTAGTACTAATAGCGGTATTTTAATTAGTCACATACACAAGTGCACAAGTGAGAGGTAAATACGATCGCCCGCCGTAAAGTGTTCGCGACTTTCTCAGCCAATTTTCGGCAAAAAAGTAAAGTGAATTGTTTTTAATTTTCGGTTTGAAAAATAATTAAATTTATAAAAAAATCGATCGTATTTATCTGTTCTGGCAGTGTATTTTAATTAGTTCCACGTTTATTTGAAGTTGGATATTTAAATCGTTGAATATAATAAATAAGTGAATACAACTTTGTATTGTTTTTCTTATGCACACAGGTGCAATCGGTAATAATTTATTAATTCGGTTTCGTTCACTCTCTGAGTTCTCGCGGATGATCCACTAATACAAATTTACGTTTAGTGGAAATTAATAATCTTTTTCGAGTCTCGAAATCACTGGTTTATTTTTTCCTACTCAAAAATAAATAAAATCCTTATTTAAATTTTCACGTCTACGTAAATTTTATTAAATTAAATTTCAGTATTTACTTTATATGTAATCAGCATTTGGCTATCGGTCATTTGGTTACTTTGTTTAGTTAACAAAATCATTTAATTTAAATATTTTCGTACATACATACGTAATTACAATTGCCGTCTTCCAGTGAGTTTTACAGCTCCGGCTCACGCTCAATTCTCACGGAAATGCTCTGAATCATTGAGAGACTTGAGAAGCAGATGTCATGAAATTTTCGCACACGTGAAATGTGATAGGCAGATGTCGCCGCTGTTTTTCGTTTAACTCATGGCTAAGCAGCGACATCTATTTTTGAAAAAGTAGGTTTATTAAAGGCAGCGTTGCCAAACTAAAAAGAAGTAATTAACAAAATTACCGTCATCCGGTGGCAAAATCCTGAGCCAGATAAATAATTTTGCATGTAAATGCAACAACAACGATTTGAGCCAGATAAATCCAGATAGAAATCTGGTTCAATTTGTGAGCCAGATAATTTGTTAATTGCATCTTTTTAGTTTGGCAACGCTGCCTTTAATAAACCCACTTTTTCAAAAATAGATGTCGCTGCTTAGCCCTTCGCCGTATGAGTTAAATGAAAAACAGCGGCGACATCTGCCTAACACATTTCACGTGTACGAAAATTTCACGAAATCTGCTTCTTAAGTCTCTCAATGATCCAGATCATTCCCATAGATGAATGGATTTGCAAACCATATATTCTTTTGAAGTTTCAGTAAATCGGATCTATTATATAATAGTTAACATCGTTTAATGGATAGGGCTTATCCTACATGTCTGACGTTCCAGGTTCTGTGATCAAAATGGACTAGTTGGATCGGGACTTCATATTTACAAAACCTGTTTTTAGTGATAACTTTTGAATGGGAAATAATATTTCCCTCCGCCTTCGAACTAATAATAATTACACTAAAACAAATATTTTGTGCTTTTTCCCATAATTTTTGAATGCTATTCTATAGTTGTAGGTCAAACTAAAGTTTACCGAAATTTTTGGCCCGTTTTTCGTTTTAGCTTGCACATTTTTTGTTCTTGCACCCGCTTCAGCTGGCGCGAGCGATTTATCTGTGATTGTTGCCAGCACAAATTTGACATAAATCCCTCGTGAGAGCGCAAAAAATGAGAGAGTTGCGTATCAAGTCATCTTTGTTATTCCCGTGAGAATTGAGAGTGATCCGGAGCTGCAAAACTCACTGGAAGACGGCAATTATCTGGCTCACAAATTGAACCAGACTTCTATCTGGATTTATCTGGCTCAAATCGTTTTTGTTGCATTTACATGCAAAATTATTTATCTGGATCAGGATTTTGCCACCGGATGACGGCACATATTTCAACCACCCATTTCCATTGCCTTTGTTATTTTCTCGCTCTTTAATTTTGTTAGCGCGGGTTGTTACTTATGTACATACACATACAAGGCGCATTTGTAGAAACATACAGCCCAGTAGGCAATTTTTACATTGACCCCGTAGCAAATTTTTGAAAAATTAACTTTGAATTAAATTCGAGAAATTTTTTCAAATTTATATTTAATTGGTGGCGCTTATCATTCCCTTTGACGGTTTTTAGTATTTGGGTATATTCAGATATTCGTCATATTTTATTCGATCGGTTCTAAGTTTCGGAATACAGAGCGTGGTCCCTTAAACAATAGATATGCTCTGAGTTATTTTACCAGGTGTTCAGACCAAGTGGTTGGATTCAACGCGCAATTCGACGACGCCTTTTTAAAAGAAAATTCAAAAACCTCTCTAGAATTTTAAAAGAGGAAGTAATCGATTCGTGGTCGAACACAAAGTTAGCGTATGAAAAATGCCTACAATCCTTGAAGAATGACGAGGAAGTAGGTTCGGTTAAAGCAAAGCAGTCAACCACTCTTAAGGATTACATATCCTGCCTTTCGCGCATTAGCGAATACATTCAAAAGGCCGAGGCAAGCGTTGCTCCGGTCATAGCCCCTGCCCAAGTAGCCACCCAATCCAATAGTCTGCGTTTACCGCCATGTGATACGGAAATATTTAATGGTGATTACGTGTCTTGGCCATCCTTTCGCGATCTATTCACAGCGATTTACATTAAAAATTCGCGACTGGAGGACGTCGAAAAACTTTACCACCTGCTTCAGAAAACAAGTGGTGTAACAAAGGAAATCTTCGCGAAAGCCCTGCTAACCAATTTAGGCTTCGAAATGGCATGGTCTAACTGGAAGGCGGCATACAAAAATAAACGGGTGTTGGTCAACAGTCATCTAAAGGTGCTTTTCTCGCTTCCAGTCATTCGGACTGAAAGTGCAGCAGCGTTAAGGGAGCTTCAGCGGAGCATTAAAGGATGCTTATCTGCCCTGGAAATGTATGGCGTCATGGTCAAGGAGTGGGACCCAATTCTAATTTATCTGTGTTCGAATCGCCTATCGGAAACAACGCTCGGGTCATGGGAACAATCATTAGCGGACAAATCGGCTCTACCGAACTGGAGTCAAATGATACATTTCTGACGAAACGGTACAGGACCCTGGAATCTATGCTGGATGTGAAAGGTGCACCTTCAACATCGTCAACGACCCTTTCACAATACGGGAGCCCAAAAGAAAATAGCTCTCGCTACCAATGTTTCCCACTCAAATGCATTAAAATATAAGATACGCTTCGTAAGTTTTTCCGCAGATAGGAGATGTGGTCGCTCCATCTAAAATGCCTATCAAGGACTACTCCAAGGTATTTGTATGAATCTACGAATTCTATTATTGTTACGCACTGGCAATTTTTATGTTGTTCGTGTAAACACTCATAGCCATGAAGCTTGAGGTTAATTGTAGCAGTTTTGATGTGTGGGGGTCTGATGTGCATTAATTTTGTCTTCAGGGCATTGATTGACAAACCGTTGTCATGTGACCATTTAGCTATTTGATTGAGCTTCCTTTGCATTATCTCAATGGCAGTGTAGAGTGTTCTGTGTGGAACTAGAACTGCCGTATCATCCGCATATGCCTATATTTCGCAGTTTTTCAAACACTTTATCATACTATTGGCATATATTATGTACAAAAGCGGGCCTAGTTTTGATCCTTGCGGAACTCCGTTGGATACATATTTCTCTTTGCTATATTCTCTATCTATTTTGACTCTATATTGCCTTAGTTCTAGATAACTTTCGAACCATTTCTGCAGGTTCCCTCTTATTCCCACATTTTGAAGTGCTTCAATCATTTTCGTGTGTGACAAAGTGTCAAAAGCTTTACTAAAATCTAAAAAAAGGACGAGATTATGAAAATTTTTACTCAAGTTAGTATTAACTACGTTAGCGAAGTTACCGAGGAGTTGGTTGATGTTTTTCCCTTTTTGAAAGCCATATTGTCTACTATCGACTATTTTATATTTGTTAACGAAAGCAGACAGTCTTCTATATACGACGTCTTCCATTACTTTTTCCTCTCTTTCTCGATTGACCGCCAACCAGCACACATCGCAAGGATCACCATCGTCAATTAAAACACCAAGGTAATATTGTAACCACATTGTATATTTTCCTTCACTCTAAATTAAATATTATATTATAACGAGGAAATTCCTCTTTGTGTTCTTATTTATTTCTTTTGAGCGAACCATCCACTCCAAGATCGACCCGTGTGCGCCTACCCACTGCCGGTTTCAGACGCACCCAGGCCGAACATTGCAGGTAAAATCGCTATTGGGCGATAATTTTTCAGGTCCGTCTTTAAAAAAAAAAAAAAAAAATAAATGTAAGGCGCGATAACCTCCGAAGAGATCTAAGGCCGAGCTCTCTTCCAATTTGCGTCGTGCTCCTCTTGATTTTTCCCTACAAATTGGCCGGACGGGACCTACATGTTTTATGCCGACTCCGAACGGCATCTGCAAGGCAGATGAGTTTTCACTGAGAGCTTTTCATGGCAGAAATACAATCGGAGCGCTTGCCAGACACTGCCGAGGGGCGACCCCGCTTAGAAAAATTGTCTTCCGTCTTTGCTCCTGCTTTATATATAGGTCGAATCACGGAAGTTTTTAAGAGCTTTGGGACTATTGATTGACTAAGGCTAAGATTAATAAGTCTTTTTATCACTGGTGCTATCACGGATGCATTTCTTTTCAAGTCTTTGGGCCTGATTCCATCATAATCTGGTCCTTTTTCATCGAGTTTGGAGATTATTGACAGGAACTCCTCTTCGCTTGCCTCTTCGACATAAATAAAAAAAAAATAAATGTAAGGCGCGATAACCTCCGAAGAGATCTAAGGCCGAGCTTCTCTTCCAATTTGCGTCGTGCTCCTCTTGATTTTTCCCTACAAATTGGCCGGACGGGACCTACATGTTTTATGCCGACTCCGAACGGCATCTGCAAGGCAGATGAGTTTTCACTGAGAGCTTTTCATGGCAGAAATACAATCGGAGCGCTTGCCAGACACTGCCGAGGGGCGACCCCGCTTAGAAAAATTTTCTTCTAATTGAAAAATCTTATTTCTAAAATTTTTGATGTTGCTTTGCCCGGGAGTTGAACCCAGGGCATACGGTGTGATAGGCGGAGCACGCTACCATCACACCACGGTGGCCGCCAACATAAATGGAATTACTTATTTTGCTGTCAATAATATCTGTTGTTCTAATGTTGCATGTATGCACTGTGCTTTTCATACCTTCGTCAAATGCGCTTGTAAACTTATCACATATATCCCTAAGATCATAATCCTTGAAGTTTTTAATAATGACTTCATCTATGCTTTGACTTTTCCTACCAATTATCTCGTTTACAAGTTGCCAGGTTTTTTTAAGATCGTTTTTGCATTCAAAAAATTTATTTTTGTAAAAATTGTTTCTAGTTTCTCTTTGTTAACTTAGTTTCTAAACTGTTTATAGTCTAATTCTAAGCTCTTATCTCTGGGTTAAGAGAAGCTCGGCCTTAGATCTCTTCGGAGGTTATCGCGCCTTACATTTATTTTATTTTTAAGGACTGTCATTTCAGTGTGACCCCATTTAATTTGTTGCGTCCCTCCCACAAATTGTCATCCTCCCAGCAGCTCCTTGCAGCAGGACTGCTCCATATTCTCTTACTCCAGGAAGGCATCAAATCCAATCCGGGTCCGTCTCCTAACCCCGGTCGTGAGAAATGGTTTTGCTGCATCTGCCGGAAAAGAATATTTTTAGGACGGTCATACTCTGTTCAGTGTGTCTCGTGCAAGAAATGGTTGCATCGGACAGGTTGTTTTGGGCTTTTCCCGACCAAGGACTGCCATTTCAGTGTGACTCCATTTAATTTGTTGCGTCCCTCTCACAAATTGTCATCCTCCCAGCAGCTCCTTGCAGCAGGACTGCTCCATATTCTCTTACTCCGGGAAGGCATCGAATCCAATCCGGGTCCGTCTCCTGACCCCGGTCGTGAGAAATGGTTTTGCTGCATCTGCCGGAAAAGAATATTTTTAGGACGGTCATACTCTGTTCAGTGTGTCTCGCGCAAGGGATGGTTGCATCGGACAGGTTGTTTTGGGCTTGATCCCAAAACCCGACGTCCACGTAACTTTTATAAATCTTTTGTGGCTCCTTGCTGTTCACGCCCAAGGGCGTCCCGTAGTATACGCCTAAGCGCCCCCCACTACCTTCCAGCAGCCCCGCTGCTCGGCAAGCCACAACAAGTACCCGCTGCTGCTCGCGCCTTACGGCGCCAACAACTCAAACAGCTGCTACCACTCATAACCACTACCTTTCATCACGCCATGTTGCCAGGTCGCAAACCCAAATCATCCGGGTACCCCAATGCTTACCCAAGGACTCCCAGTCTCAGGGCCACAACAGAAATTGCGTCCTGGCTTCCACAACCCAGGCGTAGTCCCCCGTCACTTACCCCCAGAGTGGCGGCGTTTCCCCTTATGCACTTCAGAATTCTGCAGTTAAGTTCTGGGAAGATTACAGAGATAGTCGATTTCATGCGATTCAAGAGACTAAACTCACAGCAAGATCTGTATTGCAGACCTGCTCTGGGTATAATGTCCACAGGAAAGACCTCGAGAGCGAAAATGGGGGCGGCCTCGCGTTTATCATACACCACTCTGTGCAATATTATATATTTGATCCTGGCATCGACCGCAGGGACAATGTCTTAGAACGTCAAGGCCTATCTGTCCGGTCAGGCGATGCAAACCTAGAAATCATCAACATCTACATCCCTCCTGCCACCTGTTGCCCCAGTGGATACCGCCCTAATATCAGAGCCTTACTCACTGGCAACAATCACATTATCTTAGGCGATTTCAATGCCCATCACGATCTATGGCATTCAAACTTGCGGGCGGACAGTAGGGATGAGATGTTGGCGGATCAAATAGAAGAAACGACGTTCTGCACAATAAACGGAGACGCCCCCACACGTATGGTAGGAAGCTGTCACAGTTCGCCAGATATCTCAATCGTGAGCGCAGAACTCGTAAACTGCGTCAACTGGCAGCCGATGGTAACATTGGCATCCGACCACCTGCCCATACTTATTTCGCTCGAGCGTACCGCCGACTTCATCGTCACCGAAAAACGCACTTTCATAAACTTCAAAAAAGGAAAGTGGGAAGAATATAAATCTTTTACAGACAACCGCTCCGCTGCCCTCCCTATCCCGATTGATGCCCACCAAGGGGAGCGTGCCTTCCGTATGGTCATTGAATCCGCCTCGGCACGTTTCATTCCCGCCGGGAGCATTCCCGAAATACGGCCCCACTTCCCGGCGGAGGCCGCAAACTTAGCGAGAGAACGTGACCTTATAAGACAGCTTGATCCAGGCGACCCCCAAATAAGGGATATAAACCAACGCATCAGATTGCTTGTGGACGAACACAAGCGAACGAAATGGGAGGAGCACCTAAGAGGTTGTAACCTCTCTACAGGTGTGGGTAAACTTTGGTCCACCGTAAAGTCCCTATCGAATCCGACTAAGCACAAAGACAAAGTTTCCATCGCCTTTGGAGACAAAGTGCTGTCGGATGCGAAAAAATGCTCGAGCGCTTTCTGCCGACAATATATAATGCATCCTTCGGTCAACAAAGATAGACGGAGACCCAATAGACGCGCACATAAACACAAAATCAGCGCGTCACCAATCACCATCACCGCTAAAGAGGTTGAGTCGCCATTGGTCGCGCTAAACCATCCAAAGCAGTGGGCCCAGACGGTATAGCCATGTCGATGCTTAAAAGCCTAGGGAAAGAGGGTTTCAACTATTTAGCGCATGTCTTCAACCTGTTTCTTTCCACCTTTGCCATACCCGAGAAATGGAAAATGGCCAAGGTGGTCCCGCTACTAAAGCCTGGGAAACCAACTAACATAGGTGAGTCGTATCATCCGATATCTCTCCTATCGCCAGTAGCATAAACGCTTGAAGCCATTTTGCTCCTTTTTTCCAAGCAAATTTGCAGCTAGCCTCTCATCAGCATGGCTTCAGAAAACTCCATAGCACTACCACCGCGCTAAATGCCATTAGCACCCAGATACATTGCGGTTTAAATCAATACCCCCACCATAGAACAGTACTCGTAGCGCTAGACCTATCAAAAGCTTTTGATACGGTCAACCATGGCTCGTTACTGCAAGACCTGTAAAGGTCTACCCTTCCCCCATGTCTTAAAAGGTGAACCGCAAATTATCTGGGTGGTCGGCAGGCATCGGTGTAATTTAGAAACGAAACATCAAACCCAAGGAGAATTAAACAAGGGGTGCCACAGGGTGGTGTCCTATCCCCACTTTTGTTTAATTTCTACATATCTAAGCTACCTTCACCACCGGAAGGAGTCACAATCGCTTCCTACGCCGATGACTGCACAATAATGGCCACAGGCCCAGGCCCAAAGATCGATGCGCTATGCAATAAAATAAACGGCTACCTCCCTTATCTCTACAGTTTTTTCGCCTCGCGAAACCTGGCATTATCACCGACTAAATTTTTCGCGACCTTATTTACTACATGGACGTCCCAAATGTCGACCATTTTGAACATCCACGTCGATGGCACTACGCTACACTACTGTCCTACACCCAAAAATCTTGGGTGTGACGTTTGATCAGGATCTACATTTTGGTGAGCACGCAGCCGCAATTGTTCTGAGAATTCAGAGCCGTAAGAAAATCCTCAAATCCCTCGCTGGCAGTACCTTCCCCAGGTAAACGCTCATGACTACATACAAAGCAGTTAGCCAGCCGATTACGTGCTACGCGTCACCCATGTGGTCGCCAAGCCTAAAAATTACCCACTGGAAGGGACTACAGGCCTGCCGAAATACTGCTCTCAGAATCGCCACGGGCTGTATTCTTATGTCCTCAGAACACCATCTGCATAATGAGGCGAGAATACTCCCCATCAGGGAGAGAAATGAGATGCTGACCAAACAGTTCCTGTGGAATACCCAGAAACCTGGGCATCCCAACAGACATCTGATTGATGAACCAGCACCGCCTAGGGACTTAAGGAGTCATCTCCGTAAGCATTTTGAGGAAATACGGCACCTGGAAACCCAGCCGTATGAAGCGAAAAAACACAAGCAGGTCCTTGGTGAACTCCATAAACAGGCGTCGGACCTTTATGCCGCGAATTGCTCGGTGAATCTAGTACTTAAAGAAAAGTATCCTAAACTCGTGGAAGAGGAACGCATACTCCCCAGGGAAACGCGTGTCACTCTTGCTCAACTTCGTTCTGGATACTGTAACAGGTTAAACTCTTACCTATTCAGAATCAACCCCGACATACAAAATGTATGCCCCGCTTGCAATGTGTCCCCACATCTCTTTAATTGTAATGTGCAACCAACGCCTCTAACACCCCTTTCCTTATGGTCCACCCCTGTTGAAACGGCAAGCTTCCTTGGACTCCCGTTAGAGGATATTGATGACAATTTTTGATCGGTCGCGGCTGTTAGGTGGGGCGAAGCATTGCTAACAACAACAACAACATGGTTATTTTTTCTATTTCCGCAGTGTATTGGTTTGCGGTTTGACTGCGTTGTTGAATATCCAGGAGTTTTGGTGTCAAAACTTCTACTGATTGGCCTTTTTTTTATGTTTTTAGCTTCAGTTTTTTTTTGTAATTATACTTTCATTGCTGATGTAGTTCCTTGCTGTGCCTTTCAGCTTGGTTTTTATCATTGTTATTTGCTAAGGCAAGATATCAAGAGCATTTAAGAAACTGTGCAAATTTTGCGGCTTACAGTCAAACTCCGGTAGCGCTGATGAAGCTGTTTTAATGAATTCTACTACTGTTTGTGCCATCTTTATGTTTGTGTTTGAAAATGATGTTGATTTATTTTCTTTGGTTACTGGGGTTTGATTCTGCGAGGACTTTATTAATTCAACTGATTTATTTTCCTCAGTAAAAGAGGGCTCAGTTTAAAGAGTGTTAAAATCAATCTGAAGATTTTCTTCAATTTTCGTGGGTACGGTTATTTCGAAGTTATACCTGAAGGCACCAATTTGTCTCTTACACTTGAAAAAATTTGGTATGCTTCAACCTGATGATTTTTTGTTAATATGGGGTCTACTTTTCGTGTTAATTTTCCTAGAGTATTTAATGATTTTAAAATAATTGACAAATGTTTTACTACTGTTTATGGTTTTATTGTGACATTTGTACGATTTTTCTGCTTTTATTTTTTCTTCAGATAATGCATCGTAAATTTGTTCCCAGTTGTTCATTTCTGTTTTAGGAAAACACGAGTAAACATATCAAATCTTTTCTTTAAATTGAATTTGATTTTCACAATAAATTTAATTAATCCTTTACATTTTTTTGCTTATTTATTTGTTCACCTTTGCTTTTTCCCGTTAAAGGGGTGTTGGTAAAACATTAATAGTAATTAAAATTTTCGTTACCTCGTTTTCAGGTTAAGTAAAAACACGTGCGTAAGTTTCAGTATCCAGAATCCAAGAGAGTTAATTTTATTACATGTATAAAAGTTTCATATATCTTACAGGGTTGCAGAATAATAAAGTGAATTGTTAGTCTAATACACGGAGTTGTATTAGAAAGTAAGAATGTTAAAAATAATTTAAAGTATTGTACATTCTCCCACACGAAACGAAAGTTTTTTAGCAAGCTGTTTATGTAAGCAAAACATTGCTACTAGTTTTATTGTTATCTTTGATAGGTAGCAAACAGACTTTGGAAATTGACTTCTTCAGCAGTTTCCCATTTCAGTACACCGTCACTACCCTTACAAGACCATCTGAACCCGGATGCACCTCGTGTACTCTTGCCAAAGGTCAATGGCCTGGAGCGCTTCGTTCATGGAATAGCAAAACGATATCGTTGACTCGAAGATTTCGATTAGGTTCCATCTACTTAGATCGAGTTTGCAGGATATGCAAATACTCATTAGACCACCGATGCCAGAAATGTTGCTCAACTAGTTTCCAGCCCGTAAGTCTCTCAATATTGGAGTCGTGGGGGAATGAAATGCCAGGTCGTACCTTCATTTGCCAAAGCAGCAGCCAAATGTTCAGGTACCGATGCCCTTTGACGCTCAAAATTAAAGTTTAGTTCTTTGTTTGCTCCTACCGCAATCGCCGGAATGCAACTATAAACGCGTCCGTATTTAAACTAGAAACTAAATCAATGTGTATGGCTTTCGTGCACATACAGATGAACAAACATATATAGCCTTTCGTTGTTAGTGCTTTCCAAACTGTTGATAACTTTATAGTTATTGGGCCAGCGTAGTCGAGCCCACTGTGTTGAAACGGTTTGGAAGGTGGAAGACGAACCACTGGTAAATTACCCATTTGCTGTTGCTGCGCCTTCGCTTTGTATTTAAAACAGATTACACATTTACGAAGCACCTTTTTCGCCAATATGCGGGCTGAAGAAATCCAATAATGTTGTGATACAAACGCTAGCATCTGCTGAACGCCACCGTGTAGTGTTTGGTGATGAGCGTTTGTGAATATAAGAAACGATTAAGGTGATTCTTTTGACAATAAAAGTGGCCGTTTCACACCAAATGTAGCTTTTTGTTATAACTTCTTTATTTTTCAACGAATTTATTTCTTGAACAGAGTCAACACCTTGCACTTGCTTTGTTGTTACTATGAGCGCATTCCTAATCTCACGTGACTTTAAAAAACCTGTTTCCAGTAAATTATTTTCCTTGTTTTGTTGCTGCAGTTTTGCTCTTAAGTTATAATAAAAGCGTAGAATATAAGCGACCACTCGCTTAAGCCGGGTGAGCGAAGAGAATTGATATAGAAAATCTGAACATTTGTTTACATTTTCTGCCAATGTGGTTAAGTGAGTAGCGACATATGACTTTCGTTCTTCCAAACACGTTTTGAGTGCAATGTTCTCAGTCGGCCAGTCAGATATGGACTCAGTAATAAATGTCGGTCCGAACCACCACAATGAATGAGACTTAAGCTCTCTTGGAGTCAATCCGCGCGTTAAGCAATCTGCCGGGTTATCACTTGTTGGCACATGCCTCAATTGACTTACATTAGATTGGCGTTGTATTTCCGCTACTCGATTGGCGACGCATACGGCCCAGCATACGGAATGGCATCGTATCCAGCTCAAGACAACAGTGCTGTCAGTCCAGGAGAAAACAAGGGAATCTTTGTGGAAATAGGTTTTCACCCTCGCCATTAGTTTCACCAGTAAAGCTGCCGCACATAACTCCAACCTAGGGATGGACACAGTCTTGAGAGGTGCTACCTTTGTTTTATACTGTTTTCACACAGACGGCTTATTGAATAATAAAGGCAGTTTTCTACAATAAGACGCTTATTGAGCTCAATCTTCCCTACAAAATTCGAATCTATAATTATTTCATTAGTAGCTAATCGAATGCCTAATGAAGTCAAAATCACAATGCAACTCTGTTGGCAGCCTTCCGCTTCTTAGTTTTTGGTGTGTTCAGTGCTTAAAAGTGTCATTTGTCAAAGTAAATCTCATTGTCTGCATGGCGGAACGATACAAGGTGGCCGCATCGAACAGCTGATTATAACCTTTTTTATTTGATTTGATACATCAATTTCCGGCGCAGTACGATTGTGACATTTGTCCACCGAATTTACAAGTACATGGAATTTTTTTTGTTTGTAGGTATGTCACCATGCTGCCACCTTGTATCGTTCCGCCATGATTGTCTGTCATATAGCATTGTCATTTTATTCGCTTGACATTTCATCCTTCATACTAATCGAGCAGTTACTTCTGTGTGAAAGCAAAAAATTTACGATTTCATTAGAAGGTGAAATGAGATCATTAAGTTTCTGTGTGAAAACAGTATTAGCTTGTATGAGTGATGTTACAACAGATGAGTTGTTGGAAACGACGGCATATATAACCGCAGCCTGTGAAGCGTCGCTGAAACCATGCAACTCAATTTTGTCAAACTTTTCGCATCCAAACCATCGTGAAATCTTTATACCTTCGAGTTCATGAAGAGAATCTCTGTGCAGTAACTATTCAGCATTTAATTTAGTTCGAAGGGGGTCATTCCAGTTAATCCTTCAATCCGCAAATTCTGAAACATGATCTTGGCGATAATAGTTGTAGGCGCCAGCCAACCAAGGTGATCGAACAATTTAGATTCATCAGATAGCATACTGCTTTTTGTTATAGAAGAGGAAAAACTAAAGTTGATTTTAAATGAGAATTCATCCAGGACTCCAAAATAGACCCAATGCCTTTACAAAATTCTCTGACTTGAGTTCAATTCGATCTGTATTCTCTTTATTCTCAGAGGGAATTGTTTGTAGCAGCACATCAGAATTTGAGTGCCACTTTCTGAGATTAAACCCACCACTATTTGCGAGCTTAATGAGTTGTTTTTGTCGCTCCATTGCTTCTATCTCCGTGTCTGCGCCTGAGATGATATCATCAACGTAAGTGTTGTTTAAGTACACTTTACTCGCGAGAGGTTATTTTGTTTGCTCGTCTATGGCCAATTGACGCAAACTACCGATCGCCAAATACGGAGCCGATGTCGTTCCGTAAGTAACAGTGGAAAGTCTATATATCTTAATTCTCTGTGTAGAATTCTTTCTCCAGAGAATGCATTGCTAATTTTGATGCTCTTTACAGACATTGATTTGCCTAAACATTTTCTCTAAATCAGCTGTAAAAGCTATTTTGTGTGATCTCCATCGAGAAATAATATTTGGCAAATCATTTTGTAATGCCGGACCTGCGGCCAATTCCTCGTTTAGAGAGGTTTGTGGAGAACAACGATTCCCCCATCGAATACAACACGTAATTTGGTTGTAATGTTATGCTGGCTAATGACTCCATGATAGCACAAAAAGCATGAATTATCTGGCAAATTTTCAGGGTAGCAGCCATTTTCTTGCATGTGACCTAAATCTTCATATTCTGCCATACAATTTTTATAAAGCTTTGCGAATTCAGGTTGCTTTTCGAACAGAACTTCTAGGTGTCTTAGTCGCTTAACAGCGTTGTAGTCAGTACCACTAAAGGTTGGCAACATTCCGTGTGCGATTAGGCTTTTAAAAGGTAAATAATCAGTGTATCTTCCAGCTTCATCTCTTTTATGAGATTGCAGAAAGTGATCTTGGCAAGCTATTTTATCTGCGGAGAATTGTCGTTCCTCGCGCAACTCCTCCTGCTCCCAGAATAAACGCAGCTGATCATTTGCTTGCAAATGCTGTTGGGAAGAACATGCAGCAGTTGGGCGGGAAATCATCCAACCAAAGTGTGTTTCTTGCAGGAAAATGCTACGTTCATATTTTTTCATACCAAAGAGTAATATATCGCCATAGACATCTCCGCCTAAAACTAAGTCGATCTTGACAGGTAGTGCAAATGTAGGGTCGGCAAGAAAGATGTCAGATAAATTTGGCATACCCCGCAATGTATGAGGTTATGGCTTATAAGAAGTTAATTTTTGTAAAATAAACGTAGTCCACTCCATTTTAAAATCTTTCTCGTAATTAGAGCGCAAGCTTAAGGTTATGGACTTTCTGACTATAAAATCTCTAACCCCACCAATTCCTGCTACCACAACGCCGGTGAGTCGTTTTCGCAAGTTGAGAAGTTGAGCGGCATCCTCAGTAATGAAGGAGGCTTGAGCGCCTTGATCAACTAGAGCTTTCAATTGATATCGTCGCTCAGGTAATTCCACAATCACCTACACAGTAGCGTGAAGGATTTGTCCGTTGTTTTTTGCAGAGGGTATTTCAGCACAAGTATTTTGGGTATTAATTTCAAGATTTAAAGAGAGTTTTTCTTCATTAGTTTTGTTGTTGTGAATAGCGTATGCATTGTGTAGAACCGTATGGTGAGGTTGTTTGCACGCGTGGCAGCGTGAATAATTTTGCACTCACCGTAGGTATGACCCTTACCTAAACAATTTAGACATAGTTTATATTGTAGAACAAAGTTTTGTTTTTCAGCTGCAGGTAGTGCAGAAAACTTAAAGCATTTATAGAAGATGATGCTTTTGACAACAGGGACAAGCATAATTTGATGGTGTGGAATTAGCGGCAGTAGTAGCGGCGTTAGCAAGTACAGGTTTGCGAAAAACTTTTTACTGTTTTGGTTTGGCACTATAGCAGCGGTGTACAACCTTTTTTGAGGTGTCCTCTTCTTCGATAAATTCAAGGGAACGGTAGGTAGTTTCGAAACTTGAGCAAAGTTTGTACTGAAGGAATGGCACTGGGACCGCTTAGCGATTTTTCCCATTTTTTCTGGTTTGCTTGTCATGCTTTTGGGTAAATAAAAATATTATAATCGGATCCCAATTAAGGGTGCATATGTCTAAAATTTTCAAAAGTGCGAGGCTATTTCGAGTGAGATCGAGCAATAATTTTACGCTTTGCAAGCCCCCGTCAGTAGTTTGGCTATTGATAAGCCTTTTAAGAATTTGATCCATTTCCTTAGGTGTACCGCTGCAAGCGTGCTGATGCTGTGGTAGTGTCATTTCTTGTAGTGGCAGTGGCGAATGTACTGGCGATGTCCATGGTGCGATTTCATTTTGTCGATCAAGCAACCTGGACTTGAAAGTTTTGTATAACTCGTAGAAGGTATAGAAAACATCCTCCTTCAAATAGGGAATGTCGTCCTCTTGAAGGGAGGCGTTGCGTATATGAGCGTAAATTTGTTCGTCACCGCGCTTAAAGTCCTGGAATACATTGTCAATCTCTGTGAGCAAGTTCTGAACGTAGCCTCTCGTTATTTCAGACGACTGCTTTGTCTCGAACGTAGTCTTGATTGGAATTAGATGAGCTTGAGTTCTGCGCTGGTCCTCAATAGCGCCACTAAGGGAATCCACCATTTCTTTTATGTTTTCAAGTGAAGTTTGCAGAAAGGAAATTCTTCAACAAGCTAAGCGTAGAAATAGCTTGCAATTGCTTGTGTTTGCTTTCCTTCCCGGGCTTCGGCACCAATTTAATGTTGGTAAAACATTAATAGTAATTAAAATTTTCGTTACCTCGTTTTCAGGTTAAGTGAAATCGCGTGCGTAAGTTTCAGTATCCAGAATCCAAGAGAGTTAATTTTATTACATGTATAAAAGTTTCATATATGTTACAGGGTTGCATAATAATAAAGTGAATTGTTAGTCTAATAAGTTGTTTCAGAAAATAAGAATGTTAAAAATAATTTAAAGTATTGTTCAAGGGGTTTTCAATTTACTAGTTTATTTTTCATTTCTTAGTTCCTTAATTTTTTGTTTTAATTTTAATCTATCTTCCGTATTACTCGTTAGATTTAATATTCTGAAGGTTTCAGATATTTATTACTTTCTCTTATATTTCTTGCTTCGCCGTTTTTGTTTTTGTCTTTTTATCGGGGCAGGTATTTTGGGTATTTCTTCCTGTTTGTTGATCTCATTCCGACGCCGATACTCTTTTATGGTTATCGGTGTTGAACCTTGCTTTTCTACTGAAGGGGTTTTCTGCACTTGGTTGAGCAGCTGGCCTGCCAAATTTTTTCTAAATTTTATATTAAATTAAATACTTATTTAACTTGCTGCCAGTATTGCTTAGTGTCATGTTGCCTGCCCTGCTGCCACCCTATTTATGATTTGCTGTATCGCCTTATTGCCATACGCCTTTTTTTGCCTTGCCTTTTAATTATGAGTTGAATTTTTTGCCAGTCGTAAAAAAATGGAGTCACTTTCATCCTAAGAATTAATGCGTTTATCGAATGTGCATTTATTGTTTTTTTAATTGTACGAAAACTTTTTAGCCGATTCAAAAATTTTTTGAAAAATTATTTAGATCCTTTTTAGGATTTAGTAGTTAATTTTATTCCTTAGTTCGGTCTTCCTTTAATGATCGTTTTATCAGTTTTGCTAATTAGCAAATTTTCTGCTAACTAGTGACCAAACTGGCAGGATCGCCATGTAACAATTTAGTTTTGGTGTTCAAATAGAATTGAATAGAATTCTTTATTCATGAAACACTTTCTTTTATACAAAAAATTTCTAAATTACTAATACTTACAAACTAGATGTACAAGAACTCATAATAAGCAAATGCTCTCATCGTATTATAATAACCTATTTATGTATATATGTATGGGGTATATTAATATGACTAATGGACGCATATGTCGGTCAGTGGGACTAATCGACATAATCGGTCAATGTGACGGGTTGACAAATGTAAACAAACTCATGCTGAGTTCAAGTGATTATTTGGGTCAGTATAATTTGACTACTTGTGTCGTCTATAATTGTGTGTATATTTTGTATCGTTAAATGCATTCAAAGTGGGGTGCATTCCAAGTAACACTACTTCGGTGTTTATTAAATTTAATGGTAACGGCATTTCGGGTGCGTCATCTTATATGCAAAAGTTGTATCATGCGCCGACGATCTGAATATAAATTTAGATGTCAAAAAACTTTTTTTCAAGTTTCGAGTGTATTTTCGGATTAAAAATTTAAACAATTGTTATTAAATGTCCAAAAAATTAATACAAGGTATTAAAGGTGGTTTTTTTCGAGAAACTTTGACTACACTGTGTTTTATTTTACCTGTTTGTTAAGCGCATGTAGAAGACGCAACGACAAAGGCGAGTGGAACGTAGCAAACCGCTTATAGGAAATTCAACACTTTGCCTCCGGGCTAGTTTTGCAAATAACATGCTAATGCCGGGTTTTTCAGTGCGAGCTTAAACTCCAGTTAAAGTTGACTAGAGTTTAACCTTGCCACTTTTTTCAATAACATAAAATTTTGCGGCTCATCTCCGCTTAAGCGGTCGAAGTGGCAGGGTTAAACTCTAGTCAACTTTAACTGGAGTTTAAACTCGCACTGAAAAACCGGGCATTATATTCATTACCTTGGTCAGATATTATATGTGACCCGGCCTATGAAAAGGTGGCTTATGACTCAAAAAATAATAATAATAATAATAATGCAAAAAAAAAACTACTAAGATATTGAATAAATGCATTGTTTATTTTTAATAGCTGTTTTTTGAGTCATAAGCCACCTTTTCATAGGCCGGGTCACATATGCTATTTTAAAATAATATTAGTAACTCCTATCTATACATTTTTGTAAACCTTTATTACCTTTTTGAAAACGGGATTAAATTCTTTCCCTTTATCATCTCCTTCTTAAAAACAACCATTAGTGCGGAGTGTCAAATTTAAAAAAAAAAAGCTACATCCGGAACCTCTTGTAATTGGATCATGATACTGAGGCACTATTCGAACATTTTAATATGGCGCATTTGCTGTAAACTAGTTAAGTCAATTTAACACTAATTATAATGAAGAGCACAGGAAGGCTGTAAAACGAGTTTTACGTTATTTGAATGGAACGAAGAATTTTAGTGTTATCTATACTAAATGTTGTTAAAAGTTATATGGAGTTGTTGACGCCAATTGGTGTGCAAATCTACCGATAGGCGTTCATACAGTGGTTATGCATTTTTACTAACTGGTGCAGCAATTAGTTTGGAAGCACGAAAGCAACGTACGGTGGCGTTATCTGGAACTGAAGCTGAATATATTGCAATAACCGAGAGGACGGAAGAAGCAGTGTACCTTCGAGGAATTCTAGCTGATTTGAGTGTTACATGTGAATGCGTTCAGTTATATAACGACAGTCAAAGTGCACAAAAACTTATTCAATGCATTGGTTATCGTTCACGCACTAAACACATTGACTTTCGTCATCATTATGTTCGAGAGTGTCAGCGATATCCCTCCTATTGCTAGTAGCCAAGAAACTTGAAGCCATCTTGCTCCCCTATTTCAAAGCAAATTTGCAAATAGCCTGTCATCAGCATGGCTCTAGAAAACTTCATAGCACAAACACCGCGCTAAATGGCATCAGCACTCAGATAAATTGCGGTTTAAATCCAAACCCCCCACCATAGACCAGTACTCGTTGAGCTACACCTATCAAAAGCTTTTGGTACGGTCAACCATGGCACGTTACTGCAAGGCCTGGAAGGGTTTGCCCTTCCCTCATGTCTGAATAGGTGAACCGCAAATTATCTGGGTGCCCGGCAGGCACCGCTACCTCCATTTCACCTCGCAAAACCTGACATTAGCACAGACTAAATCACCGGCGACCTTATTTACAACAAGGACGTCCCAAATGTCGTGAAAATTTTCTGTACATCCACGTCAATGGCATTACGCTACCGACTGTCTTACACCCCAAAATCTTGGGTGTGACGTTCGATGAGGATCTACATTTTGGTGAGCTTGCCGGCGAAATTGTACCGAAAATCCAGAGCCGTAATAAAATCCTCAAATCTCTTGCGGGCAGTGCTTGGGGAAAAGATAAAGAAACGCTCATTACCACTTACAAAGCAATTGGCCAGCCGATTGCATGCTACGCGTCCCCGATATGGTCGCCAAGCCCAAAGACTACTCACTGGAAGGAGCTACAGGCCTGCCAAAATACTGCCCTCAGAACCGCCACGCGTTGACTTCTTATGTCCCCAGAACACCATCTACATAATGAGGCGATAATAATCCCCACCAGGGAGATAAATGAAATGCTAACCAAACAATCCTGTTGAATACCCAGAAACCTGGGCATCCCAACAGACATCTGATTGATGAGCCAACACCGCCCAGGGACTTAAGAAGTCATCTCCGTAAGCATTATGAGGAAATACGGCACCTGAGGACACAGCCGTATGAAGCCAAAAAACACAAGCAAATCCTCAGTGAACTCCACAAACAGACGTCAGACCTTTATATTAGGAATTGCCCGGGGAATCCTGTACTCAAAGATCAATACCCTAAACTTGCAGAAGAGGAACGCACACTCCCTAGGGAAACGCGGGTCACTCTAGCTCAACTTCGATCTGGATACTGTAACAGGTTAAACTCTTACCTATCCAGAATCAACCCCGATATACAAAATGTATATCCTGCTTGCAATGTCCCCACATGACACCAACCATCTCTTCAATTGTAATGTGGAACCAACCCCTCTAACTCCCTTCTCATTATGGTCCACCCCTGTTGAAACAGCAAGTTTGCTTGGACTCCCGTTAAAGGGTATTGATGACAATTTGTGATCGGCCACACCTATTGGATGGGGGAAGCACTGCTACAACAACAACAACAACAACAACAGAGTGTCAGCGACGTGGTACAGTATCACTATGCTATATGCCAACTGCAGATATTCCAGCAGATTTTCTCACAAAAGGTGTACAACAAATAAAACAAACTGAGTACAGAGCAGCATTAGGTATCGGTATCGGAAATCAATGCAACAAGGATATATAGTCTCATTATATGGAGGGGACGTGTTAAAGCATCAAAGCAGTTCAACTATGAAAACATGATTGAAATGAATATTGTTCAACTGTAACTTTTGTAACTTGTTAATTTTAAACTTATCTATTTATTTGTATTTGAACTATTTGCCATTTGAATTATAATTTTTTCATTAAGTGTTTTACTCTTAAATAAAATATTCGCTCGTATACTTTAAAATCGGTTGTTTTATCAGGTCCAACAACACAACGTTGTATATATTTTTGTAAAAATGTGTAATTTATTCGAAGGATGCAATTTATATTAAGGTTTATATGTTCCATAATTTAGAAAATATTTTCTAATTATGTTATCTTGATCAAATACATAGTATCCCTGAAGAATACATAATAACGTGTGCAAACGCGTCGGAGAAAAAAGAAAAATTAATGTTTTTGCCATAAATTGCACCACCAAATAAGCTCTAATAAATAAATCAATTTAATTAATTCATTTAAATAAAAAGTCTTATTATATAATTTCTTTTTAATGTCAATATTTTTATCATAGATATGTTGTAGGGTCGAAACACTATACGTCGTGAACATATACCCTGCTTCCAGGAAAAGGTTTCCGATATAACCACATCAAAAATTACTCGAGAGTCAGACGCTTAGGCGCATTGTCATAGTAAAAATAAAATAGATATTAAATTTACTTTTCTTTCCAGTTTGCTGGCTCGAGGTCTATGTTTTTCTTGCAAAAACTAATAAAACACAAGTTTTTCGTTCTGCCAATATATTTCGAATTACCGTCGGTAATCGTCTTCAGGACAAACTAATAACAATATAAAGCATTAATATAATAAATAATTATCCCTACAACAAATTTATTCATATATGTATATACATTTATTTACACGTTTGTACTGCTTAACGTGGAGTATCATACTAACTCTTTTTTGATAACAAAAATCTGTACGCCTGTGCTACGTTCTCTACATCAGATTTGTAATTTAATCTCTTGTCTGTCGGTGTGTTGATTATGTGCAGCATTTCTAATGTGAATCTCTTCTTGTATTGTTTTTCTTGTTGGAGCACAGAAGCTTCATCAAAGTTTGGTGAGTGTTCATTGCTTGCACAGTGGGCCATTAAGGCCGTTTTATGGTTCTGTGTTTGTTTACAATATTTAAAATCAGATTTATGTTGTGCTAATCTGCTTTTTAATTTTGATTTTGTAGTTCCTACATAAAACTTGTTACAGGATTCGTTGGCATTACCTTTGCAAGGTATTTTATATATAATATTGCTTTTTTCCGCGGTTGGTATTTTTGACTTTGTTCTATTAAAAATGTGTTTTAGTGTGTTTACTGGTTTATGGGCTATTTTTATTTCGTTTTTGTTGTAGCAATCTGATTTCGTAAGCCGCTCTGATAATTGTGGTACATATACTACTGACTTGAATATCTTTGGCTCGTCTACTATTTGATTTTGGGTTTCTGATACCGTTCTTTTTATTAAAGAATTTATAATACTATCCGGAAAGTCATTATTTTTTAATATCATTCTAATTTCAGTCTTAATTTCTCTGTGGTAAGTGTCGTCAGATATTTGTAACATTCGTCGAATACGGCCTCTCGCTGTATTAATTATCATCGTTTTTGGATGTTTAGAATTATAATTGATGATTCGTCCTGATGCTATAGGTTTCTTATACCACTTTAGCTTTATTTCGTTACCATGTCTTATTATGATTGAGTCCAGGTACGGTAGTTTTCCTTCGTTTTCGAGCTCGGTAGTAAATTTAATATATCTATTGAAAGAATTTAATGCGTCAAGAGTGTTCTGTACCTCGTTTTCGTTTATAATTGCAAATATGTCATCGACATACTTTGTAAGTAGTCTCGGCTTTTGTTTAACTTTTTCCATCGAACTTTGAAGCAACTTATCCATAACAATATCTGCGATAACTGGTGACGTTGGCGACCCCATTGGTAATCCTCTTATTTGTGTGTATATTTGATCTTCGTATTTAAAATAACGGTTTTCCTCAATACAAAATTTCAATATTTCCATGAATAGTTTTTTCGGTATTTTAGTGTGCATTTCTATTATTGTCCATTTCTCTTGAATAACCTCAAGAGCTAGCTGTGTTGGAACGCTCGGAAACAGCGAGACAAATCGAACGAAATTAGTTTTTCATCATCATTAATATGAGTATTACTTATTCTTTCTTTAAATTCGAGTGTATTTTTGACATTATAACTAGACTTTTCTGTTACATTTTTTAAAATATTTGTAATGAATTTACATAGACCCAACGATGGTGATCCAGTGGTTGAACATATCGGCCTAAGGGGTGTCCCTTCCTTATGGATTTTTGGGAGTCCATAAATTCTAGGGGAAAGGGCTGTGGTGGTGATCAGACTATTTCTTTCGGCCTTTGAAATTAGCTCCATTTCAAACATTTTATTTACTAAATTGTTGTTTTTTGTTTGTAATTTTGACGTAGGGTCTTGCCTTTGTAATCTGTACATCGTTAAATCATTTAATATTTCTTTCATTTTTAGAGTATAATCATCTTTCTCCATAGCCACAGTTTTATTGCCTTTGTCAGACGTGAGAATTTTAATGTTGTTATTTTGCGTAAGAAACTTTCGCGTTCGACCCACTGTATCAACTATTGCACTATCCATTGCATTCAGTTTATTTGTTTTTGTATGCTCTTTTATTAGAAATGCACACTAAAATACCGAAAAAACTATACATGGAAATATTGTAATTTTGTATTGAGGAAAACCGTTATTTTAAATACGAAGATCAAATATACACACAAATAAGAGGATTACCAATGGGGTCGCCAACGTCACCAGTTATCGCAAATATTGTTATGGATAAGTTGCTTCAAAGTTCGATGGAAAAAGTTAAACAAAAGCAGAGACTACTTACAAAGTATGTCGATGACATATTTGCAATTATAAACGAAAACGAGGTACAGAACACTCTTGACGCATTAAATTCTTTCAATAGATATATTAAATTTACTACCGAGCTCGAAAACGAAGGAAAACTACCGTACCTGGACTCAATCATAATAAGACATGGTAACGAAATAAAGCTAAAGTGGTATAAGAAACCTATAGCATCAGGACGAACAATCAATTATAATTCTAAACATCCAAAAACGATGATAATTAATACAGCGAGAGGCCGTATTCGACGCATGTTACAAATATCTGACGACGCTTACCACAGAGAAATTAAGACTGAAATTAGAATGATATTAAAAAATAATGACTTTCCGGATAGTATTATAAATTCTTTAATAAAAAGAACGGTATCAGAAACCTAAAATCAAATAGTAGACGAGCCAATGATATTCAAGTCAGTAGTATATGTACCACAATTATCAGAGCGGCTTACGAAATCAGATTGCTACAACAAAAACGAAATAAAAATAGCCCATAAACCAGTAAACACACTAAAACACATTTTTAATAGAACAAAGTCAAAAATACCAACCGCGGAAAAAAGCAATATTATATATAAAATACCTTGCAAAGGTAATGCCAACGAATCCTGTAACAAGTTTTATGTAGGAACTACAAAATCAAAATTAAAAAGCAGATTAGCACAACATAAATCTGATTTTAAATATTGTAAACAAACACAGAACCATAAAACGGCCTTAATGGCCCACTGTGCAAGCAATGAACACTCACCAAACTTTGATGAAGCTTCTGTGCTCCAACAAGAAAAACAATACAAGAAGAGATTCACATTAGAAATGCTGCACATTATCAACACACCGACAGACAAGAGATTAAATTACAAATCTGATGTAGAGAACGTAGCACAGGCGTACAGATTTTTGTTATCAAAAAAGAGTTGGTATGATACTCCACGTTAAGCAGTACAAACGTGTAAATAAATGTATGTACATATATGAATAAATTTGTTGTAGGGATAATTATTTATTATATTAATGCTTTATATTGTTATTAGTTTGTCCTGAAGACGATTACCGACGGTAATTCGAAATATATTGGCAGAACGAAAAACTTGTGTTTTATTAGTTTTTGCAAGAAAAACATAGACCTCGAGCCAGCAAACTGGAAAGTTAAGAAGAAAAGGTCGATAAATCGATATTAAATTTAGTTGCAGCTTTTTGACATAATTTTGTATGAGCTCTCTGTCAAAGAAAGCTGCAACTACATTTAAAACCTATTTTATTTTGACTATGACAATGTGCCTATGCGTCTGACTCTCAATTAATTTTTGATGTGGTTATATCTGAAACCTTTTCCAGGAGGCAGGGTATACGTTCACGACGTATTGTGTAACACTTCTCCCAATAGTCGGCTGAATAATGCTCAGGCAACTATTCCTGTCGTTCAACTTCGTTTACTTTGACCAAAAATTCGTGTTGTTCTGTAAAATTTCCATATAAGGCACAGCTGCTAACTGCGTCAATTGTATGACAAACTTTTGTGAGTCCTCATCACCAGACAAAGCACTGATTTTATTGAAGAGTAGCGTCAGAGCTTGGCCGTCACGTAACTCATTCTCTAAAGTATCCGAAACTGCAACAGCCAAATCTTCATTTGTATTTATGTAGAGTGGGTCGATCGTAGAATAACATTTTATGTATCGTCAAATTCCCGCATTCAGTTCTGATTCGAACAGGGCTAATAGTAGATAATAATCGTGTATTAATCTCCTTAATGCTTCACTGAATGCTTGCACACATATGTAGGGTCGTGATAAAAGCAACTTTTTTGTATTCCCTTTCTTCGCGTTCTCGTGTGGATAGTTTGTAACATGGTAAAGTAAATGGATTGAATAAATATAAAATTCTATTAAAATTTGGGGGGTAGAGCCGTGTATAGAAGTCCACGAAAGTGGGGAAAACTTTTGAATGCCATTCACCTTTGAATGGCCAGAGCGATTCTTTCGCATGCGGTTCAAGAAGCTCATTACTTCCGGTTGCTTGCGGCCAAGTGTACTCTGAGCAGCCACTAAACATCCGTTTAGTGGTGAGCTAATGTGAGAAGGAGAGAACCTGGCTAGGCCATTCTGACATAATCGGTTTAAGGCTAGCGGGGGGATTTTTCATCGACAGCGTCTGTCCACCACGAGGTGCGGTTGCAAGTGGGCCCTCTCTTGGATCAAGCGGCTCGCTATATAAACGCGCAAATAATATTTTCATCCCCGCTGAGCGGGTTGTGCACTGGACTTGGGACCCGCCACGTCAAACCACACTCCAATGAAAAACTCAACAAAGCCTCGGATAAAAAGGCAACCCTTTACTGATGACGACCATGGCAAACGTTTCTAAGACAATGATTTGAAGGCATGCACCTGGAACGTCCGCTCCTTGAATGGGATTGGTGCAGAACCGCGGCTGGTTGATGTCCTCGCCAAAGCAAAATCTGACATCCCCGCCTTCCAAGAAATGCGTTGGACAAAACAAGGCCATACAAATAAACGAAGTTTCGGAGTCGGATTCGTGGCGAGAGAGAGACTTTGTCGCCGAGTAATGGCGTTCATGGCTATGGGCGAACGTCTTGCCGCTATCCGAATAAAAGCAACATTTTTTTATTTTCATTCATCTGCGCCCATGCACCGACAGAGGAGAAATACGATGAGGTGAAAGGCGCTTTTTATGACGTTCCCGAGATGGTCGGGCTAGCACCTTAATGGTGCTATGGTACCGGAGCGTACCGGATCTGTATCCGGCAAAGGACCATTACATCGATAACACTCCCCAAAGCCTTCGGGGAGAAACCTTATCGCTACATCAACAACAACAACAACGCTTTTTATGAACAATTAGAACGCACATACGAGCGCTGCCCCCGCCATGATAAAAGTGTTGCTTGACAACTTTAACGCCAGGGTGGGCAAAGAAAGTGTTTTTGGCCCCACAGTCGGAAAGTTCAGCCTACACAATGAAACTTCTCCTAATGGACTGAGGCTGATTGACTTTGCTGGTGCTCGAAACATGGTCATATCCAGCACGAGGTTCATACATAAAAAGATACATCAAGCTACATGGCTGCCCCCGATCGAAATACTCGCAATCAGATCGACCACGTTGTGATAGAAAGACGGCATATCTCCAGTGTTTTAGATGTGCGCACGATCTGAGGACCTAACATCGACTCGGACAATTAACTCGTCGCAGCCAAAATACGCACCGCCTCTGCGTGGCTAAAACCAAGCAACAAGACACAAGGAAAGCTAGACGTTGAAAGGCTGCAATCGCAACAGACTGCCAATGATTTCGTAATTCGACTCTCACACCGGCACTCTGAGACCACAACTCAACCCAACGAAATGAAGGAGCAGTGGGAGCATATCTCCAAAGTACTTTGTACTGCCGTCGAGGAAAATATTGGTTACCGGCGACCACGGAAAAACAACTGGTACGATGAAGAATGTCGCGTTGCAACAGAAAGAAAAACGCTGCCTACAGGGCTACGTTAAAAGAAAGCGCAATAAAAGGAGTGTATGAAAGTTATCGCGAGTTGAAAAGGGAAGCGAGACGCCTTTCCAGGAAGAAAAAAGCCAAGACAGAAAGGCGTGAGTGCGAGGAGCTTGAGCTGCTAGCCACCAGGAATAACGTCCGAAAATTTTACCAAATAATTCGGTGACAGATGGAAGGTTTTAAGATCGGGGGCAAACTCTTGTAAGAGCGAAAGCGGCGACCTTGTAACTGATGTCAAGAGAGTACTTAGATTGTTATTGTCAAGTGTATTGTGCTAAAGATTGAAGCCCACCGTGAATCGGCTGATTGGACCTTATCAGTGAGGCTTAAGACCTGGTAAATCTACCATCCACCAGATTTTCATAATGCGCCAAATCTTGGAAAAAACCCTCGAAAAAAGAATCGAGACACAATACCTCTTGGTCGATTTTAAAGCCGCCTTCGACAGCACGAAAAGGAGCGGCCTATATGCCGCTATGTCTGAATTTGGTTTCCCCGAAAAACTTAAAGGGCTGTGCAATATGACGTTGAGCAACACCATCAGTTTAGACAGAATTGGGAAGGACCTCTCCGAGCCGTTCGAAATTAAACGAGGTTTCAGACAGGTGACCCCCTATCGTGTAATTTCTTTAATTTGATGCTGGAGAAAATTATACTAGCTGCAGAATTTAACCACTCTGGAGCAATATTATATAAAAGCGTGCAATTGCTGTCATATGTTGATGACATTGACATCATCGGCCTAAACACCCGCGCCGTTAGTTCTGTTTACTCCAAATTGTAAAAAGAAGCGGTAAAGGTGGGTTGGATGACATTCTGTGATGGTTATGGGGACTCCATCGGGTCGTCCCGGCGTCAATTAGTGATCATCCCAACCATCCCCAATGACCCCGAGGGAGTCCCCAAAACAATCCCAGAATTTCCCTCAAATGACCCGAGAAAGTCTCCAAAACCATCCCATAATGTCCCCAAAATTACCCCGAGGGAGTCCCCAAAGCCATCCCGGAACGACCCCCAAATTACCCCGAAGGAGTCTCCAAAACCATCCCAGAATGTCCCCCAAAATACCCCGAAGGAGTCCCCAAAACCATCCCGGAACGTCCTCCAAGTTACCCCGAGGGAGTCCCCAAAGCCATCCCAGAATGTCCCCCAAATGACCCCGAGGGAGTCCCCAATACCATCCCATAATGTCCCCCAAATTACCCCGAGAGAGTCACCAAAACCATCCCGGAATGACCCCCAAATGACCCCAAGGGAGTCCCCAAAACCATCCCATAATGTTCCCCAAATTACCCCGAAGGAGTCCCCAAAACCATCCCAGAATGTCCCCCAAATGACCCCGAGGGAGTCCCCAAAACCATCCCGGAATGACCACCAAATCACCCCGAGTGAGTCCCCCAAACCAACCCAGAATGTCCCCCAAATGCCCCGAGGGAGTCCCCAAAACCATCCCAGAATGACCCCGAAATTACCCCGAGGGAGTCCACAAAACCCCACATGACTCCGAGGGAGTCCTCAAAACCATCCCAGAATGGCCCCCAAATGACCGCGAGGGAGTCCCCAAAACCATCCCAGAATGTACCCCAAATGACCCCAAGGGAGTCCCCAAAACTATCCCAGAATGTCCCCCAAATGACCCCGCGGGAGTCCCCAAACCATTCCAGAATGTCCCCCAAATGACCCCGAGAGACTCTCCAAAAAGATTCCGTAACGACCCCTAAATAACCCCGGGAGGACTCCGAGGGAGTCTCAAACACCATCCCGAAATTACCCCCAAAAATTCCAGGAGGATCTTCCCACAATATTGGCAAAAGTAATAAATGTTCTTCCATTTTCTCTCGATCGCACAATAACAGAATTCTAATTTAAATTTATCCGTATAAATTAAAATATCAAGAGCGTTTGGCTTATTGACAATTTGTCAGCGAAAAAGCTTTTTATTTTTTACATAGAATAGCAATTACTTGATAAATTGTCAAACTTGACAAATAAGCAAGATGGTGAATTTGTCAAGTGCACAGAATGGGGCTGTTATTGAAAAAACAACGTTTAAACGAAGGATTATATTAAATAACTTTTTGACTTTATGGAGCGACATTCCGAAGTTGGACGAGGCTGACCGCATTTCGTATGCAGCCAAAATAGGTGAAATTATGCGAGCGCGAGTCCCATTGATCCTAATCACTACTCCTGGGAATCCTGTTTTAGAGTAAAATAAAATTTTTGCTGTTTGGGTTTTAATCCACTTGGCACAAATATGATCCATAATAACATCTAAAACCAGTCCAACACCAAAATCATTTCCACAGTATTTTTGATAGCTGCCATCAGCAAGGAATCTGAGTGTAGCGCATAATTTTAAAATAGGGGTACAGCTTTCCCTCGAACGCGTTTGCGGAAATGGTCCTTCATTTTGTTTAGTAAGGAGCAAAATGTTTCCTTTCAAATCTGCAAAATAACTTCATTTGAAAGTCATCATTTGTCACTTAAACATTTTCTTACTTGGTGCTTGGTAATTCCAAGGGATTGGAATGATCACACGAAGGTTTTTCGTATTCGCGACATATCCATCACGAACTTTTTCGCCATTATAAAATAGATTTCATATAATATCCGTTTTGCTTTTAATAACAAAATAACTTTTCCAAATACTTCAATTTCCGCCACAAATTGATCAGCTGTTTATTTATCTGTCAAATCATGACTTTCTTAGGTTGGCAACATCAATTCAACTTCAGGTGAAATAAGTTGGAATTCGTAATACCAAACAAGAGTTGAGTTGTCTTAAAGTTTAGTTGCTTCAATTACAACCCAACTAAGTTGAGTTGTTAACCGTAATAGGGGCATTAATGATGAGCTGTACGAGCCCTACGCAGACATCAATATAGTGCGCTGGCTAGGCCATGTTATGCCAATGAAAGATGACGCTTGTTACGGTCTGCTGTTATGGTCTACGGTTACGGTCCACTTGGGAGTGTGTTCGCGCAGACACACCTAGTGACTGGGGATGGGGCGAAAGTGGCGATAAAAAGTATCGAAAAAGACAAGAAAAAACAGACCGGCCATCACTAGGAAAAAAAGCCCTGCGTTTCCACAAAATTTTGAGGCGGGCCGAAAAAGAAAAAGAGAAAAACGGATCGTATAACATCCGTGAACACAACTTCACCAGCAAGGCGCCAACTGCCTTATCAGCACTATTGCTGCCTCAACTGCACATCGCCACGTATATTTAGCTGATCGCCAAACACCCTAGCCGGCTGTGCAAGTATTCACGCGGCTTTGGGGAAGAACCAAAAGACTGCAACGAGGAATTGCAGGCCGGTGCCTTAGCCCAACTGCTAGAGGAACAATCAGGTGGTAATAAACTATACAAAACGTCAAGTGATGCAGTAAGTCGGTGTTTCACAGTCACTCCTAGCGAGGAAAGTTATAGTGATTCCGAATCGGACGGCACTGCAGTAAATGGTGACGAGAACCATTGCAATCCGAAGATAAACCCCTTTCTCTACGTGTACGAAGTACCATACCACCTCCGGAAAAACGTCCGACACCAATTCCGCCTCCAGGGCCAGCAGCACGCTGAAGCGTAATACAACGAACGGCAGAATTAGCACCCAGTCATCCAGATAGTAAAGGTCTACACGGAACTTCATTGCCACCAGGTTAGCTCGATCACCTCGGACCAGAGTGAAACAACCACCAACGCCGGCCACCGCAACCTGAACCACATACTGGGTGAGTCCGTTCCTTTATATTTTGCCTTCGCGCGAGTGAACTTATAATTAGCTCTGCAAGTTTTTTTTAACAAAACAAAAGAAAGTTCGCCACCGGCACCAGGTCGATGAGGAATAACCAAAGCATACGCACCACCCTATATGAAATGGTCATATAGATAAAGCAGCCAAAACTATGTACAAAATTTTGATAATTCACTTGTAAATGTTTTGATTTTGTATCCGACATATTTTACCGCGTTAAAAAGTTAGTTAAATTGTTTTGAACAGTGGATTAGATTTTAATGTGTAAAGGCTTGTATAATGTAGGATGTCGTACATACACCTGCGAGCAATAAAATTGCAGCAAAAATGATACGCAATTTTTATCATTTCCAAAGCAAAATTCTCATTGTTGTATGGAACAAAATTATATATATAACCTGGAACTCGTCTTAAATTAGACTACATCTCTCTCCAAACCGATTTCGAAATTGGTTGACAGTCGTTGTTGTTTAAATCAGTAAATCCGGTTTTACAATTGAGGGAAATGGAAATAGAAGATTAAATGCTGCAACTTGCAAACCAATTTGCTACTTTTTTTTACTCGCAGATGTATATACTACTATGCTTTTTTACTAGTATAAGCCAATTTAAAAGAGACCATTGGAATTATCTGTCACAAAATAGACTGTCATGTCAAGGCGACAAACTTCGCTAAATCGTAATATATTTTCAATGTTTAAATCCAACCAAATTATATAGTAATGCGATCAGCTTTTAAACGTATGCTATTATGGTTTATTTGTATGTACGTACGTGCAACCCTTTGCAAGCACCAATTATGCCAATATTGAAACATTTTCCCTGCAACTTCTTTTTTTTGATTCTGGACAATCATAAAGTATTTTATAATTAACACGAACACATACCTAAATGTTATACACGTATTTATTAACTTTTACTGCCTACAATTGAAATAACATGGCATTCAGTAAGACTCATTTAAGATAGGATACATATACACGCATAGGCCATTCAATGCCATTTGGAAAATTTTATCATAAATTTTGTAAGTTACAGAAAAACTAAATCGCAATATTGTTTCGGTTTCACTTGTGAATTAGTGACTTATTTGTTATACTAATGCAACCATCCCTACTTAGCACTAGATCAAAACTTATCCAATATTGTATTTAGCATTTGTCTAGTATAACATTTGATTTCATGACATCTTATATGTACAATAATTTTCTAGTTTTTAGTACACATGCATATATGCATACATTTAAATTGTATAAATACCCTAATTGCTCGCGCAATCATTCTTGAATTTAATACGAAAATGAATATTACCTTGATTCAAGCACGTTTCACCCAAACGAATAAAGAAATATATATATATATATTTTTTTTTGGTATGGTTAATCACTCCTACCAGTGAATATCCATTTCTTTTTTCTGCATATATTTTGATTCCTTCACTTCTAACATACTTACCTACAGTCATGCATGTACCGTAGTTCATGAACTAGATATTTTTTTTGTTGGGTACCGTGTTGGCAGAGATCAGGAAATCAATTCATATGTAAAGAAATGCACGGATGTGCAGATTCAAAAATCTTACTAATCCCTACCTACCCAATAAGTTAAATAGGCTGCTCTATGTACATAAACTCATCAATAGTAAGTTAACTTAACCAAAACTTGCTATTAGACAGATAACAGAATTTATGTACGCAAAACAGAATAGCATTTAAAGAGGGTATTTAGAAACAAAGATACCAAACACAGTATTATAATAAATCTATTATACCGATAGATGTCAACCTATATACGTTTATGAATTTATAAAATAGTTATGTAAGCCAACCAAAATTCTAACTTAGACTTCACGAAAGTAAATAAAAAAACAGATTGTATTGCCTTATGAGCTGGAAGCTTGCGAAGATTAAAACACATAGACATACTTAATTATATTTCAGTTTTTTTTATGATGAATTATAAATAAAGTTGTAATTATAATGGGAATGCTGGCATTCGAATTGACTTAGAAGGCATGTAGGCATACAGGTAAGGGGCCACCGAAATTTCGGTGCGTCGGTGGCCATGGTTTTTTTTGAGGGTGGGACATAGCACCGGGCGTCGCAACTCCACCCGCGGCGCCCCTATGTATATTCGGCCCGTTTATTTTCCTTTTTGTTTTCTTTTAATTTTGAGCGGTTATTTTGATTTCAGAGTAGTAACCGGCCATGTCCGGTTCGGTAAATTTTCTTGCGTCAGTCTTTTTTTTGAATTTGAATTTTTAAATGTTGGAATGTTAACGGTTTGTCCGTGGCATCCGGTTCGACCGGATGTCGTTTTAATTTGAATTATAAGCGTTTTGAGTCGGTCTCTGCGCTTCTGTCAGTTTGTTTTGAATTTGACAGCTGCTAGTTTTAATAGGCATGATTGGAACTTTTTTTCTGTTTATGGCGCAGGAACAGTACGGTTGGCAAGGACCCGCCCCAGCCGACAATGACTAGCCACTGTGCACCAACACATCATGCCGACCGCCTTCCTTACTGCTTCCACTGTAAATGCGATTCCATAACACGCTCCGGCCAAGAAAGTGTTTCTATCGGAACCCGTCTATGGAAGCAGAGGTAGAGGGCGGTCCCCACTCCGCTGGAAGGACCAGGTGGAAAACGATTTAAACTCCCTTGGTGTGACCAATTGGCGCCGGTTGGCAGATAGAAGAAGCGACTGGCGTGCCTTGTTGGACGGCCATAACCGTTTAAACGGTTAAGCACCAATTAAATAAGTAAGTAATTCAACGACTTTATCCTCTTTACGTTTCTCCAAATACTTTCGACGTAAACGGACGCGCAGCTGTGGTAGAATTTTGTCTCGATCTTCATGTTCAAGCTTTATGACTAGAGCTGGATTCCAATACTTTCTAGGTTTTTCCCTCATCAAGCTTCTTCATACGCTCAGCAAATCCATCAGGCTCTTTTAAATCCTACAACCAAGCCCAAAAATTCACAAATCGTTTGGCAATCGTTTCGCAGTCTGTTTTTCCCACCCTCAACACTCCCCTGCATGTTTCCAACTATTTGTTGCCGATAACGCATCGACCATCAACACACCTACAGCTCTCGATGTATCTAACTCGCCTTCGTTTTTGTCAATTGTTTTGTCACCGTCTGCTACTACCAGTGTTGATGTGAATAATTCTGCTGCTGCTAATGAGTTTAATTCTGCCGCCGTCAATTCAACTAATAATGACGCCGTTAATGCTACTACTTCCAATGCCAAAAAAACTAAAAATGATATGCCTGAAACTCAAAATATTAATGTTGCATCTGAATGGTCTACGGTGCGATATAGAAATAGGTGCAACCTTCAAAATATTGTGCATGGAAATAATGATAGTTATGAGCTTGGCGTTATTACCAAAAAAAAAAAAATGGTTGCACATTTCGTCATAGTAGTCCACTGTTTCTGAGGACAATGTTATTAAGTATGTTGCTAAACACGCAAAGATTGATCCAAAGCATCTCGACTGTATAAAAGTGGTCAAGAAAGGAGTCGCAATTGACATTATTCGCAGTGTTAATTTCGAGCTAGGTGTAACTTCATCATTTTATGATAGCCTTCTCAATCCAAATGTAAGGACGGCTGACCCTAATGTTCAGCCTTTTGAGCTTTTTCAAGACGGTCGACATCTGAAGAATGTAAGAGGCTAAGCACGTCTCCGAGACTCAAAATATACTACCAGAACATGTCTGGGATGCGAACGAAATCAATTTCTGTATATGCTGCCACTTGCGTATTTGATTACGATATTAATGTTCTGGTGGATACGTGGCTCAATGCTGATTTCTTTAATGAGGAATTTTTTGACACAAACATTTGCACAGTGTACTTATTGCTGTAAGAAATCATCTGAAAGCTGCCGTAGTTGCCTTAAAAATCCGGATTCGCTGCTTGACCAGTTATGTTTATCGATCATTGGCCTGCAAATTATGCTCTACCTTCGCGTGTCTTACATTCCTCCTAATATTCCTGAAAATTGTATTGTGATCATGTTGATAATATTGTGAACTAGGATGTAAATAGTAATAATGCTCAGTTATGCATTCTTGAAGATTATAACTTAAGCAAAATTTTGTGGTCTTCAATAGATGATAAGATGCTCACGGCCAGTAATGTTAATAGTCCTCATGAGATCTACTTCATTGATGAATTGTTTGGTTTACAACTCTTACAAATTAATTGTTTTGCTAATGATCTCAATAGAATTTTGGATCTAATTTTTTATCATGTGACTTAAGGTATTGGATATCTCAATCTGAAGCTCCCTTATCAATTACTGATAAGCATCATGTACCGATTGTATTGGAACTTGAGTTCTATGAATTTGCCTACGTAAGAAATGACAATGTTTTAAATTTTAATTTTAGTCAGGGTGACTTTGTACGGATAAATAGCCACATTTCATCCCTGGACTGGGCCCCTATATTCAAAGGCTGCAGCATTTCCGAATGCTTTGCTTTGTTTAAGGCAAGATGGGAAAAACGGCTCGTATGAGCCTTTTGCTCATACGGGCACGCTTTGCACATTTAAGTGCTAGGTGAGGGACGATTAAGTGCAGGTATGTAGGGAGAAGAACACAGGAAGAGAATAATATACAAACACACATAAGATTGATAAAGAGAGAGTATTTGGACTTATACATATGTGGAAAATAGAGCTGCCACCGCTCTTATTATATTCAAATTATTAAGCGATTTAGGATAAACTAGCCTTTACCGGCGGCTTCGCTTGCACTAAAGGGCACAAATTGTAATGTCGCTTTTGTGATTCACATTTAGAACTGAATTTTCAGTTGTAATTTTAAAGTTCATTATGATTCAAATCATAAACAAAGCTGTAAAGATAGGAAATTGTAAACGTACAGTAAACATATGGTAGCTCTAACAAAAGCTAAATATTTTATTACATTCATAGATAATAAGTATCGATAACCACAGCCAACTTGACAAATGATGAGGATGAGCAATAAAAGAAAAGAGGAGGAGTCACTTTCGGTTGAACATTTAACAGAGTAACACGTCTTTCATTTCCCTCATAATCCACGTTTAATACTCATAAATTAGGAAATTTTATAACTCAGGTGTGGGGTTCAACCACATACCCATTTGGAAAAATTTATATTTATTGTACAACTAAAATGGCCAACCCAAAACAAAAATTGACGAATGCATTACAAGAAGCCGGGGTGGAATTTCCCCCATCAGCCACGACGCAAGAGTTGCGCAACTTATTGCAGAGCGTAGTGGGAATTGGAGCAAATATAATAGCCTCTGCCCCTGGAAACGCTACAGATTCTGACGAAACCAGCGATGCCTTCGATATTGATGCCACTAATGCTGCCGATGCCGCCAATATAGCAGATGATATAAAAGGTTCAAATGTAATAAAAAGAACTGTGACGATGATGAATGAATTTCGAATTTATGAATGTATCTGTATTCAAACATTTCAGCTTATTTATATTAAATTATTCTAAACATATTCTTACATACGTATTTACATTTAAGCACACATACTTACGTGCATATCTACCTTAAGAATACATACTTACATACCTACATACAACTCGACACAAAATATGTACCTACACATCTGTGTTGAGCTGCGACTTCTATGGGAAATGCAAACCTTGCAAATTTGCTGGAATTCAAATTGGTTTGGTTATATGTTGTACACACCTGCTTTAATGGCTGTGTCAGCATTAATTCTCAAATGCATATTTATGTGTTGATAAACATTTAGACTATTTTTGTAGCAGGTTAGCATATTAGGCTGATTTAAATATTTGGGGTTAAATTGTTGGCTGTTTACACTACATCTCCCTTTTTTTTTAGAATGCTTATGAATTTGGAGAATACATGAGCATTCTATTTTTTATAAATTAATTCTACTTTTGTATTTTAATGTTTGTAGGTTGAACATTTTCTTATTCTACTAATTAAGTCTATTTTTGTGTATTTTTATTTTCCTATTATTTATGATATTGCTATTCTCTATGTTAGTGAGAAATTTTTGCTTATCCTCGTTTCCTATTCTAGAAGGGATAAAAGTATCATTATTTTTATTATTAGTATTTTTTTCTTTATAGGGTATTGGAGTAAAATTATTATATTCATCGATTTCTTCTTCCTTATAGGGAATTAATGTAAAATTGTGGTTTTCATCGATATTTACTACTCTAAAGGGCCCTTTATATCTACTATCTAACTTATGACCTGTTTCGTTTTTTACTAGCACTACATCTCCTATTTTTATTTCCTTATAGTGGATATTTTTATCATAACTTATTTTTTCGTTTTCTTTAGCCTCTTTTACTAATTTAAAGGCTTTATCCTGTGTTATTCGTAACCTATATTTAATTTCTTTATCGTAAGCCTCATAATTGTACAATGAGCTTACCGTATTTTCTTGTAAAAATTCGTAAGTCTGGGGTTTTTTGCCAAAGATCAATTCGAATGGACAATAGTTATGGACTGTAGATGGGGTAGTATTGTAACAGTATGCAAAATATTTGAGACATTCATCCCAGTCATCTTTGTTAATGGATATGTATGAGCGCACATATTCATTGAAAGTTCTATGACTACGTTCAACAGTGCCTAAAGTTTGGTGGTGATACGGCGTAGATGTTTTGTGCTCTATGTTGAGAAGTTTACATAGTTCTTCAAACAGGATATTTTTATATTCAGATCCCATATCCATTATTATTGTTTTCATACTTCCATAAATTAATATGAAATTCTCGAATATGGCTCTGGCTACTGTTTTTGCATGTTTGCTCTGTATAGGAATTGCAACTAAGTATTTAGTCAAATCACATATTAGAGTGACAGCGTATTCGTGTCCATTTAATGATCTTGGTAAAGGTCCAATTGTATCTATTTGTACTGTTTCGAACGCCTTTGGTGGTGTTTCAGTTAAAATCATTGGTTCTTTTAAATTTTTATAAATTTTATTTTTATTGCAATTATCGCATTTCTTTATATATTTTCTTATATCATTTTTCATATTTTTCCAGTAATATTTTTGTCTTATTTTATTAGTTGTACGATTGATTCCTGGGTGGCCACCATTGACAGGATCATCGTGGTATTTTTGAAGAATCTTTTTAATTTTATGATTTTCCGTCACATGTACAACCTCCGGAGTTAATCGAACAGCTAAATTTTTGAGAACTTTGGTACCTATTTCCTTAAATGTGTCTACTCGTGTATAATTAAACAATTTGTCTCCTAAGGACAACTGTATTTTCTTAATTCTCAAATTGCCGGCTTTTTCCATAAGCCTGGTAAAGAATTGGTCTAAGTCAATCTTCGCCTCAACCATTTTGATTTTCTATATTTATTTCATTTTTTGAAATATAATTTCGGAGGATCGAAAACAAGCTGGACTAGTCTTTTTACTTCACATTTATTAAGCGCTTCGTATATTATAGGGTTCTATTTGTGACTTTCCTTCTCTTCATTTCTATTACTGTTATTACTGGAATTCTTTTTAGTTTGCGATCTTGTCGTGACTTTCATTATTTTACATGCCTGTACTGACATTTCTTTCAAATCATTGATATCTATTCGAGACAGAGCGTCTGCCACATAATTTTCTTTTCCGGCTTGTACTCCACCCCAAAGTCATACTCTTCCAAATCTAACCTGATTCTAGTTAATTTAGATGAAGGGTTTTTCATTGAGAATAAATACGTTAAAGGTCGATGATCCGTTTTCACTGTGAATTTTCTGCCATAAACATATGGTCTAAAATATATAATTGCCCAATATATGGCCGCTAATTCTTTTTCGATCGTGGCTTTGTTTATTTCGCCTTTTGTAAATGATCTTGAGGCATAGGCAATGGGTAATTGTTTTCCTTCATATTCTTGGCTTAGCACAGCACCGCAAGCATAACCACTTGCGTCGGTTGTAATAAAGAACTCTTTATCAAAATTGAGATATTGCAGGATATTTGGACTAACTAATGCATTTTTTAGGTAATTAAAAGATTTCTCGCAGTCGTCTGTCCAATTGAAAATTACATTTTTCTTACTAAGTCTTGTTAGAACCCTAGCGTATTCCGCGAAATTTGGTATGAATCTGCTATAATAATTACAAAATGCGACAAATCTTTTTGCTTCATCGGCATTTTTGGGAGTTGGGTAATTTTGAACAATTTTGAATTTGCTTGGGTCTGGTAAAATTCCAGTACTTGTGCATTTATGTCCAAGATAAGTGACTTCTTGGCTGAAAAATAGACATTTGTCCGGATGTAATTTTAAATTATATTTTCTGCATGTGGAGAATACATCCCGTAAATTTTTAATCATATGTTTTTCAGAGCATCCTAATACGGCTAAATCGTCCATGTATAAGAATGCTTGTGATGGTTTTAGACCTGCGAATGCCAATGTCATCATCCTCTGGAATGAGTTTGGCGCTACTTTGAGGCCATAAGGTAATCTCTTGAAACGATAAGTACCGTTGTCTGCTGTAAAGGATGTGATATCTCTTGATTCTGGGCTGAGTTTTATTTGGTGAAATCCTGATATTAAATCTAGGGATGAGAAATATTTCGCTCTTCCCAATTGATCCAGAATATCGTCTATTCTAGGCAAAGGGAATTTATCAGCTGTTAATTTTTTATTTATTTGTCAGAAATCAACAACTAATCTCCACCTTTTTTCTTCTTTGCCCGGAAGAGATTTTTTAGGTACCAATAAAATAGGGCTGTTGTACTCTGAGGTTGAAGGTTCAACAATATCATCTTGAATTAGTTTATTTACTTGTTTATTTATTTCATTCTTATGTGCTTGGGGTAGTCTATAATTTTTAATATACACAGGAGTGTTATCCTTCAGATGCAACTTTTGTTTGTAAAAGTTGTTGGTCGTAATTGGGAATATATCAAAGAATTCTGAGCATAATGTGTTGAGTGATTTACTAGCGAATGGTGGGAAATTTTTATTCAATCTTTCTAACTTTTCTTTATTATTAGCTTTACAGTGAGGTGGATTTTCAATTATTACATAATCTTCAAAACTTTCTGTTTTGATGTCATAATCTTGAATGAGTGCATGTTTATCTGTTGTATTTATTATTCTTATTAAAGCTTGATTTGAGTTTACTATCGTGTTGGCTTCAAAAATGCCATTAGTCAATTCTTGATGAGGTACTAATAGTTCCTTATTGTGGCTATTGATATGAACCTGTCTAATTACTTCGGCTCTTGCGGGTATTGTAATGCTATTAATTGTTGGTTTATTTGTCACATGGTCCCCAAATTCCATCACATGGGATTGGGAAATTGTCTTCTACTATGTGAAATTTATGTCGTTTTAAAAGACTATCATCTGTTAGATCTGCTTTTACTGTTCCAAATGTGCTTGTTATGCTTCGGCCAATACCTTTTAAATCTGTGATCTGTGAGTTATTTATTGTGACATTACTGTCAATTTGTCCCTTCTTTATTATTGAGATATCCGCTCCTGTATCTATCAGGAACGTCGAAGTTGACTTATTTAGGGTAGTATTAGAAGATATGTAGCTGTTTAGATGCAAGTTGAATGTGCATATTTTATTACCGTTAGCATTTACTGTTGGAGTGGAGTTTGCTGGTTTTCCTGTTGGTTTATATTACGGAGATTTCTTGTGTTACTCTGATTGGATGATCTTGACTGACCTCCAAAATTACGTCTTTGTATATTATTATTTTGTCTATTACTATTGTTGTTATTATATCTGTTAGTGTTACCGTAATATCTTCGGTTTTGGTTACTTCGATAATTATTATTTTGGTAGCTTATTCGGAAGTTACCTCGGTAATTACCTTGTGAACGCGTCAGGCGTAACACTGTATATGGGTTACCCGTGACTTCAGTACAGCTATTCGTGAATTTTGAAATAGCCTCGTTCATAGATGTGAACGTTCCTGCTTGCATTATCAGTTTTACTCTTTCGTTAGTCGAGTTTTTACACATGGCTTTTACAGCTGATTGTGTGGCATATTTGGTTGCCACATCAGGTGCAAGACCGTCTGATATGTAAGCACTTTCCAACGATTTGGTTAATTTTTCAATTTCGGCAGTGTACTGGTTAGCTGTTTTACTGCGCTGTTGGATGTTTAGGAGTTTTGGTTCTTCTTCTAAATCGGATGCTTACTCCAGAAGGAATGTGCTATAGTCTATTTCTATTTCCTTCTTGAAACTCGTTCGTACTATGAAGTCTATATCATATCTTGCCAGTGAGGAGACCAATTTGTCTCTAATGCTGGAAAAGATTTGATATACTTGGTCTTTTCGATTGCTGTCGAGTTTACCATTTAACTGTTGAATTATTTTTCCTATTTTGTTAAATGCTTCAACTATTATTTTAAGATGCTTTACTACTGTTTCTGCCTTAACTTTTGTATTTTTATTAATACATTTTTAAGATTTTTCTCCTATCGTTTTTTATTCTATGAGTAGTTTAACGATATCTTCCCATTTGCCCATTGGTGATGGCAGTTAAAATTTAGTTAAACCTTATCTAAACCGTCTGCGCGGCTAGAATATCACTTTTTTAGGAATTTATTATGGGTTGAGTAGAGTTTTAGAATCAAACTGATACAACTGACTACGCAGATTATTAGCAGCATGATTTTGATAGTATCTAGTGCCTCAGTATGGTCAACTACTTGGACTGAGTTTACGTTTGCCGTTGGTTTTTCTATTTTTGATTCTTGGCCTCCCATCGTAAAAAATATGAAGACAAGAAAATTTTTTGTGGTTCTTTTTTCTTTTATTAAAAAAATTTTCCAATATTTTAATCTGTTCTTCCCATAAATTTTACTTCCCATCTATATATCTCTTCGGCTGCTGTTGCGAGTGGGTTCCTAACATTCCATATTGTTGGTTACCCAGGCATCTCAATAAGTTTCAAATGACTTTTCAACCAAATCAGAGTTTTTTCCTCATCTACAATTTTAATTTCATTTGTAAGTTCCTCAAGTGGGCCTTTTAAATAATTTTAATTTTTATTGATCTTTCCATAATTTTAAAATCTAAATTTTTTAACAAAATTGTATTTTTTTTTTCAACACCCTAATATTAACATTGTTGGATTCGGTTTTTATTTTTGTAACTACTTTTCCTTAATTTGGTCAAACTGATTTTGATTTTGTATGTCCTCTTCTGGGAACATAATTCAATAAGTAGGAGAAAAAAAATTGTTTACAGCAAAAATATAATTTTTGCTTGTCAATAGGCAGCCGTTAGGTTGCCCGAATATTTTCCTGCCTAACAATAATTTTTAAATTGTTAAAACTAATCTAATATACGTAATATACTTAAGTTGCCAGTTTATTCCTGATGTGGTCAGTTCCTTCCAAGGTAATATCAATATTTTCACTGGTCATGTCCACTGCTCCTGCATTATTTCGATTATAAAACCCGTAAATTATCATAAAAATTGCTAAATGGCATCATTTTTGAGTGCTCCAAATTGGTCGTATTCACTGCTCCTGCATCAGTTCGATTATAAAGCCCATAAATTGCTAAATGGTGTCATTCTTGAGTGCTCCAAATTGGTCATATCTAGTGCTCCTGCATCAGTTCGATTATAAAGCCCGTAAATTATCGTAAAAATTGTTGAACATCATTCGCTTCTTTTAAAAGGCTTAGGTTGTAATCAGCCAGTAAAATCCTTGCCAGCTATGACATTAGGCTGAAAATTCAGCCAGTAGCTTCATAGGCAGGATCGCCATATAAAAGGTTCAAATGTAATAAAAAGAACTGTGACGTTGATGAGTGAATTTCGAATTTATGAATGTGTCTTTATTCAAATATTTCAGCTTATTTATATTAAATTATTCTAAACATATTCTTACATACCTATTTACCTTTAAACATACATACTTACATGCTTATCTACCTTAAGAATACATACTTACATACCTACATACAACTCGACACAAAACATGTACCTACACATCTGTGTTGAGCTGCGACTTCTATGGGAAATGCAAACCTTGCAAATTAGCTGGAATTCAAATTTGCTGGAATTCAAATTGGTTTGGTTATATGTTGTACACACCTGCTTTAATGGCTGTGTCAGCATTAATTCTCAAATGCATATTTATGTGTTGATGAACATGTAGACTATTTTTGTAGCAGGTTAGCATATTAGACTGATTTAAATATTTGGGATTAAATTGTTGTCTGCTTACACTACAATGATAATACTGCCGTTGCCGATCCTAGTATTACTAACGCCACTCTTACTGCCGATGCCGGGAATATAGTAGACGCTAATGCTGCCGATGCCACCAATATAGCAGATGCTACTACTGCCATTGCCGATTCAAGTATTACCAACGCCACTCTTACTGCCGATGCCGTCAATATCAATAAAAATGCCGCTACAGCAGCTACAGCCACTACCATCAACAGTGCTAGAGGCCAACGAGCCATACCAAGCATAACGACCTAGACGAAGAGGTCGTAGCATTAAAGAAGAGGCTTCAAATTTTGACACTAGTCAAGAGAATCGAAGATCTTGAAGGTCGGGTCCCCATCTAGAATAAGCGACGTCTAGACTTTGGAGATATCGAGCACGCTCTCCCTAAATTCAACGGAGATGACGTGTCCTACTCAGTACTTAATTTCTTATGTGATTTCGAGGAAATTATGGATTCCTCAGGAGCGGACGATAGCTTCAAGCTTCTGGTTCTCCGCCGTTCGCTAACAGGGACAGCATGAGTCCTTCTATCAACAACAACTGCACTAAATTACGACACCCTAAAGAAGTTGCTGACTGCCGAATTTGACAAAGCAATCACCCGGCAGGAAATTTATAGGATGTTAGCACAGCGCAAGTGGAAGAGAAAATACGAGTAAATTCACTGCTGTATACTACACATGCAGGCTTTGGCAAAGCGTGCCAATATTGCCGAAACTGAGCTAATAGATTTCATCATCGACGGTATGGGAAACTCGTTTCCGAACATTCAGCTCTTGATGACGGCACGCATCCTTGACGAATTGAAGACATTGGTAAGTCGCTACCAACAAAAATTTACTGCGACCAACAGCCCATCACAGCAAACTTAAAACAACAATCTACAATATACACTGGACAACGAACAACGAAACCGAAGGTAGATTCGACGCTATTGTTACGCTTTCTATTTTCTAACTGACATTTATTTCAGAAAAAGCGTTTTTACAAATTATTTAAAATCTATGAGCACTAGACTAATCGAATACAATTATAACAAGTATAAAAATTGAAAAGTATAAAAAAATTGTTTAACGCTGCAAGTAGTAGTGCCCTATTCAAAGTTTGTTACACTGCTCTCCACTTAAGTCTGATCGTCCCGATTGGACATACAATTCTTCGACCCATATGGTGCCAATCTTTCCAAATGAACTACTTTGGCTTTTCCTTGTTCGGGCTGGCTTCGCTTTATACGATACACAACGTCGTTCAATCTTTTAATAACCTTATATGGACCTTCCCACGATGCTTGCAGTTTTGGAGAAACGCCTTTCTTTCTCTGTGGATTATACAGTAGTACCAAGTCACCTTCTTTGAACCCATCTGAATTTACAGCTCTATCAAATCGATCTTTCATCCTGTCACTCTTTATCCGCATATGTTCCCTCACATTACGATGCAACTCATCCATTTCACTCTGCACCATTTCCCAATAACTGTTATCTCCCATTGCAGGGGCAACACCTTTCGCAAATACTAAATCACACTGAAGCCTCAAAACGCTACCAAAAAGTGTTCTTGCAGGCGATTGTCCGGTAGTCTCGTGCACAGCGGAGCGATAAGACAATAGGAATATTTGGATGTGTTTGTCCCAATTTTGTTGACACGTCCCCACTACCTTTCGTAAGTGTTCTTCAAAAGTACGGTTAAATCTTTCAACCATTCCATCTGACTGTGGGTGCAGAGGTGTTGTGCGCGTTTTCTTAATTCCCAACAAACAACACATCTCACTGAATACTGCGCTCTCAAAGTTTCTTCCTTGGTCTGAATGCATCTCAATTGGCACTCCAAACCTGGCTACCCAGTTTTGCACGAAAACCTCTGCAATGGATTTTGCCTCCTGGTTTGGTAACGCGTAAACTTCCGGCCATTTACTGAAGTAATCCATAACGACTAATACATATTTGTTGCCAGAGTCACTAACTGGAAACGGACCTGCAACATCCATTGCCACTCGCTCAAACGGTGCCCCCGCATTGTATTGTTGTATATTACCTCGACTTCTGGTGTGTGGACCCTTCGCTACCATACACCGTGCGCAGTTTCGAATCCATTCTTCAATTGATTTTCTACAGTTTACCCCGTAAAATCGCTGTTTAATTTTCTCCAGGGTTTTAGTCACACCCAAATGACCTCCACTAGACCCGTTGTGGAATTCCTCCAATACGGTTTTAACTCTGGATTTTGGAACTATGATGAGATTACGAGTATGTTTTCCGTCTTCACTTTCCCATACGCGATGAAGAACTCCATCAATTATTTTAAGGCTATTCCACTGGGCCCAGTATGCCTTAGCCGCAGAACTTTGTGGTGCAATTGCAGTTTTAGATGGTCTATCTCCAGCTTCTTTGGCTTCCATCATTTTTCCTATGTCCACATCACTCAGTTGACTATTTCTTATTGCGCTGAAAGTCCATTCATCATCGGGTTATATTTGCATTAGCCTTATGTCTATTTTGACTTCGGACCTTTCAACTTTGGAACAATGCCTACACTCTATGGCACACGGTCGTCGCGATAGCGCATCAGCATTTCCATGTTGTTCCCCATTACGATGCTCAATATCAAATTCATAATTTTGCAGCCTTTCAATCCAACGTGCAACTTGTCCCTCTGGTTGCTTAAACTGGAGTAGCCATCTCAATGCTGCTTGATCCGTTCTAAGATGAAATCTTTGTCCATAAAGGTATTTGTGGAAATGTTTTACCCAGTCCACCACAGCTAGCAGTTCCCGTCTAGTCACACAATAATTCATTTCTGCCTTTCCAAGGACCCTGCTATAATACGCGATCACTTTTTCTTGACCATTTATTATCTGGGATAATACTCCTCCTATCCCATATGCGCTAGCGTCTGTATCCAAAACGAACATTTCTCCCTGCACCGGATAAGCTAGCATAGGCGCGGTACAAAGTAGTTCTTTCAGTCACTGGAATGCTTCCTCTTGTTCCTTGTGCCAAACAAAGGTGCAATTTTTCTTAGTGAGATTGTGAAGACTTCGAGCAACATTGGCGAATCCAGCTACAAAACGTCGGTAGTACGTACACAGTCCTAGAAAACTTCGAACTTCGTGCACGTTTTCCGGTCGGGGCCAATCTTTTACTGACTGTATCTTATCCTGATCTGTCTGAACACCTTCAGTTGTCACCTTATGTCCAAGATACGTGACCTCTGACTGGAAAAATGAGCATTTCCTCGGATTTAATCGTAGTCCTGCGGATGCTATGCGCTGAAAAACTTCTTCTAACTTTTCCAAATGGTCATTGAAATTTTTACCCATAACGATGATATCATCCAAATAGACTAAGCACGTTTTCCAATGGAGTCCTTTCAGCACGTTCTCTATCAGGCGCTCAAAGGTTGCTGGGGCATTGCATAAACCAAATGGCATCACGGAAAACTGCCACAACCCTTCACCAATGCTGAATGCTGTCTTCTCACGGTCGCAATCCTCAATCTCCACCTGCCAGTAACCGCTTTTTAGATCCAGTGTTGAAAACCATTTTGCGCCGGATAATGTGTCGAGAGTATCATCTATCCGTGGTAAAGGGTAGCTGTCCTTTTTCGTGACCTCGTTAAGTTTCCGGTAATCAACACAAAACCGAGTGCTACCATCTTTCTTTTTAACCAACACAACAGGTGAACTCAAGGGACTTACTGATGGCTCAATTACTCTATTTTCCTGCATGTCCTGTATAATTTGTTTTGCTTCTTCACGTTTTGCTAGTGGAACTCTACGTGGAGCTTGGCGAATTGGTTTTGAATCTCCTGTATCTATTCGATGCTTCACAATGGCAGTTCTACCAGGTTTTCCACTGCCCACAGCAAATATGCTGCTGTATTTTTCCAACAATCCCTTAGCTTTTACCCTATAATCTTCTTTCAAATCAAGCAGCCAAGTCTTTAAAAAGCTAGAAGCCTCTCCGCTTGCTTCCTGGAATCCGTCGCATCCTGTTTGAGGGCTCTCGCAATTCACTATGGCTTCCACAGGCTGGCATTTCTCAATTACAATCCCCTTATTCCATATAACTGTTGAATTAAAATTATTTAGTACTCTTACCGGAACCCGAATACCGTTTCCAGTATGCACCAGCGTTCTTGCAATGGCTACACTTGTGTTTCCTTCAGCAGCTTCAATAATGCAAACTTCGCCCACTCCGCAGCTTCCTTCCACATTAGTCCATACAACTGCTTCGGACTTTGGGGGAATCCGTTGACGATGACTTAAGCTGACCTTCCGTGCCTGAACACTGTGCGCACATCCGGTTATAAGAGGTATCTCAATATTTTGACACAATAGCAGTTTCCTTTTCAAATCCAATGTAAAACCATGATGCAGCATAAAATCTACGCCAATTATAAGTTCATCCACAATTTCAGCTACTAAAAATGTGTGATAAACTGACAAAGCTCCAATAATAATATTGCAAACTACCCTACCGGAAATTGCAGCTTCCTCACCTGTAGCAGTTCGGAGCTTGAACCCAACTAATGGTTCTACAATACCCTTTACCATATTTGACCGGATGATTGAATTCGTTGCACCTGTGTCCAAAGTAAGTACCATGCATCGACCATTGACAGTTCCCCTCACCGACAAGTTATTGCTTTCCCGTCCAATATTCGAAACGGGAACTATGGAGCATTCTGTTGTGGGAACCAACTCAAGCTCCTTTGAGGTGGTTCGTTTCAGTTTAACGGCTGCTGTTTTGGTATATCCCCATTATTAGTTCCACCGCTTTGTCTTCTTTCCCCCAAGCACACCTTGGATTGGCCTCGTGTTGTACTACAATTTCGGGCAATATGGCCAGTCATCCCGCATTTATAGCACTTGATATCCGCACTGCTGCGCCGGTTAAACTTAGATAAGGTCTCTTGTATTACATCTTTTATGTTTGCCTCTAAGGAGTTGGACTTTTCAATTTCAATCTGATGAACTTTGTGTGCTGGCTTGCTCAGAAGAGCTGCTGTCTCTTGCGTCAGTGCAAAAGATACTGTTTCAGCAAACGTTCCTTTCGGTGTTGAGTACGCTGCTCGTTTCGTGTCGGAATCTAGTATACCTCTTACGAATGCTTGACACTTCATCTTCTCTATGAAATCTGCAGATTCCTTAGTGTACGCTAAGTGCGCTAGCCGCTCGATCTTTGTTGCGTACTCCTGCAGAGTTTCACCTACTTTTTGGAAGCAGTTAGTTAGTTCCATTTGGAATACTTGTTGCCTATGGTCACTACCATAGCGCCTTTCTACTGCCGCCACTAAAGCGTCGTAATTGCCCAGCTCGACTTCCGGAACAGACTGCAGTACTTCAGCAGCAGAACCTGTAAGTGGAACAACCAATGCAGTGACCTTGTCTGCGGTACTCCAACGATTTGCTGTTGCTGTTGTCTCGAACTGAAGCTTAAAGATTGTGAAAGGCACACTACCATCGAAATTTGGAGGCTTTACCTTGAATCCACTGAATAAAAAATTGGGATGAGTTGATTGTACCTCACCGATACGAATTTTCATTGCATCTACTTCAGCTTCAATACTTCCTGCTTTCTCTTGTAATTGTACAATTTGTGCATCTCGCGTTTGCAGTTGTGATGTTACATGCAACTTCTGTGCTTCTAGCTGGGAAAACATTTGCGAAATGCGAGTATCCAGCTGCGAATTTATCTGCAACGATACCTCCGATGATATTTGAGAAGTCAACTGAGACATCTTTGACGAAATTTGTGATATTGCATTCATAATCATATTCACGTCCATACTTCAACAGACTCATACCTTCTGCTTTTTCCTCCGCTCCAGTGGGGATCGCCTCCGTTTCCAGCTTGAACACATACTCGTCCACACTAATGTTCTCCGACTCCATAGCTTCACGCAATCGTGCTTGTAATTCTATTTTATTTCCAGAAGTAGATAAACCACGTTCTTCCAATTCCTTCTTAAGTTGGGGAATCTTAAGCTCACTCAACTTTGCCATTTTCATAAAAATAAAATTATTTTGAGTATCCCACTTCGACACCAATTGTTACGATTTCTATTTTCTAACTGACATTTATTTCAGAAAAAGCGTTTTTACAAATTATTTAAAATCTATGAGCACTAGACTAATCGAATACAATTATAACAAGTATAAAAATTGAAAAGTATAAAAAAATTGTTTAACGCTGCAAGTAGTAGTGCCCTATTCAAAGTTTGTTACACTATGTTTAAATTTCTCGTGACGTGGGCACATAAAGCCCAACTGCCCGTCTCCATTACGCCCAGATGGGGCATGCTTCCGCTATTGGCACTTGGGTCATGACCATCGTTCTTGCCCGAATCCGGCTAAAGTTTTGAAACCAGAAAATGACGTGGCTTTTGTTGCAGACGAAGCAGACCTAGAGGGAGACGCAATTAGCGCCTTTCATTTTGTAAGTATAACATTTAAATTGGCTAAGGAAACAAGATGTGATAAAGTACTTTCTTTATTTGACAACGGCAGTCCGGTTAGCTTTATAAAGGCGTCACTTGTCCCAAAAGAGTTGGTAGGAGAGCATTCCGATGGAGTAATATCCAATTACAAAGGCATTGGAGGAAATAATTTAATTATAACAAAAAGGTTGAAATGTAAAATACGGTTTTTAAATAAATTAAATGAAATTGAATTAAGTATTATACCAAATGAGAGTATGAACATACCAGTTATTTTGGGACGTGACTTTCTGTATACTTTCAATATTAAATTAAAAACTAGCGTAAGGAAATATACCAAGGAAAAATTATTAGAAATAACAGATAGTTATGAAACTAGTAAGTCTATGATAGCCCAACCCGCAATTAGTTCGGATGTACACACTGCCGTTATACCGATACACCCTGTTGATGAACTCCACCAAAATAAACAAATTCCTATAAACCTCAGGAGCCAACTGACTCCACTGCTTTTGAAGTGCCCGATAGACACTAAGCTGCCCAAATGTCAGCGGGACCAGTTAATACGAATCATTGACGCTATTTACCTTAACAATAACGTAATAACTGAGCCACTGAACTATCAAATGAAGATACATTTGACTAGTGATGTTCCCTTTCATTGCGCCCCCCCGTAGGCTCTCTTACGCCGAGCGAAGCCAGGTGCAATCTATCGTAGACGAATTGCGCCACGATGGGATAATAAGACCCAGTGACTCGCCGTACGCTTCGGCTATTGTACTAGTCAAAAAGAAGAACGGCAAAATACGATTGTGTGTGGACTATCGTGCATTAAATAAAGTAACCGTGAGGGATAACTACCCATTACCCCTGATAGACGACTGCATTGACTACTTGGAAAACAAGAAGTTCTTCTCGCTACTCGATCTGAAGAGCGGATTCACCAGGTGCAGATTGCCCCTGAGTCAATCAAGCTCACCACATTCGTGACTCCAAATGGCCAATACGAGTATCTAAAAATGCCTTTTGGCCTGAAAAACTCGCCCGCAGTATTCCAGCGTTTCATAAATAGCATTTTTCGAGATAAGATTGACGATGAAAAGATCATCATCTACATGGACGACATTCTTCTTGCAAATGAAAAATTCGAAGAGCACAAAGATTTATTGAAATCTGTGCTGGTACGACTCGCTCTACGGAAGTTGAAACTCAATGTATAGAAATGCAAATTCGGATACGATGAAATTGACTACTTAGGGTATACTGTGACTCGTACGGGAATACTACCAAATGGCTCCCATATAAGAAGCATACAGAATTTCCCGAAACCTACTAATCCAAAACAACTGCAATCATGTATTGGCTTATTTTCATACTTCCGTCGCTTTGTGCCGTCCTTCTCTCAGAGTGCCAAACCATTGCAAAACCTGCTTAGAAGAAATTCAAACTTTGACTTTGACGAGAAATGCATCGATGCCTTTCACGAGCTTAAGTCTAGGTTAGTAAAAACGCCAGTCCTGGCTATATATCATCCAGAACGGGAAACGGAACTTCATTGTGATGCTAGTAGCATAGGTTTTGGCTCTGTCTTGCTGCAACGTCAAGATGACAAGAAGTTTCACCCTATTTCATACTTTTCCAAGACTTCTTCTAGCGCCGAATCAAAGTACCATAGCTTCGAGCTGGAAGCTATCTATAATATACGCATAGGGAGGGCATACCCTTTACTATAGTTACCGATTGCAATTCACTGACAATGACTCTGCAGAAAAAACAACTAAACCCACGAATCACTAGATGAGCTCTTGAGCTTGAAAATTATAATTACAAAATAAAGCATAGACGGGGAGCTTCCATGAGCCATGTTGACGCGCTTAGCAGACAACAAATTGCCAATGCTATAAATGCAGACGACGTTGAGTTCCAACTACAGATTGCCCAAGAGCGCGACAAAGTAATTGAATCAATAAGAAGTCGCCTAGAAATTGAAGATTTGAAAGACTACGATTTAGTGGACGGACTTATATATAAGAAAAAGTCAGATGACAAGAGAAAACTGTACGTGCCTTACGAAATGGAGAATAACCTTATACAACTGATACATGAGAAGTTGGGTCATCTATCAGTTGAGAAAACCCTCAATAAACTATACCTATATTACTGGTTTCCGAACATGCGAACGAAAACAGAAAAATTCATCAGAAACTGCCTAAAATGCATGTATGCTACACCTCCGCAAGCTAGGGAAAGAACCTTACATACCATCCCTAAAACTCCACTACCATTCGACAGCATCCACATAGACCACTTCGGACCACTACCATCGATTAGATCAAAACGAAAACATATTTTAGTAGTAGTTGACGCCTTTACGCAATTCGTCAAACTTTACCCAACCAACTCCACCAGTACTCCAGAAATTATAGCCGCCCTTGAGAAATACATCAGCTATTACAGTCGACCGAGACGGATCATAAGTGACAGAGGGACCAGTTTCACGTCTATGGAGTTCGGTGCTTTCTTGACGAGGCAAAACACAGGTCATGTGAAGGTCGCTGTTGCCTCTCCGCAAGCCAACGGGCAAGTGGAAAGCGTAAACAGAATATTAAAATCCATGTTAGGGAAGTTAACAAACGAAATAAACCACGATGACTGGGTTAAAATACTACTGGAAGTTGAGTATGCTATAAACAACTCAACCCATAGCAACTGCCGGGATACACCCAGTCGCCGTTTGTTCGGTATTGAGCACAGAGGAGTCGTCGTAGACGAATTCACTGAATTCTTTCAGAACAAAATCTGTCCAGATGATGGACGGGATTTAGAAAAGGTACACAAAAACGCATCGAATTCCATCCAAGCTAAGCAGGAATATGATAACAAACGCTTCGGCAATAGCCATTCCGGGACTAAGAAATACAGTATAGGTGACTACGTTGTCATGAGATATGTCGATACAACAGTCGGGAGTAATAAGAAACTTAAACCACAATATAAGGGCCCCTATGTGGTCCATAAAATATTAGGAAGCGATAGATATGTCATTAGACATAAATAATTGCCAGCTAACCCAACTACCTTACGACGGGGTGATTGAAGCTCACCGGATAAGGCGATAGCGGAAAGTACCCGGAGTCCGTACTGACGAACCAGAGCATGATCCCCTGCCGATTGACTAGTTTCTTCAAATCTTCTTTGATCGAGGTCGATCCGTTGTCAGGATTGGCCGAGTTGTAAAGATAGCAAATTGTAAACGTACTGTAAACATATGGTAGCTCTAACAAAAGCTAAATATTGTATTACATTCATAGATAATAAGTATCGATAACCACAGCCAACTTGACAAATGATGAGGATGAGCACTAAAAGAAAAGAGGAAGAGTCATTTTCGGTTGAACATTTAACAGAGTAACACGTCTTTCATTTAAGAAAGGAATAATATCCCTCATAATCCACGTTTAATACTTATAAATTAGGAAATTTTATAAAGAAAGTTTTAAAAATACAAAATGGTCGCCGTAAATTAAACACACATGCAACACATGATCCAACAATTTTTGAAGTGTGGATTTAACGATATATGTATGTGAGCTGAAGAAATTTGAAAATTCCTCCGTAATTTGAAATTTATAAATAAAAGCAGTTATGTTTATAATAAAACTGGTAAAATTAGTCGTTGTTTATGCGATTGGTACCTTTTTTATTTGTAAACTGATACATTTCTTTCTAGGCTCATGGCAACGCTGCCAACAAGTCTGAAAAGGGTTTCTTTTTCCAACTATTGTATACGAAACGTGCATTAGTACGTTTTTCTAATACTACTTCCTCTAATGCTACTACTTTAAAAATTCTATTTTAAATACTTTTATGTATATATTGCAAAATGAATCGGCTTGCATATAACTAAATGTATGTGAAGGCGAAATGAATGTCAATAATGCGCTGCTTAACATAAAGTTGACTTTAATCTAGGGTGATTCCGTTTTTCGTATTTCTTGCCAAACAATTTATGTTTTTGTTTTCGTACTATTGCAACACAGTTTGGGAATTGGTTTTCGAAGTTGAGAGAGAAAATGTTCATTTAATTTTTTTAGTGTTTCCGCAACCTTCTTGCGATGAATATCGTTTGAGGCGAAGCGTACGATATTTCCAATGTATTTTTTTACTCTCCTGAGACCCCAAAACACACAAACGTCTTACCTAGCACTCACTGGCACTGAAAATGATTTAGAAGTCGAAAATACGCCCATCCCTGGTTTAAGGATATAATATCAGATACTTTAATACGTTATATCCTAAGAAACCGTAAAAGAACATCCCTACAAGACAGGTACTCGTTACCTAATACGATTAATTAATCGTCACCGATAAATTGGTCAGCAATTATCGTCTTAGTCACTTTTATATTGATGTCGTGAACAAGTAACGCATGCGCTCTCTCAAAATAGTGTACGTGTGACTCACTTTCTCGCTCTTACCTATTGTATTTTCGACATTCCTTCTCGCTCGATGTTATTTACATTTTGAAGTTACTTCATTAGGTATGTTTTCGTTATCGCTAACCAAAACATATGCAACAACAACAGTAAGGGTAACTGGCCTGCCGGTTACCCGTACCGGTTACCTTCTCTCAATTCGCTTTTTATATGAATGAAACGCGTCCTTTTTATTTAAATAATATTTAATTCATAAATAATGCATGTTTAAAATGGTTTTACAGTTAAAATTATGTTCTATTATTCTAGTAATTTTTACATATGTGCATTTTTATATTTATAAGCTGTATAAATACATTAACGTCTATTCATAGTCGTGCCCTTTCCGAAACCTTGTTTTGAAGTTCTTATTTTTCCTGCTCTGGTAGTGTTGCTCATCATCAGTTTGCAGAGTCATATTAGTTTAGTAGGTATAGTAAGATCAGACTTAGCAAAATTACCCTGCAAAAATCGTGTGACCAAAAACGCACACAGCCACACGAATTTTTGACAGGGGTGACGATTTGGAATGAAAAATTCTCCAAACGAAATAGCATGTTTACAAATTTAGCTTTGCCACAATGTATCGTGCTCTCTCGCACCTACTATATTCATAGGTATTGTGAAATATGTAATTTTTGTGTGGAAAAAATTTTCTGCGAGTCCGCTATTTTCCGCGAATTGAGCTGCAGGCCTGTGCTAATTTTGGAGCATTAAATTAAATGAAATTAAAATAACATAGCGATGTTGGATGTAAGTGTTGGGAAAGTGAATTTAATATGTAATTATGTTTGTTGTTGTACAATATTACAAATTCTAATATTTTTCCAGAAAACAATTTTTGCACCTCGTGCACGTCTCCAACAAATGGAATCAACAACACAATACGCTTCGTTGCCTGGAAATCGAGCACAAATGGAAAACCTCAACAGCCAGGTTATCCTTTACAAGAACCAGGTGCACCACGTGGTTACGTGGGTCAAATGATGCCACCAACACAACCTGGACAGGCGCCGATACCCAGTCAACCACCCAAGCCGGGTTAACCCCCAATACCCGGACACGTCCGGACGTCCTGGTTATAATGTACGCTAATACAACTAATATATTTAAAAATTTGCTGATGATTATTTTTGTGTTATTTTCTTTAGCAACCACCTGCGCCTGTAACTGGTAAATATCAACAGCCGCAACAGTATGATCAAGCCCAAGGCCGTTTAGATCCCGATCAGATGCCAAATCCGATAATAAAATAGCGCTGGTGGTGCTTTTATTACTAATGAACAGGGTTTATTACTACCATTGGTGACCACAAAATATGTGGTAGAAGATCAGGGTAACTCCTCGCCACGTTACGTTAGGTATCGCTATTCGAAATTAATGTTTTGTTTGGCAATTACATTGATTTTTCTTCTTTGCAGGTCCTCTTTGTATTGCATACCTGCAACAGCTGATTTATTAAAAACAACAGCTTTGTCCATTACACTTACCGTATAACCAATGGCACGAACGGTTGAGGGTGAATAGGAGCTACCCATTGTAAATTTTGGTGAATTGGGTCCAATTAGATGTAATCGTTGCAAGGCTCATATGCAATTTGTAGATGCTGGTCGTCGTTACTAATGTCTTATGTGTAAAGTAACAACAGATGGTTAAAAAATCTTTAACTTTTACTTGTTTTCATTGATACTTATTTTTGTTCAACAGTGCCAACTGTATATTTGCAACATTTGGGCCACACCGGACGGCGTGTCGATAAATATGAACTTCTGAACTTGTATTGGGTACATATGAGTTTTTGTGTAAATGTGTGCGTACAAATAGCTCTCAAGGTAAACCTCAACTCATATCCAACATCAATGCCTCGCAATCAATTGTGGATGCTGTACGCACTACATTGGGTCCACGCAGTATGGACAAGCATATTGTTGATTCCAGTGGTAAGGCCACAATTTCAAATGATGGTGCAACCATTATGAAACTATTGGATATTGTGCATCCAGCCGTAAAACTGTAATCGACATCGCCAAATCTCAAGATGCTGAGGTAAGTTTTTTGTTATATTAGAATGTTCAGTAGTACTTTAAGCAGGTGAAATCTTAAAACAAGGTAAACCATATGTTGAGGAAGGCGTATCATCATTAAAGCTATACGTAAAGCATTATAATTATGCATGATTAAATATGACATGGCTGTACATGTCGAAGCGCCAATCAAAGGAACAACAAAGTGCTTTATTGGAAAAATGCTCTGCATGTGGTGGTGGTGCTGTTATGACTACAGCTAATGATAATAATTCAAGTGTTTTGGGTCAATGTGATTACTTTGAAGAACGTCAAGTTGGTGGTGAACATTTCAACATTTTCCAAGGTTTGATAGTGGGTTTGACATTAATTTCATTTTTATAGTTTATAATTATTTAAAGGTTGCGTTAATGCTAGAACATATACATTGATTTTACGTGGCGGTGCCGAACAATTTTTGGAAAAAACTGAGCTTCGTTACATGATGCTATAATGATTGTGCGGCGTACAATTAAACATGATTCTGTTGTTGCTGGTAAGTCAAAATACAAATTGAAAAAATGTCTAATCCTAAATTGTTAAGTAATATTATGAAAAGATTGTGTCCAACTCCGGAAGAAAAAACTATAAAATTTGTGTAAGTGAAATGATAATTATTGCTTTTGGTTGTAGTTTGGAGGCATCGTCTTCGAATGCCTTCTGGTCCTATATGTCGTTTCTTTTGCAAACTACCTGTAAGGCGTTAAACTGATCAGTAACGTCGCCGTGGACTCGTTCAGTGTAATGGCGACCCCAAGTTCCTTGTGGAAATAGGGGGTGGGGCGGGATGGCTTAGAAGCTTTAAAGTGATGATATTAATCGTTCCCGAGTTGGTTGTTGTTGTTGTAGCAGTGCTTCGCCCCACCTAATAGGTGCGACCGATCACAAATTGTCATCGATATCCTCTAACGGGAGTCCAAAGAAACTTGCTGTTTCAACAGGGGTGGAGCATAATGAAAGAGGTGTTAGAGCGTGGTTCCACATTACAATTAAAGAGATGGTTGGTGTCATGTGGGGACACATTGCAAGCGGGGCACACATTTTGTATGTCGGGGTTGATTTTGGATAGGTAAGATTTTAACCTGTTACAGTATCCAGAACGAAGTTGAGCTAGAGTGACTCGCTTTTCCCTGGGGAGTATGCGGTCCTCTTCCGCAAGTTTTGGGTACTGTTCTTTGAGTACTGATTCACCGGGCAATTCCTAGCATAAAGGTCCGACGCCTGTTTGTGGAGTTCACTGAGGACCTGCTTGTGTTTTTTTGCTTCATACGGCTGAGTTATCAACTGTCGTATTTCCTCAAAATGCTTACGGAGATTACTCTTTAATCCCCTAAGCGGTGTTGGATCAACAATCAGATGTCTGTTGGGATGCCCAGGTTTCTGAGTATTCTACAGGAACTGTTTGGTTAGCATTTCATTTCTTTCCCTTATTGGGAATTTTCTCGCTTCATTGTGCAGGTGGTGTTCCGAGGACATAAGAAGGCAGCCCGTAGCGGTTTGTATTTGTATTTGTATTTATTAGGCAATTCATCCCAGCACAACAATTTGGCAAAAATTATTTTATAGTACTACTCGGTAAAAGGCATAAAATAGGAACAATTTAAACTTGAAACCTAAAGCTAATGACTATGGCTAAGAAAAGGTTACAATAAATAATATATTTAATAAATAGTAAATAAATAAATAAACGAATGATAGAGTAATTTGCTTAGAAGAAATCAGTATTTTAATTGTCTAGGTTACTATAGAAACTTGTTAATTCTTTATTGAAGAGCAGAGCATTGCTTATAAGCCTAAGCCTAGAAGGGAGCAAGTTCCAAAGACGTATGGAAGTAATGAAGAACTGGCGATCAGATATTAGCACACGATGTCGGAAGTGGGTAAGGAGAACAGATCTAGACGACTAGAGAAAATTTAGCCTCCGATACAGATAGTCAGGTTCCTTCATATATATTTATTTATGTAGCGTAGTGAGCGTTTTAAATTTAATAAGGTTATCGAAAGAAATGTTTAGCAACCTGTAAGCATGATGAGAGACGTGGTCAAGTCTTTTCAACCCATAGACGTATCTAGCAATGTTGTTATAAACAACATTAAGTTTCCTATTACATACATAGTCACAATTAGAGTAAACCTCACAACCATAAAGGAGCGTAGGTATTAAGTACGCTTTTGCTATTAGGAGACGAATATGTAACGGAGTAAAATATTGTGTAAGCCAGAGTGTACGAAGCATCCCATACACTTTTCCCACTGTGGGAAGATGTGATCTTTCCACGTCAAGGTTTTGTTAAAAACTACACCTAGATTTTTTGCCGTGCCAACGTATTCTATAATAGTGTTGTCTAAAATAAAATTTTCCATTCCACTTTTATCTAGTGACCTTCTATGAATGACTATACATTTCGACTTCTTAGGGTTAAGACATAAGCCGTTCATAGAAGCCCACGTACCAATTTGACACAAATCGTAATTTAAGTTATTAATACATGAACTGGTACGATCACTAGGGCAGCACATATACAATTGTACGTCGTCAGCATAAATGTGAATATTGCAATTCTTGAGAACACCAGGCAAATCGTTTATATACAAAACAAATAACAGGGGACCAAGGATTGAGCCTTGTTGGACTCCTCTTAAAACACTGACGAAGTCAGGCTTTCTGCTACCAACACTTACTGCCTGAGTTCGGTTGGCCAAATACGATCTGATTAGGGCTGTTGCACAATTGGAGAAATTAAATAGGTTGTCCAGCTTCTTGCAGAGAACGGTGTGGTCGACCGAGTCAAACGCTTTTGAATGGTCGAGAAGAGTCAGGAAAGCAGTAAAATTGTTGTCAAATTGTTCTCGAATATCCTCTATCACCGATAGGAGCGCCGTTTTAAAGCTACGATTTGACCTGAATCTAGACTGGGAATCTGTGAGAAGGTTATTATCCTGCACATAAGTATTTATCTGGCAGTGCAAAATTCGTTCGGCGACCTTGGAAAGGAAAGGCAGAATAGCTATAGGTCTATACTCCTTGTTTTGCTTGGGGATTGGGATTACCTTAGCAACTTTCCAACATTTGGGAAATACACAGGACGTCAGCACAGAGTTAACCAAGTAGGTTAAGTGAGGAAGGATTTTAGGAAGAATTGTTTTTAACAAGTAAGGAAGGCTAAGTTCGGGTGTAACCGAACATTACATACTCAGTTGAGAGCTATGGAGACAAAATAAGGAAACTCACCATGTAGGAAAATGAACCTAGGGTAACCCTGGAATGTGGTTGTATGACATGTGTATCAAATGGAAGGTATTAAAGAGTATTTTAAGAGAGAGTAGGCCATAGTTCTATGGATGGACGCCATTTAGGGATATCGCCATAAAGGTGGACCAGGGCTGACTCTAGAATTTGTTTGTACGATATGGGTATCAAATGAAAGGTGTTACTGAGCATTTTAAGAGGGAGTGGGCCTTAGGTCTATCGGTAGACGCCTTTTCGAGATATCGCCATTAAGGTGGACCAGGGGTGACTCTAGAATGTGTTTGTACGATATGGGTATCAAATGAAAGGTGGTAATGAGTATTTTAAAAGGGAATGGGCTTTAGTTCTATAGGTGAACGCCTTTTCGAGAAATCGCCATAAAGGTGGACCAGGGGTGACTCTAGAATATGTTTGTACGATATGGGTATCAAATGAAAGCCGTTAATGAGTATTTTGAAAAGGAGTGATCCTTAGTTCCATAGGTGGACGCCGTTTCGAGATATCGCCATAAAGGTGGACCAGGGGTGTTTCTAGAATGTGTTTGTACGATATGGGAATCAAATGAAAGGTGTTACTGAGCATTTTAAGAGGGAGTGGGCATTAGGTCTATAGGTGGACGCCTTTTCGAGATATCGCCATTAGGGTGGGCCAGGGGTGACTCTAGAATGTTTGTACGATATGGGTATCAAACGAAAAGTGTTACTGAGCATTTTAAGAGGGAGTGGGCATTAGGTCTATAGGTGGACGCCTTTTCGAAGTGTCGCCATTAGGGTGGGCCAAGGGTGACTCTAGAATGTGTTTGTATGATATGGGTATCAAATGAAAGCTGTTAATGAGTATTTTGATAAGGAGTGATCCTTAGTTCCATAGGTGTACGCCGTTTCGAGATATCGCCATAAAGGTGGTCCAGGGGTGTTTCTAGAATGTGTTTGTACGATATGGGAATCAAATGAAAGGTGTTACTGAGCATTTTAAGAGGGAGTGGGCATGAGGTCTATAGGTGGACGTCTTTTCGAGATATCGTCATTAGGGTGGGCCAGGGGTGACTCTAGAATGTGTTTGTACGATATGGGTATCAAACGAAAGGTGTTACTCAGCATTTTAAGAGGGAGTGGGCATTAGGTCTATAGGTGGACGCCTTTTCGAGATATCGCCATTAGGGTGGGCCAGGGGTGACTATAGAATGTTTGTACGATATGGGTATCAAACGAAAGGTGTTACTGAGCATTTTAAGAGGGAGTGGGCATTAGGTCTATAGGTGGATGCCTTTTCGAGATATCGCTATTAGGGTGGGCCAGGGGTGACTCTAGAATGTGTTTGTACGATATGGGTATCAAATGAAAGGTGGTAATGAGTATTTTAAAAGGGAGTAATCCTTAGTTCTACAGGTGGACGCCTTTTCGAGATATCGCCATAAAGGTGGACCAAGGGTGACTCTAGAATGTTTGTACGATATGGGTATCAAACGAAAGGTGTTACTGAGCATTTTAAGAGGGAGTCGGCATTAGGTCTATAGGTGGACGCCTTTTCGAGATATCGCCATTAGGGTGGGCCAGGGTGACTCTAGAATGTGTTTGTACGATATGGGTAGCAAATGAAAGGTGGTAATGAGTATTTTAAAAGGGAGTAATCCTTAATTCTATAGGTGGACGCCTTTTCGAGATATCGCCATAAAGGTGCACCAAGGGTGACTCTAGAATGTTTGTACGATATGGGTATCAAACGAAAGGTGTTACTGAGCATTTTAAGAGGGAGTGGGCATTAGGTCTATAGGTGGACGCCTTTTCGAGATATCGCCATTAGGGTGGGCCAGGGGTGACTCTAGAATGTTTGTACGATATGGGTATCAAACGAAAGGTGTTACTGAGCATTTTAAAAGGGAGTGGGCATTAGGTCTATAGGTGGACGCCTTTTCGAGATATCGCCATTAGGGTGGGCCAGGGGTGACTCTATAATGTTTGTACGATATGGGTATCAAACGAAAGGTGTTACTGAGTATTTTAAGAGGGAGTGGGCATTAGGTCTATAGGTGGACGCCTTTTCGAGATATCGCCATTAGGGTGGGCCAGGGGTGACTCTAGAATGTGTTTGTACGATATGGATATCAAATTAAAGGTATTAATGAGGGTTTTAAAAGCGAGTGGTTCTTAGATGTATATGTGAAGGCGTTCTCGCGATATCGACCAAAATGTGGACCAGGTGATCCAGAAAATCATGTCGGGTACTGCTAATTTATTTATATATGCAATACCACTAACAGTATTCTTGCCAAGATTCCAAGGGCTGTTGATTTCGCCTTGTAGAACTTTTTCATTTTCTTCTACTTAATATGGTAGGTGTCACACCCATTTTACAAAGTTTTTTCCAAAGTTATATTTTGCGTCAATAAACCAATCCAGTTACCATGTTTCATCCCTTTTTTCGTATTTGGTATAGAATTATGGCATTTTTTTCATTTTTCGTAATTTTCGATATCGATAAAGTGGGCGTGGTTATGGTCGGATTTCGGCCATTTTTTATACCAAGATAAAGTGAGTTCAGATAAGTACGTGGGCTAAGTTTAGTAAAGATATATCGGTTTTTGCTCAAGTTATTGTGTTAACGGTCGAGCGGAAAGACAGACGGTGGACTGTGTATAAAAACTGGGCGTGGCTTCCACCGATTTCGCCCATTTTCACAGAGAACAGTTACCGTCATAGAATCTATGCCTCTACCAAATTTGAGAAGGATTGGTAAATGTTTGTTCGACTTATGGCATTAAAAGTGTTCTAGACAAACTAAATGAAAATGGGCGGAGCCACGCCCATTTTGAAATTTTCTTTTATTTTTGTATATTGTTGCATCATATCATTACTGGAGTTGAATTTTGACTTAATTTACTTATATACAGTAAATATATTAAATTTTTTGTTAAAATTTGAATTAAAAAAAAAAATTTTTTAAAAAGTGGGCGTGTTCTTCATCCAATTTTGCTAATTTTTATTTAGCACATATATAGTAATAGTAGTAACGTTCCTGCCAAATTTCATCATGATATCTTCAACGACTCCCAAATTACAGCTTGCAAAACTTTTAAATTACCTTCTTGTAAAAGTGGGCGGTGCCACGCCCATTGTCCAAAATCTTACTAATTTTCTATTCTGCGTCATAACGTGAACCCATCTACCAAGTTTCATCGCTTTAACCGCCTTTGGCAATGAATTATCGCATTTTTTCGGTTTTTCGAAATTTTCGATATCGAAAAAGTGGGCGTGGTTATAGTCCGATATCGTTCATTTTAAATAGCGATCTGAGATGAGTGCCTAGGAATCTACATACCAAATTTCATCAAGATACCTCAAAATTTACTCAAGTTATCGTGTTAACGGACGGACGGACATGGCTCAATCAAATTTTTTTTCGATACTGATGATTTTGATTTATGGAAGTCTATATCTATCTCGATTCCTTTATACCTGTACAACCAACCGTTATCCAATCAAAGTTAATATACTCTGTGAGCTCTGCTCAACTGAGTATAAAAATTTCGGACATATACCATCGAACCCCATAGCATTAGACTTTACTGAAAGAATGGCTTGAACGACATCACAATCATCGACATTAGCAAACTCAAGAGGACCAAAATCAACATTAGCGCGAATACAATAATTGTCAGCACATATATTGTCAGTTGAGATTGGCAGATTTACAAAATTTATATTTATCTCGTTAATGCCTACATCAGGGAGGACAGAAATATCGCATTTGGATTTTCCGATACCAATATGTTTAATCGACTTCCAAGTTTCCTTCGAACTCAAAGCAGCACTAAACTTGTTATTATAAAATTTCTGCTTAGCTGACCTAATGGCTTTGTTTGCAGCGATCCTAGCTGCTTTGAAGCAGTTGTGAGCCTCCAGGGTTTTGTATCTTTTCCATCGTGAGTAAGCAAGGTTACGCTGGTGAATTAAGTGTTTTGGATTGGCACTAAACCAAGGGGTATTATTGTGTGTAGCAGCTTTGCACATGCTGGCACATGGTTGTCGAAAAGCCTAATAATATGGTTCTGTAGGAATGATACCTGATCATCGACCGATGTCAGCGTACGAATCAAGCTCCATTCGACCGATTCCACCGCTGCATTAAGGGAACTGTAATCTATGCTTCTAAAATCACGATACGTAAAGGAACATTGGATGTGTGACGTTTGAAAGTTGTAACTAAGAAATATCAGATCGTGTTTTGAAAAGCAAGATGCCGACAATTGATCGTAGTGGCATTTTTCAGGGGCTCATTCACAAAAAATAAATCCAGCAAAGACGAATTTGAGTCAGTAAAGTGTGCAGGTGAAGTTAAATTGGTGAGAAAAAGTCCAAGAGACTCCATACTTAGTTTTAGAATTGAGTCGACGAGAAGGTTGGAGTTGAAATCCCCAGCGATGATTATATTATCATAGCTTATAAGTAGAGGCTCGAGAAATTCAATAAAGCCAGAGAAGTCAACTCCACGATTAGGTCTGTATGCACAGCCGATAAGAAGCCTTTCATTATTTACAGAGAACACGTCTACGAACACAGTTTTGGGGGCAGCATTTTGGCAGGCCTGCATTTTCTTCCAACCTTTAGGCTTGGCGACCATATCGGAGACGCGCACCATGCAAACGTCTATTTATATTTACCCCAAGTACTGCCGATTTATCGACTTATATTAAATATTTGTTACAGCTCTGGGTAATGTCATATGGTCGACATTTGGCGCGGCCTTGTTTTAAATAAGGTCGCCGATGATTTGGTTGGTGACAATATCAGGTTTCGCGAGGCTAGATAGATAGATAGCTGTTTTTTTTGTTTATTACAAAGCTCATCGATGTAGGAAACAATAGCATAGGCGTAGAAGCAATAGTGACTACTAGTGGTAAAGGTAGCTATTGATATGTAGAAGTTAAGCAGAAGTTTGAATATGAGTTTTTTTAAGTTATTGCAAAGAAAGCGTTGTTTCTAAGAATGTTTCTGAGAATGAAGAATAAAACCTATTCAAACTCAATTTTGACCAGGACAAAGCCGCTGAGACTTCGCTATACTTTAACATACAATACGTTACCCCATTTTAGCACAACTATCATTTTTTGATTTTATTAAATTTTATAAAATGTTTCTTCCTCTACAGTTCCATTTCGGTATTGGATGGTAAATATGGCTTTCGCATTTTCTCCATCAATAACTGTGACAAGGTGGAAGAAATCTATGCGCGTAAATCGCAACATATTATCTTGGTGGAGCGTTTCTTCAATAGCTCTCTAGTGGTGATGTTGACAGCAGAGAAACCCAACTGTTTACAAATGTTACACTTCAAAAAGAATCAAAATATCTGCCACTGCGTCTACGGCTCAAATACCCACAGTATATGAATGAATCGAACGCACCTAATTGTCTGCCTAACGGATAGTATACATATTCATCAAATCGAAAATATTGCACCAAACTAACTGGGTCTGAATACTGAAACAGTACACATATTCAAATTCGATGAGAAGGCTGTGATGATGGTATAGAGTGAGTTTTTGAATAACATACGAAAACCACTTTAACCCATCTATATATTTGCATTACAGCTAAAGCTTTACAAACAGCAAAAATTGCTGGCGCCAAGCAATTGGAAAAGGCAGTGAAGCATTCATCACACTGTACGGATGGTGCAAAGTTAGAAACTGCTGTTGTAACTGCAGCCACCGACACAACGGTATCTCTACTTCGCCGAGTAGCGGCTCGTCCGACTATCTATCGAAGACAGTATAATCATATCTTTTGCCAACACAGGTTAGCGATGTGCTTGCACAGGAAAAGATTTCAATTGGAAAACAAAAACCAATTAAGAGAGTTTATGTTGTTATTAAACTACTTTTCTTTATACCAACTGTATTAATTTAAGTTGCAATTTCATGTGCATATATAATAAGGGATGTCGTGATACGATTGCTGTCGGAATTATATTTGAAACCAATCAATACTCCTGCTAAGGGTTGGAGAATTATTGCTTGAATGATTAGATTTAGAACAATAATAAGTCTGACTCAATTACTAGTCGTACATTTTTAAGTTCATCAATTACGACAGCAATCGGTTTCCACGACACCTTTGAATATTCTTGATCTGAAAAAAGAGTAAACCTAATCTGAATTTCTACTAAGCTTTAAGTTGTAGATTATTCAAATAATTGGAGTTTTTTCTAAAGCTTAAAATTATTTTCTGTTCGCTTGGAAAGGTTTCAATTGGAAGACGAAAACCAGTTAAGCGAGTTTATTATTAAGATACTTACTTTTCTTTGAGCGGCCACCATGGTGTGATGGTAGCGTGCTCCGCCTATCACACCGTATGCCCTGGGTTCAACTCCCGGGCAAAGCAACATCAAAATTTTAGAAATAAGATTTTTCAATTAGAAGAACATTTTTCTAAGCGGGGTCGCCCCTCGGCAGTGTTTGGCAAGCACTCCGGGTGTATTTCTGCCATGAAAAGCTCTCAGTGAAAACTCATCTGCTTTGCAGATGCCGTTCGGAGTCGGCATAAAACATGTAGGTCCCGTCCGGCCAATTTGTAGGGAAAATCAAGAGGAGCAAGACGCAAATTGGAAGAGAAGCTCGGCCTTAGATCTCTTCGGAGGTTATCGCGCCTTACATTTATTTTATTTACTTACTTTTCTTTATATGAACTGTATTAATTTAAGTTACAATTTCATGTACATATATAATAAAGTATGTCGTGGTACGATTGCTATTGGAATTAGATTTGAAACCAATCAATACTTCTGCTAAGGGTTGCAGAATTATTGCTGGAATGTTTAGATTTAGAACAATAATAAGTCTGACTCAATTACTAGTCGTACATTTTTAAGTTCACCAATTACGACAGCAATCTGATTCCACGACACCTTTGAATATTCTTGATCTGAAAAAAAAGTAAACCTAATCTGAATTTCTACTAAGCTTTAAGTTGTAGATTATTCAAATAATTGGAGTTTTTTCTAAAGCTTAAAATTATTTTCTGCTCGCTTAGAAAAGATTTCAATTGGAAAACATAACCCAATTATGCGAGTTTATTTATTATTAAAGTACTTACTTCTTTTTTATATGAACTGTATTAATATAAGTTCCAATTTCATGTACATATATAATAATATTGAAAATAATAAATGTTGAAAATTCAATTTTTTTGGTTCATATTTTATTCATATGGCTGCTCCAGGTAAAGTAAATCGGCAGGTAAAATTCAAGTTATATACCTATATACCTTTTTTATTTTAGTTCAGAAAGCTGCAATTGAGGTTCGAAAGTTACAATTGAAGTTCAAAAATTTCAATTCAAGTTCAGAAAATTTTAATTCAAGCTCAGAATTTCTATTTGTAGTTCATAAAATTAAAATTGAAGTTCAGAATTTCTGTTTGTAGTTCAGAAAATTATAATTGAATTTAATTGTAATTTTCTGAACTTCAGTTGTAATTTGCTGAACTGCAGTTGAAATTCCTGAGCTTCAATTATAATTTACTGAACTTCTATTGAAAATTGTGAACTTCAATTGTAATTTTTTGAACTTGAATTGAAATTCCCGAGCTTTCAGAACTTCAATTGCAACTTTCAAATTTTTTTTACATAAAATAAACAATTTAAAATTTTTTCTGAAATTTAAAGTGGTGAATTGCCTACCAGTGGTTTGAAACCACTTGCATTCGTGTTGGCGCTTCTCTATATCATTAATATAACAATATCTTTTGAATAATTTAATTAATACACAAATATACATTTTTTTCCTTTACATTTTAGAAATGTGTACAAAAATATGTAATTTTACATATCGCAACCTAACCCTTAAAGTATTTCAACTCATAATCAGAGTAAATTTGTGTTGAATGTTGATTTATACCACGAAAATAACAAAATTGGTAACAAAACCAGGCTAAACGATAACGTTAACTACCAAAAAAAATCTATTTCACGATGCTTTCATGGATCGTTTACACTTAAATATCGATCTGAAATTTTTTTAAGTTTTCACATTTTTTAGTTTAAAATGCGATATATGCATTCAATGGAATAATTTTAGATTGAATGTACTTCATGCAATTTTCCTTCTTCGTGATTTTACACTAATAAACGTAGGTACTCATAGTAATTTTTTGTTTTGAATTATGTGATTACAATATTTATAAGGACTATTTAGTTGATGGTATTGGTACTGTCAGTTAAATTAATCAGCAATTATTTATATTCAAATTATTTTTTTGTTATACATCTATTTTATAAATTTTGGTTAAAAATTATTGACAAATTCGTTGCAATTAGATTGCTTTAAAAATCTTTGCAAACTTTGTGCGATTGTTGAACATTTTTTAATTAGAGCATAAAAAGCTTAGATTAGTAAAGTAGGAAAAAACTTAGAATTATTTCAGGTAAGTTCATCACAAATATTTATATTCAAAATAATTTTTTGTTATACATTGCATTTAAATTGCTTTAAAAATCTTTGCAAACTTTCTGCGATTGTTGAATATTATTTTAATTAGAGCATAAAAAGCTTAGATTAGTAACGTAGGAAAAAACTTAGAATTATTTCAGTTAAGTTCATCACAAATATTTATATTCAAAATACTTATTTCTTATACATCTAGTTAATAAATTTTTGGTTAAAAATTATTGAAAAATTTGTTGCAATTAAATTGCTTTAAAATTCTTTGCAAACTTTGTGCGATTGTTGAATATTATTTTAATTAGGCATACAAACCTTAGAATAGGAACGTAGGAAAAAACTTAGAATTATTAGGTTCTTATATAGTTTTTAATCAAGATTATTTCAGTGTGTCTTGTTCGTTTGTTGTATGTAGGTTTATGCTGTTGCAGAGCTGGATTTATTGGTCAGATACCGCCTTTGTTTATGCCGGTTGTGGCTCAGCGTTAAACACCCTCTCATGCTGTCTTCGAAGTCGATCCTGCCTTGAAGTTTGAAAAGGTCTAAATTAATAGGAATGGACAATGAAAATAATGACATTTTAAAACAATTTAAATTACACTACCAAAAAGTACGCTGTTCACGAGTTTCAGTTTAGATAAAGATCGTGTGCCATGTACTCCGTCCCAGTTAAAATTGAAAAGAACGTTGTCAGAAAAAAGTTTTCTCATTACTCCAATAATGTCTGATGATGCATCTTTCAGCATAAAGATATATCATTTCTAAATGAAAACCACCAATTTAAGTTATGAAATACAATTAAAAATATTCAAAAATACCATTGATTCTTGATAATCATCCGAGTCCAACTTTTTCTCAATGTCATAAACTGAATCCAACGATGTTAGTGGCATAACGATAGAGAGCTCGGTGTGAGTATCATTTTCCGTTTCTCCGCTGATACGGCATCTGGAAGCTGAAATTATAGCATAAATAATAATTAAAGAGAATCAAGGTATTGCGGCTACAATTACTAGGGTTTCACAAATAACAGTTCAATATTTCACTATGCACCTTTTCTTCAATCTTAGTCAATCTAAATTCCAGGTCGATATGCTTCTGTAATATTGTTTGTAGTATCGCCATTATATTTTCGTTTGTTGTAGGGAATGTTCCTTCGTTGGTTAAGGAAGTAGCCGCATTATTCAAAACGGTACTCGTTGTATTTAAGGAGGAGTGAAAGGACGCGCTGTGTTGTGCTACATCGATGATGTAGTCGTATCCCTAAGGTAATCAGCTGTTTATTGTTACGACGGTAAACCAAAAACCAATTGGTTGGCTACGATACGGTTACGACCTTAGCGGCACCAATAATTGATTGCATTGATTCTCATAAGTTTGGTCGAATCAGCTGTTATAAGGTTGCCGATACGGTTACCGATAAAGCACCAATGTCTGCAGCTTTAGTTGACGCGATAAACGTAAAAAGCCAAAGCAAAGATGATAAATTATGAAGAGACGTCACTCGTTACTCGCAGCCATATGCTCAATGTTTTCTAAGAGGTAGTCGCTGGTTTTTTTGGGCGAGATGTGCATAAAATGTCTTCTAACCATTTTCGTGGGGTACTTGCGTTTATTTTTCCGCCTGTATTTAATTAACTAATTACTTCTCTTTCCAAAAATTACAGTTGCATAAAGTGCCTACACTGTAGGAATAAATGCGAGACAATTCAAAAATGTCCCTCTTAGAAAAAATTCGGCATATATTTTTTGATTTCTGGGAGTTACTCGCCACTCGTAGCAGACTGGTGGCTCTTATTTTATTTATCCTCTTTGCAATGTTGCTCAACACAAGTTTCCTGAAAGCGCCGATTGTGCCGCAGCCATTTTGACGAGGCCATTTACAGTACGGCATCACATCACCGCAATCAGCTGTTCTATTTGTTTTGAACCGAGGTTCCTATAGCTTTCGTAATGTTGCGGACATTTTTAATAAATTCCAATAAATATGTGCCGTTGCTTCACAGAAGACAGCAAGTAAGATTAAAATTAACGAGTTACTGAATATAATTTAGATCATACATGACCAACAGCTATCAGCACCAAGTACGGTGAGCACAGTGCTCGATGATGAAACACTATTGGATCAAGCGCATATAGACGAAGCTGTGAGAGTGCATCCTTTGTTGGCTAGAGTGTCCCTGGCACAATGGCGTAATGTACATGAAACACTCATCAATCACGGTCTCAATACGAGCAATTTTCTGCGCATTGCAACCGGTAATCCGGAGGTGTTTGCACGTCCGACACAACGTCTAGTTGATGAAATGGAATTTTGGCGCAGCTTTCAATTCACCGAGAAGCTAATGTTTTTACTGCTAACAAAATATCCAGAACTTTTAGATGTGAACGAAAACATGCGTTTACGTAAACATATTGGTTATTTGAAATCATTTGCTGGCACTAGCAAAAATGTTTGGAAATTGTTAATGAATTGTCCGGATTTACTTGAACAGTCGGAGCGACCTGTCGAAGAAAAGGTGACGTACTTGAAAGAGGTAATGCGTGTGGAAATACCTGAAATAATAAAATTAGAAGCGTTATCTAAGCCATTAGAGGAGATACGTTGCCGCCATGTCTTTCTTGAAAGACAGGGTCTATTCAAACCAAGACCATTTAAAGTAGATCCAGATGAGCCAACTAAGAATCCACTTTTATATCAAATAACCAATAAATCGGACAATGCATTTGCAACTAAGGTGTGCCATGTTACACTTGCTGAATTTGAAGCATTTAAAGAGTTGTACGCACGGGAATTGAAACGAAAACAGGATGCTGAATACGAAGATGTGGATATGCAGCTAGTACGCGGGTATAAAAAGCATTGAAAAGCTCGTAGATATTTTTGTTAGTTACATGTTACATATATTAATTAAATTAAAAAAAAAAAAACAATTGTTTTAAAATTCCGATGTGAATTTCTTATTCGAACGATTTGCACAAATTTGTTTTATCCTCTGTGTAAGTAACGCCCAATTGTCTACGAATTTGATCCTCAATATATTACAATGCCAAACTTTCTTTATGATCAAGTAAATCACTTTGTGTTTTGTGCTCTAAAATGCAATGACGTACCTCTTCTGCTTCAAAACTCAGCGCTAAGCGATTGGGAAAATATGTTGATAAATCACTTTTTGGCAATGGAAATTCTTTTTCTTCACCATTTACATCTATAATTTTCACAGGACACCAATAGTCCGGCACCTAGTTTCATTGAAAATTCCATAGCTCATATTAATTTATGTATAAACGTTTTTTATATCGTCTTTGAAAGTTCAAACCACATATAAAACGGCTTTCACTATAGAGGGATCTTCATACCAAAAAGTGGAAGAAATGCCATGCGCCCGGTAGTAAGCCGACAGTCTTGGAGGCGAATTGATATAACCACCTCAAATCTTCAAAGAACACATGACCAAGAACAGTTGTTTGGAACTTTCACCGACGATATGTTTACGACTATAAATTATACTAACAGTCATAGTGCCATCGGTTCCTTTTATAATTGCTTTATTATCGAATCGTTTCAGACTGCTAAGCATTAGTTCAGCTTTCCGATCAGGTCCATAATGTAGCACAATATTAGCTTCTTCATCAACACCATCCTTATTCAATGTACCATTAGCCATGATATTTTGTGGGAAATATCCGAATATCCACAATGCGAACTGTAAAGCATAGACACCCAATTCAAGTGTAACACCACCACCAAGACTACGCCGCCTAAGAGGAAATACAAATTCAGAGATAAGTAATAAGTAAATGATTTACTCATCCACTATACATCACTTACATTACACGGCCGACTTTTTCCATTGGCAAACCGAATGTGCAATTAACATTGAGCACCTCACCCAGGGTGTTGCTCTCGATCTGTTTGCGTATGTATTGATATGCGGGTACACAACGTGACCAAATTCCCTCCATAAGGAAACAGCCTTTGCTATGCGAATGTCCTATCAATTCCAACGTTTGATCCTCATTCATACAAAGTGGTTTCTCACAGAGTACATGCTTGCCATGGTCCAACATCATGCGACTTATTTCTAAGTGAAAGGGGTTTAGTGATGAAATGTAGACAACATCTAAAATGAAAGAGACTACAGTTGATACATGAAGGTAAATAACGGGAAGAGGTTTCTGACATGCATCTTTTGTGACCATACCACTTTTGTTCAATGCTTGGTTTACGTTAACCGGAAATTTATCTGACAGAAATAGTTAGTTCAAGTGTTGAATGAGAAGCGCCTGAATTACACGGGCAAGATTGTAGTTAAATTAAGTGAGGGTGGAAAGGAATAGGTCTCTGAGAGATTGCTTCAAAATTTTTATTGAAATTTCAGGACAATGAGTCCTCACAAATTGGGAGATCGATCAAGCATAAATAAAACTTCAGGCCCATCTATCGAGATGTTCTTTATGTTAAAATGCACATTCGTAATAAATTGAAACATCCAGCACCACACGACATTGACACATAAGAAAGTCGTGAGGTTAGAAGACACTTCAAAGGGAGTTCTCCAGACGTTCATGACATGAATTTCTTCGAAAGCTGAGGTAGCACAACCGAGCGGCCAATGCCAAAATACTGCTCTCAGAACCGTCACGGGCTGTCTTCTTATGTCCCCAGAACACCATCTACATAATGAGGCGAGAATACTCCCCATTAGGGAGAGAAATGAGATGCTAACCAAACAATTCCTGTTGAATTCCCAGAAACCTGGTCATCCCAACAGACATGTTGTTGTTGTAGCAGTGCTTCGCCCCACCAAATAGGTGCGACCGATCACACATTGTCATCAATATCCTCTAACGGGAGTCCAAGGAAACTTGCTGTTTCAACAGGGGTGCACCATAATGAGAGGGGTTTTAGAGGCGTTGTGGTTCCACATTACAATTGAAGATATGGTTGGTGTCATGTGGGGACACATTGCAAGCAGGGCCAACATTTTGTATATCGGGGTTGATTCTGGATAGGTAAGAGTTTAACCTGTTACAGTATCCAGAACGAAGTTGAGCTAGAGTGACTCGCGTTTCCCTGGGGAGTATGCGTTCCTCTTCCGCAAGTTTTGGGTACTGTTCTTTGAGTACTGGATTCACTGGGCAATTCCTGGCATAAAGGTCCGACTTGTGGAGTTCACTGAGGACCTGCATGTGTTTTTTTGCTTCATGCGGCTGAGTTGTCAGGTGCTGTATTTCATCAAAATGCTTACGGGGATGACTCCTTAAGTCCCTTGGCGGTGTTGGCTCATCAATCAGATGTCTGTTGGGTTGCCAAGGTTTCTGGGTATACAACAGGAACTCTTTGGTTATCATCTCATTTCTCTCTCCCATCAGGGAGATGGTGTTCTGGGGACATACGAAGACAGCCCCTGGCGGTTCTGAGAGCAGTATTTTGGCCGGCCAGTAGCTTCTTCCAGTGAGTAGTTTTTAGGCTTGGCGACCATATAGGGGACGCGTAGCATGCAATCGGCTGGCCAATTGCTTTGTATGTGGTAATGAGCGTTTCTTTGTCTTTTCCCCAAGTACTGCCAGCAAGGGATTAGAGGATTTTATTACGGCTCTGGATTTTCGGTATAATTGCGGCTGCATGCTCACCAAAACGTAGATGCTGATCAAACGTTACACCCAAGATTTTGGGGTGTAGGACAGTCGGTAGCGTAGTGCCATATCGACGTGGATGTTCAAAATGGTCGACATTTGGGACGTCCAAGTTGTAAATAAGGTCGCGGAAAATTTAGTCGGTGATAATGCCAGGTTTCGCGGGGCGAAAAAACTGGAGAGATCATGGAGGTAGCCGTTTATTCTGTTGCAAAGCTCATTGATCTGTGAGCTTTGGGTCTGTGGCCATTATTTTGCAGCCATCGGCGATAAATAATGCCGATAAACCGAAGCAATGGGAATTCATAAATTAGTTTTTTAACCATCACTCAAAAGCCGCCACAACTATAATATTCAAGCTTATTAAGAGGTTCCCAATAAATACATATAAACAAAGTGTGATCACATTTCTGTATGAAATGAGTTTTAAAAGATCATCGCATAATAAGATTTTGCACATTGTGGAGTTCAGTATGAAAATATATGAAATGGTCGTAGGCCCACACCCCGTTTTAGTTCCCTTTAAGATTTCCATTTTGATAAAGACACAACCTGAATGTTTTATTGAGTCTTATCGATGTTGATGGTTCTTTTCCAAATATAGATCAGGTTCGTTCCGGTAACAACCGCTAATAAGGTACAAGCCCGACCACCTGGGGAACGATATAAGATGACCACATTAAACCTTCTTGACCGAAGGAAGCTCTGCGGGGGGGGGGGGGGGGGGGGGGGGGGGGGGGAGTGCGGATCGATTCGCGGAAAACAGTCGCAGATTTGAGTTTAAAAGTTATAAAAAAACAAAAAATTTTTTGTACTCGAGTCTCAAAAAAACGAAAATACTTTTGGTATTTTTTTTTTAGGAATTGAAATGTAATCAATTACTTTGCTGTGGAGGAAAGGAATTGATTACTTTTTCCAATTACTGAGGAATGTAATGGGTAATGTAATGGAATTGAATTTACCCAGCTCTGAATACGAGGAATGGGAGAAGGGAAAAAACTCGCACGGAATTTTTGTTTAGAATTGGGCTGAATATGAAAAATTTAAACATTATTTTATGTCTATAGTTAAAATTTTAAGAGGTTTGAGCGAATATATTTTTTAAATTGGATAGCTTGGTTTATTAATCACATTTATAATTATTGTACATACATTTGACTATCGGCCCAAAAGTAGGTATAATAGAGACCCTTTATTTTAGGATTCGTGTAAATATGGAGTTTTTGGTTCCATTGCCTTATTTTCTATATTTTATAGACTTGTAGACCTACATTGACACCCTATACACCTCTATTTTAGTATTATGTCTAATAAATTTTGTTGGGTCACGCTCTACTCTCTATGAGGAACTTGGGGTCGCCAATGCCTCGGATGCTAAAGAAACGTGGTTCGCCACGGGTAGGTGAGGTTGACAATTGGGTTGGAGAAGCTATAAATTGCGCTGGCAACCCATTCAAAGCTTCCGCAACTCACCTACGCGAGGCCAATCCTGTTATAAATATGAATATTTAGCAGGCAACAGCAACAACAAAAGCAGAGTAATAAAGATATTTGACAAAAGAAATTAACGATCTCAAATAGATGTATTGTTGTTGTAGCGATAGGGACACTCCCCGAAGGCCTTGGGGAGTGTTATCGATGTTGATGATCCTTTGCCGGATGCAGATCCGGTACGTTCCGGTACCAGGCCCGACCATCTCGGGAACGATTTTTTATGGCCACATGCGACCTTCTAGGCCATCCCACCCCCTAGATCCATGAGGAGTTCGGGGTCGCAGAGCCTCTGCTGTTAATGAAACAGGACTCGCCACGGATAGGTGAGGTTGACAATTGGGTTTGGAGAAGCTATGGTAATTCTTTACTTTAGCTCACAACTGCTAAAACTCGTCCAAAAATATTGCGAGGTGTCAAAAACGCGTTATGAACCCAGGACCACGAATCCGAAAGGGGAAATTAAATAATTAGTTTCTGTCAAAAGATATTTCCAAAACCGAAAAATGGCCCTGGAGAGTTCCGAAACCGGGGGTGGGATCCAAAGTAATTTTGCGCAGAACACCTTTCCTGGGTGGGTCCAACACCGGTTTGGAGACCAAAACTATATCTGCGCAAAACACTTTTACCCAGCTTTTCTTGTGGGTTCAACAAAATCATCAAAATTACAACAACCACATGAAAATTTTCTAATTTGTGATCTTGGGCCCAAAGCACTTCTTTTGACACCCCTCCCAATAATTTTGCACGAGTTTTAGCAGTTGTGAGCTAAAGTAAAGAATTACCCTATGATTTAAACAAATTATATATTTGAAACAATGGAAACAACTGAAAATGTTACACGAATACCACTCACTCACTATGATTTGCCCAAGTGAATCTGATTCTCAGGCTCCAAATAGTATTTTTTTTTTAATATACTTGTGCATTATTTTTTTACAATGTAGCTATTGGTTACTGTTAATTATACTTACCAACAAAGGCTTTTAACTCATAGTCAACGCCACAAGATTTACCCGTATCGCCAGGTGCGGGTTGTAGTGACACAGAAACTGGACAATAAGGAGGAACTTCAAACGTTCAGTTTGTTGTGGCGGATATATTTGCTCATGCGCTAAATACAAGTCTTTACGAAATGTCAGACCAAGCACGTCCAAATCCTCACGTTCATATCTGAAAGCGGCAAGTACTTGTCCAAACACCTTGCGATCTTTTTTCGGGATCGATGAAAACTACCCCGTCGATAGGATCAACATGTGAAATGTGGTCGACGAAATCACGATGGGACTTTTTGGTGGTAAAGTTCCTTTAAACTTAATTCATATTTTGGAATTCTTAGAAATATTGCAATCACCACTTTGATTGACCCACGGGTACCTCCGTAACGGGGGTGGAATCCATAGCATTTTTGCGCAAAACACCTTTCTGCATTGGTGGCCTTCGGCCGCGCTTATAAAAAATTACCCTGGGCTACGCCATGCCAAATCCGGGTGTGTGGTATAACCGTGGCTACCGCCACGGTGATGCACATTTTTTTTTGTGGGCACGAACACAACAACAACCACATGAAAATCACCAACTTCAACTGCAAATATCTCCGGACAGAGATAAAATTTTTATTTTCCGCCTTCGGATTATTGTTCTCGAAATTAATACGCGTCTTCTGACACCTCTCTCGTTATTTTTGGTAGCGTATTAGAAGTCGACCCCTCAACTAGACTATTACCATAGGGAACAATATTCGCAACGACCACCTTCATCAAAGCAGCGATAGTCACATTTTTCGCAATGTTCATTTATATACAAAAATAATTACCCCACCTGATGCTGAGCGACTATTTTTTCTTGGCTTTCCAATAAACATGCATTAAAAGACAACATAAATTGAAACATTTTCTCCACAACGTCTTTTCCACAATCACAAAAGAAATTGCATGCACGAATTGAATTATTCACTGTACGCAGATGCTACCAAAAATGCAATAACCTACATCCATTAAAACTCACTTGGTTCCTTTGTGAAAATATAAATGCAAATACCGTAGCGCACACAACACTTAATTTAAATTTAGTTTTTATTATATCCGAAATTATTTGTAAATAAATTTTTATTACTCTGATGTTGCGTTTCAAGCTGAAAATAACAAATGGCGGATTCGCAGAAAATTTTTGTGACGTATTTGAGGGTACATAGCATGTAAGAAAAGGCAAGCATATATGTATCGGGCATTTCAATTAGGCCATCTCATTCTACCATACTAACAATTGTGGAACAATGTGGGATATTTTGTTGTTGGTCGCCATCTTTGATCACTAGATTTTTGCTGGGAAGCATGCCAGGAGTACACCAGAATACAAAGCAGCATTGTGATTCATTTCGTCACATCCGTTTTCTTCTATAACCAGATTCATTCCATACTAGTCATTATAAATAGCTTGTAGATGCCACATAGGTGTAACCATACCCTTAGGATCTTTTCGTTCAAATCTTGTGGTGTAAAATGAGCAAACTTTTCATAAACATGCACACGTAAACTTGTGTTTGTTCTAAATTCTTCACCACATTCTAAACATCCACTGTTTGCTCATGTTCCTGTATTAAGTGTTTGCAAAAATACAATTGCGATGCAAATTCTTGATTACAATATGGACAAACAGTTAATTCTAAACTTTTCGTTGTTACATCAATTGTTTCAGCGTGTTGTGCACGTAAATAAAAATTCACACTTGAATGTGTTTTAGTCTTCCAATCGCATAATTTACATTTTAAATAATGACTACTGGGCATATGAGAAATCTCAAGGTCCAATAATTTGTTGAAGCTTGGTGTAGCAGTTTGAAAATCACACAATTTACATTTTGCACCACGTTCTTTATATTTAAATTGTAAATGTTCTGGTTTCTCTAGACGATGCATAAAATTTAGATGCTTTTTCCAACAATGTGCTGAATTTAATTGAAATTCATACATTGGGCATTACCTCATGATACATTTTCCATAAATATACTGAGCACTCTTTATGTAGGCTCTTTTATTAACATGTAATTCTGGTCGTACCGGATATGACAGTTTTGATTCAGGCTAATAATCCACACTCATACTATTTCAGATTCTGTATCATAATTTTCATCATTTTCAAGATTGGACTTGGCATCAACATCATTATCATTATCGTCATTTTTTGATAACTCTCTTTTAAGCTTCATATTTATCAAAGGTTCGTCTTCCTTAGTATTATAATTAGAAACATCGTCATCTCCCGTTAAGTTTTTATCAAGTTTAGCTTCTTTCCTTGGTTTAAATTATTCACTATCCGTACTAGAATTAATACTATTATCAAAATTTTTCGTAGTCTGTTTGCATTTTAAAATTTGCCAATGGTTCGCCTTCATCAGTATCAGTATTAGAATCAGAATGGCCTTGGCCATCTTCACCGGGTATATATTGATATTCGGGCGAATAAACAAATGGACCACTTATAATTGCACACCTGATGTGCATTCGCATACATATGTTGCATATGTGAAACATATAACGGTGTACCAGTGACTTTTTTTGAAGCTGACGCTGGATGAAGCATTTGATTTTGTGTTGCAAAGTAGGCGACATATGTTGCTGTTGATGGATGCGTATATTGCGGATATGTTGGTGGTTCACTAGTTGTTAATTGATTAGAAGTTTCAACTTGTTGCGATTGTTGTTGTTGTTGCTGGCTGCTGATGCGGTGTTAACGTTTGTTGTACAATTTATTCGGGTGCTTGCACATATTGTTGGTGTTGTTATGGTGCTGGAAAACCTTCCGATATTGAAAGTCATTGATTAGTGTAATATCCACGTAGTGAACTACTCCCACGACCGCGTCCGCGTTAATTATTACATCTGAAGGCGCTTAAGTTACAGGCATAGCTGACATCGCTTACATAACCAGTTGACTCTAAAATAAACACCAAAACTAAATATTAGAATCAGGGTTTATGAATGACATATTTAAAATAAGCTCTTACAACAACGTGATCGGCGGCTACATCCCCATAAATGTAGTGCGGTGTTCCTCCTTGTATAAACGTAGGTACTGGATGTGCGTAACCGGGCAGTTTTCTTTTAATTTGAGCAAATGTATGTTCTTACAGCCACCGCTGGAATATTTGGGATATTGCTATGCGCACATCGCCAAAATCAAATTACCTAGAATGAAAAATAAACTCATATCAGTAAGAATAGATTAAAAGTTTTTAATATAAGCGCTCCACAATTAGCTCTTTTCTGAGATGCCAAAGGTACAAGAGAAATTTCAGATAACTAGAATCAGGAACTGGTAAAGTAATTTCAAGTGAACCTCCATCATGCCTATGTATCTTCCGATGGCAGGGGTACCCAAAAATACTTTGCTTTTGCATTTATAGAGAACATTGCATTTTTAGAGAGTTGTTGCTGGCTGCTGATGCGGTGTTAACGTTTGTTGTACAATTTATTCGGGTGCTTGCACATATTGTTGGTGTTGTTATGGTGCTGGAAAACCTTCCGATATTGAAAGTCGTTGATTAGTGTAATATCCACGTAGTGAACTACTCCCACGACCGCGTCCGCGTTAATTATTACATCTGAAGGCGCTTAAGTTACAGGCATAGCTGACATCGCTTACATAACCAGTTGACTCTAAAATAAACACCAAAACTAAATATTAGAATCAGGGTTTATGAATGACATATTTAAAATAAGCTCTTACAACAACGTGATCGGCGGCTACATCCCCATAAATGTAGTGCGGTGTTCCTCCTTGTATAAACGTAGGTACTGGATGTGCGTAACCGGGCAGTTTTCTTTTAATTTGAGCAAATGTATGTTCTTACAGCCACCGCTGGAATATTTGGGATATTGCTATGCGCACATCGCCAAAATCAAATTACCTAGAATGAAAAATAAACTCATATCAGTAAGAATAGATTAAAAGTTTTTAATATAAGCCAAATAGGGCTCCACAATTAGCTCTTTTCTGAGATGCCAAAGGTACAAGAGAAATTTCAGATAACTAGAATCAGGAACTGGTAAAGTAATTTCAAGTGAACCTCCACCATGCCTATGTATCTTCCGATGGCAGGGGTACCCAAAAATACTTTGCTTTTGCATTTATAGAGAACATAAAATTATAACAAGGGACAATTGATTGATGTTACGAAGTAAATTAGAACAAAAACAAATAAATACAGATGACTGTTTAATGCATTATGCGAAGTTCTTGAATTGATGTTCAAATTGAAAAGGGCAAAGTACTGCTAAAACTGCTTTTCCCCAGAAACCCGAGAACGAATTTATATGACTACGCCTATCCTTTAGCAGCAGTGCCGAGAACCAGTTCCGTTTTGGACAGGAAAATAAAAGCTTGGTTGTCTCCAAGTTGATCATATGATATAGAATATACCCGTTTGCTGCATCTGACCAGTCCATCTAATTTTCCCAGATTTTCTGGGCTCAGCCAGGGTATCCTTCAGAAAGGTGCATTTGTTGCACCCTGCTGCCTGGCCGCTCACCCAACAACACCAAGCACGACGGAACTTGCCTTGTGCACTCACGCTTCTCATGGCTCCAGCGGTTTAGAGGGCTTAGAGTATACCCACGGTAGGTATGCCTGTCGTAAGAGGCGTCTAAAATACCAAATTGATTCAAGGGGTTGTGTAGCGCAACCCTTTCAATGGGTTGCCAGCGCAAAATATAGCAAACCCAATTCGTTCCCGGGATGGTTGGGCTAGCACCTCAATGGTGCAGTGTTACCGGAGTGTACCGGATCTGTATCCGGCAAAGGACCATCACACCGATAACATTCCCCGAAGCGTTCGGGAGTAACGTTATCGCTACAACAACACGCCAGGTTTGAGACAATCTATGTTACTGTTAGGAGGCGCTCCCCAATGTCGTCGGTTCTATGCACCGGAGCGACTCGGAATTTTTCCCGACCAAGGACTGCCATTTCAGTGTAACCACATTTAATTTGTTGCGCCCTCCCACAAATTATCATCCTCCCAGCAGCTCCTTGCAGCGGAACTGCTCCATATTCTCTTGCTCCGGTAAGGTATCGAACCCAATCCGGGTCCATCTGCTGGCCCGGTCCTGAGAAATTGTTTTGCTACAGCTGGCCGAAAAGATTCTTTTTAGGACGGTCATAATATTGTCAGTGTGTCTCGTGTAAGGGATGGTTGCATCGGACAGGTTGTTCTGGGCTAGATCCCAAAATCAGACGTCCACGTAACTACTATAAATATTTTGTGGCTCCTTGCTGTTCACGACCTAGGACGTCCCGTAGTCCGCGCCTTAGCGCCCCCCTACCTTCCAGAAGCCCCGCTGCTCAGCTAGCCACAACAAGTACCCGCTGCTGCTCGCGCCCCACGGCGCCACCAACTCACGCGGCTGCTCCCACTCATGCTCCCACTCATACCTACAATCTCCTTGGTCGAGTCGGGAGCAATGCCGAGCATCAGCCCCTGCCCCGTCTTCTCCTCCCCTCTTTCCCGGCAGCAAATGTGTAGGTCAGGGAAACAGACTCTTAGTCCCTACCTCCCTTTGCTCCGTTTTTCGGCACAGAATATATACGTTTGCGACATCCGCCCAATGCAGCTCCTGCCATGGCCGGTGCCGCTTTCCAAGATGTTCTGGTCTCCGCGACGGCAAACCCCCCAACGGGTTTCATTGCGCCATGTTGCCAGGCCGCATACCCAAATACACCGGGTACCCCAATGCTTATTCAAGGACGTCCAGTCCCAGGGACACAACAGCAGTCGCGTCCTGGCCTTCCACAACCCAGGCGTAGTCACCCGTCACTTACTCCCAGAGTGACGACGTCTCCCCCTATGCTCTTCAGAATTCTGCAGTTAAATTGTAATGGATTAACTGGCAAGATCACGGAGATAGTCGATTTCATGAAGCGGCACAATATCCGCCTTGCCGCGATTCAAGAGACTAAACTCACAGCAAGATCTGCATTGCAGACCTGTTTTGCGTATAATGTCCACAGGAAAGATCGCGAGAGCGGAAACGGAGGCGGCCTCGCGTTTATCATACACCACTCTGTGCTATTCATATATTTGATCCAGACATCGACCGCAGAGACAGTATCTTAGAACGTACAGGCTTATCTGTCCGGTCAGGCAATGCAAACCTAGAAATCATCAACATCTACATCCCTCCTGCCCCTTGTCGCCCCAGTGGATACCGCCCTAAAATCAGCGCCTTACTCACTGGCAACAATCGCATTATCTTAGGCGATTTCAATGCCCATCACGATCTATGGCATTCAACCTTGGGGTGGACAGTAGGGGTGAGATGCCTATACTTAATTCGCTCGAGCGTTCCGCCGACTTCATCGTCACAGAAAAACGCACTTTCATTAACTTTAAAAAAGGAAAGTGGAACGAATACAAATCTTTTACAGACAACACCTTTGCTGCCCTACCTATCCCAACTGATGCCCGCCAAGGGGGTTTGCTTTCCGCAAGGTCATTGAATCCGCCTCGGCTCGTTTCATTCCCGCCGGTAGAATTCCCGAAATTCGGCCCCACTTCCCGGCAGAGGCCGCAAGTTTATCGAGAGAACGTGCCTTATAAGACAGTTCGATTCCGGCGACCCCCAAATAAGGGATATAAACCAACGCATCAGATTGCTTGTGGATGAACACAAGCGGGCGAAATGGGAGGAGCACCTAATCGGTTGTAACCTCTCTGCAGGTGTAGGTAAACTTTGGTCCACCGTAAAGTCCCTATCGAATCCGCCTAAGCACAATGACAAAGTTTCCATCGCCTTTGGCGATAAAGTGCTGTCGGATGCGAAAAAATGCGCGAAAGCTTTCTGCCGACAATATATAATGCATTCTACGGTCGACAAAGATAGACGGTGGGCCAACAGACACGCACATAAACATATATTCAGCGTGTCACCAATAACCATCACCGCCAAAGAGGTTGAGGACGCCATCGGTCATGCTAAACCATCCATGCAGTGGGCCCAGACAGCATAGCCATGCCGATGCTTAAAAGCCTAGGGAAAGAGGGTTTCACATATTTAGCACATGTCTTCAACCAAGGTGGTCCCGCTACTAAAGCCTGGGAAACCAGCTAACATAGGAGAGTCGTATCGCCGGATACCTCTCCTATCGCCAGTAGCCAAGACGCTTGAAGCCATTTTGCTCCCCTACTTCAAAGCAAATTTGCGGCTAGCCTATCATCAGTATGGCTTCAGAAAACTCCATAGCACCACCACCGCGCTAAATGCCATCATCACCCAGATAAATTGCGGTTTAAATCAAAACCCCCTCCATAGAACAGTACTCGTTGCGCCAGACCTATCAAAAGCTTTTGATACGGCCAACTACGGCACGTTACTGCATGACCTAGAAGGGTCTACCCTACATATCTAAGCTACCTTCGCCACCAGAAGGAGTTACTATCGTTTCCTACGCCGATGACTGCACAATAATAGCCACAGGCCCAGGCCCACAGATCGATGAGCTTTGCAACAGAATAAACGGCTACCTCCCTGATCTTTCCAGTTTTTTGCCTCGCGAAACTTGGCATTATCACCGACTAAATGCTCCGCGACCTTATTTACAGCATGGACGTCCCAAATGTCGACCATTTTTAACATCCACGTCGATGGCACTACGCTACCGACTGTCCTACACCCCAAAATCTTGGGTGTGACTTTTGATCAGGATCTACATTTTGGTGAGCACGCAGCCGCAGTTGTACCGAAAATCCAGAGCCGTAATAAATTCCTCAAATCCCTTGCTGGCAATATTTGGGGAAAAGACAAAGAAACGCTCATTACCACATACAAAGCAATTGGCCAGCCGATTGCATGCTACGCGTCCCCTATATGGTAGCCTAAATATTATACACTGGAAAAAGCTACAGGCCTGCCAAAATACCGCGCTCAGAACCGCCACGGGCTGTGTTCTTATGTCCCCAGAACACCATCTATATAATGTGGCGAGAATACTTCCCATCAGGGAGAGAAATGAGATGCTAACCAAACAGTTCCTGTTGAATACCCAGAAACCTGGGCATCCCAAGAGACATATGATTGATGAGCCAACACCGCCTAGGGACTTAAGGAGTCATCCCCGTAAGCATTTTGAGGAAATACGGCACCGGAGAACTCAGCCGTACGAAGCAAAAAAACACAAGCAGGTCCTTGGTGAACTCCACAAACAGGCGTCGGACCTTTATGCCAGGGATTTCCCGGTGAATCCAGTACTCAAAAAACAGTACCCAAAACTTGGGGAAGAGGAACGCATACTCCCCAGAGAAACGCGGGTCACTCTGGCTCAACTTCGTTCTGGATACTGTAACAGGTTAAACTCTTACATATCCAGAATCAACCCCGACAAACAAAATGTATGCCCGTTTGCAATGTGTCCCCACATGAGACCAACCATCTCTTTAATTTTAATGTGGAACCAACGCCTCTAACACCCCTTTCATTATGGTCCACCCCTGTTGAAACAGCAAGTTTCCTTGGACTCCCGTTAGAGGATATTGATGACAATTTGTGATCGGTCGCAGCTGTTAGGTGGGACGAAGCATTGCTACAACAACAACAAGAACAACAACAACAACTGTTAGGAGGTTATAGCACAATTCGCTACAGGGCAATAACAGACCTCTCGAAACATAACCTAAGAATCCCAAGAGCTAATCTTACATGGCATTATAGACTGAACAGCCGTATGCAGAAACTGGGCATACTATCGAAAAACACCCGGCAAAAATCGCGAGTACTCTATGTATGCATGTATGGAGTAACCGATATGGACCAATCGAGTGCTCCAAAATTAACCACAATGCATACAAAAAATATGGTCCAATTAATATTGCGATGTCCCAGGACTGGACCATATACTCCAGCTCAGCATTACATCAGAGTAATCCATGGAGTACCCACAGTCAAGTAAACATCGTGTAGTGAATTCAATCGTTAAAAACCAGCAATGATCGGCTTACAATATTTTCGTGTATTTGGTTGTTGTTGCTGTTGTTGTAGCGATAAGGTTGCTCCCCGAAGGCTTTGGGGAGTGTTATCGATGTGATGGTCCTTTGCCGGATACAGATCTGGTACGCTCCGGTACCACAGCACCATTAAGGTGCTAGCCCGACCATCTCGGGAACGATTTATGTGGACATTAAACCTTCAGGCCATTCCCTCTCTCCCCACCCCCAAGTTCCATGAGGCGCTTGGGGTTGCCAGAGCCCCGGCTGTTAGTGAAACAGGATTCGCCGCGGATAGGTGAGGTTGAAAATTGGGTTTGGAGAAGCTATATATTGCGCTGGCAACCTGAAGGGTTGCGCTACACAGCCACTTGAATCTGGTATTTTAGGTGCCTCTTACGACAGGCATACCTACGGCGGGTATATTCTGACCCCCTAACCCGTTGGGGTAACATGAGTTGGTCCATTGCTGCATTACAGTGCAGTATAATTGTAAGTGCTCCAGTATGACACAAGTGGACCACATGATCCAAAGATTTTTGCAGAACACATGCCGATTTTGTGATCGATCAGCAGACGGCTTCTAGAATGCGACGCAATCTCAAGACGTAGGGCTAAGTTTATTGGCTCACCATGGCCAGAGTATTCCCACATTTAATCCCTCATGCCAAGAACACTGCTAGGGTTCATCAAGGAAGTCGGCTAGGATGAGGTGCTGTGAAGAAGATGTGCAAGTCAGTGTGCAATCCTCAGTAAATTATCTATCTATCTACGTTCCGGTAACAAGCACCAGTGAGGTACTAGCCCGAACATCTCGGGAACTATTTATATAACTACATTAAACCTTCTAGGGATTGAATATTAATGACCGCAGTGCGAAAGTCTGCTAAAATTTACCATTCTCCATGGAATGGTCGATATATAACTTTCCACGTTTTGAATCAGTAATGAAAAGAGCAAAATTTTCTAAAATTTTAACTGGCTGTGGGTAATAAGTTGTTGATGTCCTCTCTTAAGGCAATGTAATGGCAACGGCGACGCAGGAAAATTACAAAAATCTTGTAAATCTACTGATAATAATTAATTAATTCCTCCCTTTCTATGCAGTTCTATGCATACAAACATATGTATTTTGCTCTCCAAACGCTAGTTAAAGAAATCAATTGGTATTTACATGAACTTCGATTTCTTTGGTATTTGCACTCTTCAGTTGCTTATCAACAAAAGCATGAAAAAGTGTCACTAACAAATTCATACTTGTTGTTTATATATTTAATATGCTAGGCAATTTACTTACCCTTTCTGGCGGCGATGATTCCTTGACAATCGGGCCAGACTAGACGCGATTTATTTTGCCTTAAGAGAGCGTGCTTAACGCAAACCATATAATGATAAGGCACACCTTCGGTGATGCAAACAATCAAAGAAATTTCTGCTTCTAATGCTTCTGGGATAGCAGCAGCAGCTCCCAGTGGCAGCACATAAATAACAGTTGCATGCGGATCAGTTGCCTCTTTTGCTTCGGCTACCTATTCAATTTTAATTCACATTACATTATCTACTACTGCAATTTTTAATCAATACAAATCAATATAAGTTACCGAAGCAAATACTGGCAAACCAAGATACGTAGTTCCACCCTGTTTTGAGGAAATACATCCAAGCATTTTAGTACCGTATTTCAAAGCATGCTGGTTGTGGGAAGTACCTTGTTTACCGGTAAACCCTGGCAAAGGACACGTGAGTCTGCATTTAATTGTAGGTTTCCTCTTGTTTTGGCATATTCTGAGCTGAATGGAACCCGGCAGAGATGCTATCTATTAGAATAACATTACATTTTTTTTTATTATTTAAAAATGCATATACGTGTGAAAAGCAGAAAGTAAATAATGTTGTTGTTGTTGTAGCGATAAAGACACTCCCGTTATCGACTTTTTTGGCCCTTTGTCGAATGCTTCTTTGTTTAGGTTATGCACTGCCTTGTAAAACGTTGCCTTTTTTTGGTTTTGGAAATCGAATCTTCCAATTCAAATTGGTGGCAAGAGGGCTTGGTTGCCTCCAGTTAAAGCGCCAGGTTAATTGAGAATTGCCTAAACAGCTAACGCATGTCACAACTTAACTTAAAAGCCCGTAGCACACGATTTTTTCTTTTTACACACCAGGTTAAGCGAGAGCTTATAAGTTTTATTATCACAATTATATTTTTTCTTAGTTTCAATCATGGTACAATTACCAGGTAGAAGCATTAGCGAAAATGCAACCCTCCCGTGTATTTTGTTGTTGCCGATTGTACATAAACTGTCAATCGTTCTTTCAGTTTCTTCTGTCAAAAGTGATGGAAGAAGAAAAATGTCACATGTAATTTTCGCCAACAAAGCCAAAACAAAAAAAGAAAAAAGTTGGTTTGCTGATGAAGCTGGAGGAAAAATGCATTTTTAATGGAAAACAAAGGTTATTAGCTGATTTTTAAATGATATATATTTAATTTATTGTTATTATTTATTTACATATAGCAGCTGAATCACTTCTTCAACGTTTCCAGCGCATCAACTCTTGGTAATTCTCTACGACAGCATGACACTGATAATATGCGTCCATAAATATCAAGAGAGGTGTTAAAAAACGCGCATTGACCTCGACAACAATAATCAGAAGACGGAGGTAAATTATTTTGTGTTGGACAAGAGATATTTGAAAAGAAGTTGAAAAATTTCAATTGAAAATTTTCATGTGCGCGTTGTAATGTTGATGATATTGGTACCCACAAAAAAAATTGTGGACATAAGTGTTTTGCGCAGATATAGTTTTGGTCTCCAAACTGGTATTGGACCCACCCAGATTAATTTTTTATAAGTGCGGCCGAAGGCCGCCAGCGCAAAAATACTATGGATCCCACCCCGGTCTCGAAGCACTCCAGGGCCATTTTCCGGTTTTTTGGGAATATCTTTTGAACGAGCTAAAATTTTTCTTTTCCGCCTTCGGATTATTGTTATTGGATTTGGTCCTGCATGTTATCTTGCACTCAAAGAAATGGAATATGATTAGAAATTTATAGATTTTCTGTCGAAACGTTTATATGATCGCATCAATTCAAGATTATCACATGGTATATGTAATGGTGATCCAGAGCAAAGGTATAGTGGTTTATTAAATTTATCATTACTTATGGCCTTAAAAGATGTGGCGTTGTCTAGTGCCTCAGCATGTACTTCTGCATCACTGGAACCTACGTGCGATTGGAACTGATGAGGATTTGGCACATAGTTCAATAAGGTATACGAGTTTACCGTACTGAATTGTTTAATTAATTTGAAAGTAATTTATTGTTAAATTTTTATAGATTTGGTATTGGTTGTGTTACCACCATTGAAGAGGTTGATTATATTACCGATACCTGCATTTAACATATCGAACATTTACGTGAAATGTCTCCATTATGGGAGATGGTTCTAGAACCAATTGATTTGAAAAATATCCAATGGTCGCAACATTAATTTTGTTTATGATATATAAATAAGGGACCGTTTTGTATTGTATGCATCTTTTAGTGTATGTATTTATATTACAAAGCAGTTTAATGTAAAGTGAGACACAACTTTTTAGGAATTATATTGTTCCTACTTTATCTGCCTAAGGTCGTTATTTTGTAGTACTAAAATTATATTGGGAAATGCTATTGCTAAATGTTTTTTGTAGTGGACCTTATTTTCAGTACATGTATGTATGAATGCTAACGTTACTATCTCCAAGAGATGTTGAAAATTGGGATGAGATTGTATATAAAATGCTGAGTTAATAGTATTGTAACGAATTTGCTTGCAACTCCTCTTATTTGCAATCCTCTGCTAAGTTCGAATCACTAAACTGTTGAATAAATAAACTGTTGAATAAATAACTCCAGTTTGTTATTGTGAAGTACTTTAATAAAGGCCATTTTGCATTATTATAATAATTTGTAATAATGCAAAATGGCCTTTATTAAAGTACTTCACAATAACAAACTGTGCAACGAATAGCTTGCTTAATAACCACACTGATTGCTAGCTCAATGAAACTCTACTATTCAAAATAACACTGCTATTGCTCGCTAGATATCGTCTTAATCAAACTGCTTGACAACTCAAATCAAACTGAATTACTTCTTACTCGCCTGCCCCGCTTTTATAGTTTACGCTGCATACTTCTAGGCTCTTCGATTTCCAGAAGTTACTAGTTAGTTTCGGCTACAAAATCGCCAGCCGCAACTACGTGCACAAATTCGCTTCCCAAGGCAGTCGGTTCTATGTACCGGAGCGACTCGGGATTTTTCCCGACCAAGGACTGTCATTTCAGTGTGACCCCATTTAATTTGCTTCGTCCCTCCCACAAATTGTCATCCTCCCAGCAGCTCCTTGCAGCAGGACTGCTACATATTCTCTTGCTCCGGGAAGGTATCGAACCCAATCCGGGTCCGTCTCCTGACCCCGGTCATGAGAAATGGTTTTGCTGCATCTGCCAGAAAAGAATCTTTTTAGGACGGTCATACTCTGTTCAGTGTGTCTCGTGCAAGGGATGGTTGCATCGGACAGGTTGTTCTGGGCTTGATCCCAAAACCCGACGTCCACGTAACTTTTATAAATCTTTTGTGGCTCCTTGCTGCTCACGCCCAAGGGCGTCCCGTAGTCTACGCCTAAGCGTATCCCCACTACCTTCCAGCAGCTTCGCTGCTCAGCAAGCCACAACAAGTACCCGCTGCTGCTCGCGCCCCACGGCGCCAACAACTCAAACAGCTGATACCACTCATAACTACTACCTTCGTAGTAGAGCTGGTAGCAATGCTGAGCATCAGCCCCTGCCCCCGTCTTCTTCTCCCCCCCTCTTTTCTGGCAGCAATCGTGCAGGTCAGGGAAACAGACTCTTAGTCCCTGCCTCCGTTTGCACCGTCTGCCAGCACAGAATATATAGGTTTGCGACATCCGCTCAATGCAGCTCCTGCCTTGGGTGGTGCCACTTTCCTAGATGTTCTGGTCTCCGCGACGGCACCCCCTCGACGGGTTTCATCGCGCCATGATGCCAGGTCGCAAACCCTAATCATCCGGGTACCCCAATGCTTGCCCAAGGGCGCCCAGTCCCAAGGCCACAACAGCAATTGCGTCCTGGCCTTCCACAACCTAGGCGTAGTCACCCCTCACTTACCCCTAGAGTGGCGGCGTCACCCCTCATGCACTTCAGAATTCTGCAGTTCAACTGTAATGGACTAACTGTGAAGATTACGGAGATAGTCGATTTCATGAAGCGGCACAACATCCGCATTGCTGCGATTCAAGAGACTAAACTCACAGCAAGATCTGCATTGCAGACCTGCTCTGGTTATAATGTCCACAGGAAAGACCGCGAGAGTGGAAATGGAGGCGGCCTCGCGTTTATCATACACCACTCTGTGCAATATCATATATTTGATCCTGGCATCGACCGCAGTGACAATGTCTTAGAACGTCAATGCCTATCTGTCCGGTCAGGCGATGCAAATCTAGAAATCATCAACATCTACATCCCTCCTGTCACCTGTTGCCCCAGTGGATACCGCCCTAATATCGAGGCCTTACTCACTGGCAACAATCGCATTATCTTAGGCGATTTCAATGCCCATCACGACCTATGGCATTCAAGCTTGCGGGTGGACAGTAGGGGTGAGATGTTGGCGGATCAAATAGACAAAACGACGTTCTGCGCAATAAACGGAGACGCCCCCACACGTATGGTAGGAAGCTGTCATAGCTCGCCAGATATCTCAATCGTAAGCGCAGAACTCGTAAACTGCGTCAATTGGCAGCCGATGGTAACATTGGCATCCGACCACCTGCCCATACTTATTTCGTTCGAGCGTACCGCCGACTTCATCGTCACCGAAAAACGCACTTTCATAAACTTCAAAAAAGGAAAGTGGGAAGAATATAAATCTGCAACAGACAGCAGCTTTGCTGCCCTCCCTATCCCGACTGATGCTCGCCAAGGGGAGCGTGCCTTCCGTAAGGTCATTGAATCCGCCTCGGCACATTTCATTCCCGCCGGGAGAATTCCCGAAATCCGGCCCCACTTCCCGGCGGAGGCCGCGAGCTTAGCGAGGGAACGCGACCTTATAAGACAGCTTGATCCAGGCGACCCCCAAATAAGGGATATAAACCAACGCATCAGATTGCTTGTGGACGAACACAAGCGGGCGAAATGGGAAGAGCACCTAAGAGGTTGTAACCTCTCTACCGGTGTAGGTAAACTTTGGTCCACCGTAAAGTCCCTATCGAATCCGACTAAGCACAAAGACAAAGTTTCCATCGCCTTTGGCGATAAGGTGCTGTCGGATGCGAAAAAATGCGCGAGCGCTTTCTGCCGACAATATATAATGCATCCTACGGTCGACAAAGATAGACGGAGAGCCAATAGACACGCACATAAACACAAACTCAGCGCGTCACCAATTACCATCACCGCTAGAGAGGTTGAGGACGCCATTGGTCGCGCTAAACCATCCAAAGCAGTGGGCCCAGACGGCATAGCCATGCCGATGCTTAAAAACCTAGGGAAAGAGGGTTTCAAATATTTAGCGCATGTCTTCAACCTGTCTCTTTCCACCTTTGTCATACCTGAGAAATGGAAAATGGCCAAGGTGGTCCCGCTACTAAAGCCTGGGAAACCAGCTAACGTAGGTGAGTCATATCGTCCGATATCTCTCCTATCGCCAGTGGCAAAAACGCTTGAAGCCATTTTGCTCCCTTATTTCCAAGCACATTTGCAGCTAGCCCCTCATCAGCATGGCTTCAGAAAACTCCATAGCACTACCTCCGCGCTAAATGTCATTAGCACCCAGATAAATTGCGGTTTGAATCAATATCCCCACCATAGAACAGTACTCGTAGCGTTAGACCTATCAAAAGCTTTTGATACGGTCAACCATGGCTCGTTACTGCAAGACCTGGAAGGGTCCACCCTTCCCCCATGTCTTAAAAGGTGGACCGCAAATTATCTGGGTGGTCGGCAGGCATCGGTGCAATTCAGAAACGAAACATCAAAACAAAGGAGAATTAAACAAGGGGTGCCACAGGGTGGTGTCCTATCCCCGCTTTTGTTTAATTTCTACATATCTAAGCTGCCTTCACCAGCGGAAGGAGTCACAATCGTTTCCTACGCCGATGACTGCACAATAATGGCCACAGGCCCAGGCCCAAAGATCGATGAGCTATGCAATAAAATAAACGGCTATCTCCCTGATCTCTCCAGTTTTTTCGCCTCGCGAAACCTGGCATTGTCACCGACTAAATCTTCCGCGACCTTGTTTACAACATGGACGCCCCAAATGTCGACCATATTGAACATCCACGTCGATGGCACTACGCTACCGACTGTCCTACACCCCAAAATCTTGGGTGTGACGTTTGATCAGGATCTACATTTTGGTGCGCACGCAACCGCAATTGTTCCAAGAATTCAGAGCCGTAATAAAATCCTCAAATCCCTTGCTGGCAGTACCTGGGGAAAAGATAAAGAAACGCTCTTGACCACATACAAAGCAATTAGCCAGCCGATTACGTGCTACGCGTCACCCATATGGTCGCCAAGCCTAAAAACCACCCATTGGAAGAAACTATAGGCCTGCCAAAATACTGCTCTCAGAATCGCCACGGGCTGTCTTCTTATGTCCCCAGAACACCATCTGCATAATGAGGCGAGAATACTCCCCATCAGGGAGAGAAATGAGATGCTGACCAAACAGTTTCTGTTGAATACCCAGAAACCTGGGCATCCCAACAGACATCTGATTGACGAACCAGCACCGCCTAGGGGCCTAAGGAGTCATCTCCGTAAGCATTTTGAGGAAATACGGCACCTGAGAACCCAGCCGTATGAAGCGGAAAAACACAAGCAGGTCCTTGGTGAACTCCATAGACAGGCGTCGGACCTTTATGTCGGGAATTGCCCGGTGAATCCAGTACTTGAAGAAAAATATCCAGAACTCGCAGAGGAGGAACGCATACTCCCCAGGGAAACGCGTGTCACTCTTGCTCAACTTCGTTCTGGATACTGTAACAGGTTAAACTCTTACCTATCCAGAATCAACCCCGACATACAAAATGTATGCCCTGCTTGCAACGTGTCCCCACATGACACCAACCATCTCTTTAATTGTAATGTGGAACCAACGCCTCTAACACCCCTTTCCTTATGGTCCACCCCTGTTGAAACGGCAAGTTTCCTTGGACTCCCGTTAGAGGATATTGATGACAATTTGTGATCGGTCGCGGCTATTAGGTGGGGCGAGCATTGCTACAACAACAACAACAACGTGCACAAATTATTGCTCTCTCTTGTGACAACTCAGATAAGATATATGCATGTGCTTGTGCATTGCCGCTCCGCTGCTCGTATACGTACATATGTGTAGACGCAATTATTTATTCGTTTATGTAGATACATAATGATTGAATTATTGATGTGAATGTTTGCAGTTTACAGTCTCTCGCGCATACATAGGCGTATAAGTAAATGCATCTGTGTGTGACATCTTTCGGCTGCCTTATATATGTGTATACATGATTTGATTATTGACGTAAATACTGCTTATCGTGGCCTTGGCATCGCCTTAGTGATGGTATAACTTAGTGATGTTAATATCCGTGACAGTATGTTCATTAATAAGTACTGATTTATTTTAAAATTTCATGTATTTTGTAAAGTGAAAATTAAGTAATTTAGTAACCTAATAAATATCGAAGATACATATATACATAATAACGTTTAACGTTGGAAACTCGTCGTGCCGGTATTTGAGGTGCAGATTTCTTTGAAGGATATGTACTCCATGTCTTTAGATGTAATCTTTTTTAATTAAAAAAGCACGGGTGTGTTGAAAATTTCAAATGAGTCGCTATGCCACAGAACTTTCGGGTTCAGCGCCATTGCATGGTTTTTTTGATCCAATTTTTCTTTTGACTCCTCTGTTCGGAACCGATTTTGATTTCGGTTTAATTTTTGGATACTAGTTCGGTTGTGGTACTGACTTCAATTACGGTTCCGGGTTTTCCTTCTGGCTCTAGCCAGGAGGCTTTTGTAGCAATTTCGGCTTTAGGTTGGATCTGGTATCGGTACCTGCTACGGTAAAAGTTCGGCTTTCCGTTTTCAACTCCAGTTTTTTCTTGTCATCATATGGATGATATAAATAATCCAAAAGTAAATCTATAGCATGTAAAACATAATTGTCTAGCAATATTTTCTCTTCGCAAAACTGTTTGTAGCCCTGATGTGGGTCGCTTTTCGTAGGTACAATTGTTTAGCATTTTTTTTTCTCTTTGTTGACTAGTGGTGGCCCTGATAAGGGCCGTTTTGCGTATACTTGTATAGTATATTTTCGCTCTTTGTAAACTAATGGTGGCCCTGAAACTAGGGGAGGTTACTGCGTCTGGGTTTCACGGCTTATTCGTGGTACATCATGCATATCCGTTTGTGTGCTGCAGCTGTTCCGTGCGAAGTATTGACCTTTCGCTCCAACGGTGTCACTTAAAAAAAAGCGAACATGTAGAAGGGACTTTATTATTTATCCTTCGTCCTTCCTTCACGTTGTAGCGGCGAAAGTATTGTCCGATATTTTGGTAGATAACTGTAGGAATGACCGTTGGGGACGATGAGACAACTTCCGTTTTTTACAAACTCTTGATTAGCACTGCTAAGTCATACATAAAATTATATTATATTTTTTTATCTTACAACATTCGGGAAACAATATTTACATCAAAGACGGTAAATATAGCAATGGAGTGGAGTTGGGCATCAAATTTACTCTCTGAGCTCCCACAATAAGGTCACAGGTCCGAAAATGGAGCGAAAAAATTAAGCCATTTTAGGGAAGCTAACGCCACAAGCTTTTTCCCAGCGCTCCGAAACCGGGGGTGGAATCCATAATATTTTTGCGCAGGTAATAGTCTAGTTGAGAGGTCGACTGCTAATACGCTACCAAAAATATCGAGAGAGGTGTCAAACAACGCGTCTTGACATCAGTATTAATAATCCGAAGGCGGAAAATAAAAATTTTAATTCGTTCAAAAGATATTAACAAAAACCGAAAAAAGACCCGCGGGTACCTCCGAAACCGAGGGTGGGATCCATGGTAATTTTGCGCAGAACACCTTTCTGCGTTGGCGGCCATCGGCTGCGCTTATAAAAAATTACCATGGGAGACCAAATCTATATCCGCGCAAAACACTTTTACCCACCGTTTTTTTTTTTGTGGGTACACAACACCATCAAAATTACAACAGCCACATGAAAATTTTCAACTTTGTAAATATATCTGGAAAGAAATAAAATTTTCAATTTCCGTTTTCGGATTCGTGGTCCTGGGTCCAAAGCGCGTCTTTTGACACCTCTCCCGATATTTTTGGACGAGTTTTAGTAGTTGTAAGATAAAGTAAATAATTACCTAATAAATTTTCACATCAAAAGTAAATAAACAAAAAATGTAAACATAAACAAAGTTTGACATTTTATGACCACCTTCGAATGAAAAAACATGTAAAATGCAACTCTGATGCTTTTACCTGGTTATTGTACCATGGTTTCAATGCTTCCGGAATAATTAATAAATTGTCATTAAAGTTGACACCATGGCGCAACGATACAAGGTGGGAGCATGGTGACATACCTACATACATAAATAAGAATTCCATGTACTTTGTTTTTGTAAATTCGATGGACAAATGTCAAAATCGTACTGCGCCGGAAGTTGATGTATCAAATCAAATAAAAAAAGGTTATAATCAGCTGTTCGATGCGGCCACCTTGTATAGTTCCGCTATGGTTGACACTGTCATTTCGATGACAGAATGAAACGTCGATGTGTTAGTGGAGAGCGAAAAAAACTTTGAATGTGTGGGTGAACTAGTCACCTCTGGCTTGAAGATTAGTATATTAAAAAAAACTCAAGAACTTGCGAAATAAGTATCATAACCTATTCAATAGAACTGGTATTGCGCACTATAAATCATTACAGGAGATATATGAGGGATTGTAATTGTTCGAATAAACTTCTTTTTAAAAATTAAATTTTGGGGGTTGAATCCAACATAAGGTTGGATCCAAAGGCTTTTTGGAATTTCATCAATTCTAAGCGAGCAACTTCGTATATTCCGGCTGCGATGTTTTACAATGGCTTGACCTCGAATTCTTCACAAGAGGCAACCAACTTATTTGCTGATTTTTTCAAGCCAAATTTTGTTGCTGACTCTTTCGATTATAATTTAGGAGGTATTCACTTCTCAAATTCTTAAGATTTTGGATCTCTGGCAATTTCCGAAGCTGAGGTTTCTAAGTCTATAATTGGATTTATAAATTCAAAGCTTGTTTACATTCATGGACTATCCGCTTTCGTACTTAAGCAATGTGTTGGATCAAACTTGCGATACACTGTGGTCGAATAATATTCTAGGACACTGTACTAATATTACTACTCAAATAATATTTAAAACACTATTAGTTACATACGTACAACAGAACACTAACTACTAATTGTACACATGAATATAACCACAAACATACATATTCGCAATCATAGATAATTTTGCACTCACTCTCTTCTTTACCTTTCATGCTTTGTACATATTTGAAGTTGCCTAAATAAATTCAATAGCAAGGAAAAATCTTCTTGCTCTTACATAATTAGGCGCCCAAACGTGAGGCAGTGTATAATCGCGAATAAAAAATTAAAAGCTTAATCTTTGTTTAGCGGAATTGTTAATCGCGGAAAATTGTCGATTTTAATATAAAACAAGAAAATACAAGTTTCATCATACACCAACAACAATCGTCGCTGGACATCATAAGCATCAAAAAGGGCATATTCGGACATCTCTGTCACTTCAAGTGCAGTAATTAAACACTGGGAAAAGCAACAAAAACATTTGACATAAACCATCGCTTGGTATGTGTGCATGCAATGTTTCGCAGTCGCTGCATTTGCCTTCGCTGCTGCTATTTGCGCTGCTCTCGTTTAACTTCGCTGTTCACGCATCTTGCTATTGTGGTGACTACATTTTCGTTTTTGTCGCTGCCGTTGTTTCTGTTATTGCGATCGCCGGCAGTTATTATCCGTCACCTTACATTTTGCCACCAAAAAATCACGTCGCTAGAGAATGTAAGCGTAAGCGCTCTAATATTAGGAGAACTATTTCGCGAATCAAATCAATTGTAGAATCAGCTTATAATTCGGATAATTAATTAACCAGTGCAGAGCTACAGTGCCACTTAGGTATTTTAGAATCTTACTTCAAGCAAGCGTTTTCGATTCAAGCTGACATTTAAGACTTAGATCCTAGAGACAACAGCCCTGCAGATTTGGAAGACAGCTACGTCGCAGTGAAGCTAAGCATTCAAGCGGAACTCGGAGAAGATGCAAACAGCACTGTCAACTATCCCGAAACATCTACAGCAGTTGTAACCCCATCGTCCCATTTACCACGATTGTCGTTACCAATATTTAGTGGTGATTATTCCGATTTCAGAAATTTTATTACATCGTTTACCCAACTTATTGCTCGTGAGCCGAGACTCACAAATATTGAAAAATTCAATTACATGTTGTCTTGTTTAACGGGGTCAGCACTAGAAACGGTCAATGCAATTTAAGTTGCTAATTATCCCAAGGCTCTAGATAGATTAAAAGAAGGTTTCGATAACCCAACTCTCATAAAGCATAGCTTCAATATTCACATTACAATCCGTCGAAAAACCAAACCCTCAACCACTTCGCAATGTATTAGATACGGGTTCAGCAATTTTCAGCTCATTGGAGCCATTGGCAAACAGCACCAATATTGCACAGGCAATGCTAATCTATATCGTTATAAGCAAATGTGACCTGCAAGCACGTAAAAAGTAGAATGAGTCCCTCGATTATAAATCACTCCCGACATGGTCCCAATGTACCCAGGTTTTAGAACGCCACTGCCAGTTTCTACGCTCATCGGAGTCGTCAGAAAAAAGAAAACTCGATGCTGGAAAATCTATTAGAGCAAACAATCATAATCAGCTATTGTCTTTCGCAGTAACGAATTGCAAGTGTGTTCTCTGCTCTAGCGTCAAACACAAGCTAACTAGTTGTCCTCAGTTTAAGGAAAGGACTACCAATCAACATTTTCACACCTCGAAGAAGTAAAATTTTTGCATTAACTGTCTGAATAGCGGTCACAGAATAGCTCAATGCCCATCAAAACATCGGTGCCATCGGGCACATAACACGCTACTACATCACGAAAATAAGTCGCAGAGTACGGCCACTAAACATTCGTCAGCTACAACTTCGCAGGTTTCAGGTACGTCTCATACGCCAGTCTCTCTATCAAATGCTTTGCCAGCTCCCCGAACTTCTTGGCAAACCACCTCGTTCACACCGAATTCATCTAGCAAATCCCAATCGTGCAATCAACAAGCTGCAACGCATTGGCATATGGAGGACCAGGATTGTGGACAAGTTATTGTGGCTATAGTTATGGTTCTAGTCAAAAACGCCACTGGGGCATACAAAATTCGCCTTGGTCTAAATCTACCTACACTTCACAAAACGTTATTAGGGTAGGTCATTTCCGGTAGATACCGTGGTGAGTATGATGTGGCGACACGATCTTGCATGGTTCGATAGACGAGAGCACACAACGCCTTAGGATGTTGGAAACCGTCGACGTACCATCAAAACCTATTCAGCCAGATCCCCGTATTTGCGTGGATCACTTCGCAAAAACTGCATATCAAGATAGTACTGGTCGCGTAGTTGTTACCTTACTCTTTAAATCAGATGCAAACTGCCTTGCAGATTCCTTCGATGTCGCTCGTCGACGATTCCTCGCCCTTGACAAACGTCTTCTACATTCTTACAACTATAAAATCGCACACGTCGGCTTTTCAAGTCTCACTTCAGTTCGGAAGCACGTCGCATATCGCATACCAACCTCATACGGAAATCGATACCTCTACATGGAATTTACCAGCAAACACAAAATTGGCAGACGAGAATTTCTTCCAACCTCATCGAATCGAGCTGCTTTTTGGAGCAGAGGCATTATTCGAAGTGCTCGCCGTAGGCAAAATTCGCCTTGGTCCAAATCTACCTACTTCGCTATGATATGGCGACACGATCTTGCATGATGTCAAGTGAAAGTTCGATAGACGAGAGCCTACAACGCCTTAGGATGTTGGAAACCGTCGACGTACCATCAAACCCTATTCAGCCAGATCCCCGAATTTGCGAGGATCACTTCGCAAAAACTACATATCAAGTTAGTACTGGTCGCGTAGTTGTTACCTTACCCTTTAAATCAGATACAAGCTGCCTTGTGGATTCCTTCGATGTCGCTCGTCGACGATTCCTCGCCCTTGAGAAACGTCTTCTACATTCGTCCGAAATTTTTTGCAACACTTGGCTTTCATGGAAGAATACGAAAATCTTGGTCATATGTCTGTCATAGAACAACACATCATTGCGTGCTTAAACCCAGCAGCATCTCTACGAAGCTTCGAGTCGTTTTTGACGCCTCCTGCCGCACATCATTACAAACATCATTGAAAGATATTTTGTTGGTAAGGCCAACCATCCAACAAGACCTATATATCCTATTACTTCGTTTCCGCTTATATCGTTACGCTATCACCGCAGATGTTACCAAAATGTACAGGCAAGTAGCAGTGAATAAAAATTATTGTATCAATACATTCTTTGGCGAGCTTCTCCTGACCTAGATCTTCAGACGTATCAGCTCAATACGGGCACATACGGCATAGCCTCAGCCCCGTTTCTCGCACTACGTAGCCTGCACTACTTGGCAGAACAATGCATGGATGAGCTTTCAATCGGCGCTTCGGCAGTAAAATCATCATTTTATGTCGACGACTTTTTGTGTGGCGCAGACGATGCAGACGCATTGCATATACTGAAATCGCAAGTCATCGCACACAACTACAACGTGGGCAATTTCCAATATCAAAATGGCATTCAAATCATCCCGACTTCATGGAAGTTTCAGCCTCAAAACTGAAAATTTTGTAACCAGCACATTAAGACTAACATGGCATTAGCGAAGCGATACATTCTCGTTTTCATTCCAGCCCAAAAAGGAAAACAATACTGTAACGAAGAGAACCATATTGTCTACGGCATCATATTTATTTGATCCATTTGACTTGTTATCACCGCTCGTTATTACAGCTAAAATCATTTTGCAGGAGATTTGACTATTAAAGCTCGACTGGGATGGGTCTGTACCTCAGCATGTCCATCAGGCTTGGACTAAGTGCTCGGAATCGTTAAAATCAATCTCGTCACTCGCCGTTGCTCGCTACTGCTTGCAACCCAATACAAAAATTACACAAATTCATGGATTTTGCGACGCATTAATACATGCATATGGATGCTCGGTATATGTGCATACTGAAGACTCTCACGGTCATGTATCACCGCAGTTACTGACATCAAAGTTGAGGGTAGCGCCAGTTAAAAAAAACAGTCCCTTCCCAAACTTGAGCTTTGCGGTGCTCATATTCTCGCTTGTCTCTGCTCTAAAATAAAGGATATATTCTTGAACATACCAGTAATCACTTACTTTTAGACCGGTTCGCAGCTAGTCTTACATTGGCTTCAACAACATTCCATCACTCTATCAACGTTTGTCGGGAATAGAATCTGCGACATACAGGAACTTATAGTAGGCGTGCATTGGAAACATGTTCCAATGGAAGACAACCCAGCAGACCTTGTCTCATGGACTACATACGCCCGGGCGATCTTGTGTACACTGCGTGCGCTATAAACCAGTTCTAGCTCAACAAGTCATGGAACTACTGCCAGCCACCCGTCTCACTCCCGCTTGCCCTTTTGAACGTTGTGGAGTTGATTTCTCGAGACTAATAAACATTTACTTGCGGATTCGAGGCAAGGCACCTATAAAATTTTACTTGGCCCTCTTTGTTTGTTTCATCACAAAATCAGTACATATCGAAGTTGTATCGGATCTCTCAACGAATTTATTTATAAACGCTCTGAAGCGCATTGGTGGTCTCAGAAAATTACCATGCGACATATTTTGCGATAACGCTACACATTTTTTCGGGGCGTCCAAACAATTAAATGAACTAAAACAATTTCTGTTTGAAACTAATACACAAAAAGAAATTTATAAATTTTGCTCGTCCGAATTTATTAATTTTCATTTATTCCTCCCATGGCACCTCACTTTGGCGGTCTTTGGGAAGTTGCGGTGAAAAGCGCGAAGGGACATTTGAATCGAACTTTAGCCAACACAAGATTGACCTTTGAAGAAATGTGCACGGTTGCCGTGGAAGTGGAAGCTATTCTAAACTCTCGCCCACTTTGCCCGATGTCATCAGATCCAAACGACTTTGGCGCACTCACTCCAGCATACTTTCTGGTAGGTTCTTCTCTACGCGCCTTACCCGAGCGATCTCTCGAGGGTAGACATTTTTCAAATTTAGATCGGTACGATATGATCAGTTCTATTAAGCAACGCCTCTGGCGCCGCTGGTCACCAGATTATATATCGCGTGTAAAGTGGACAACTTCCGTACCCAATGCCAAAGAAGGATCTCTAGTTTTCATACATTACGACAACCTACCACCACAGCGTTGGAGGCTTGGCCGTGTAGAGTCCACTGTCCAAGGACGTGACGGTCACGTTCGAGTAGTTCACCTTCGCACTGCCAATGGTACCTTCAGCCACCCTATACATAAAATTGCTATACTGCCTGTTTCTTGAAAGTGGATACTTCCAACGGGGCCGGAATGTTGGACCAAACTTGCTACACACTGCGGTCGAATAATATTCTAAGACACTGTACTAATATTATTACTCAAATAATATTTAAAACATAATTTACATACGTACAACAAAACACTACTAATTGTAAACAATAATATACACACACACATACATATTCGCAACATACTTAATTTTGCACTCACTCTCTTCTTTACATTTCATGCTTTGTACATATTTGAAGTTGCCTAAATAAATTATTATAACATTGTCGCTCATATTAAGCGGTTCGGTCGTCTCGTTATTTTTTGGAATATAATATTTTCGCTTGTACACCATCACAATTTTTCGTACCATTTTTTGCAATTCAATAGAAAGGAAAAATCTCCTTGCTCGTACACAATGCACAGATTCGATTTGCGAGCCCTTAGACTTATTAATCCATCTCTCACTGAAGTTAGCCATATTTTTAGATGATTGGAAGGTAGCATTTGTAACCCCCATATTTAAAGCAGGTGATAAATGTGATATTTCAAACTATTGCCCAATTTCCAAGCTTTCTAATGTTACTAAAGTATTTGAGAGTATTGTAAGTGGTAAACTCGCCTTTGCGTTTAAACCGTATATCTCTCTCTCACAACATTGTTTTTGTACTTGGTAGGTCAACAGTTACTAACTTCTTGGTATTATTGCATTTCGTCGTTTATTAAGGTGGTCAGGTGGATGCTATCTACATTGATATATCATTCGAGTTAGTCATAATTTGCTACTGAGTAAGTTATCCTCGCTGGGTGTGCATAATCAGTTTCTCGATTGGATCAAATCTTATCTTGCCAATAGGGTTAATTTTGTTGTTGTTGACGATGTGAGATCACCTCCTTACATTGCTACTTCGGGGGTACCTCGAGGTAGTATACTGAGACCTTTATTATTTTTAATATTTATTAATGATGCCACTTCTTGTTTCTAGATCTGTCACCATCTTTTCTATGCTGACGATTTGAAGATCTTCATGATGGTAAAAAGTTACACTGATATTGAAGTTATTCAACGTTAGCTTAACAGTTCCGACGACTGGTATAGACGAAATAAGCTAGTTCCAAACGTTGACAAATGTTGCTTCGTAACTTACCACAAAACGTGCACGCACCTTCACTCCTCATATTTCATTTCGAATTTTGCTCTAAATTCTCTTACCAGAATTAAAGATCTTGGTGTTATGTTCGATTTCAACTTCTCTTTTACAGAGTATCTTAACTTTATTATACCTAAGGCTTAGGCCGCTCTCGCCTTTATAAAACGGAATAGTCGTGACTTTAGAGATCCCTACGCAAAAAAAAAAAAAACTTTATTATGCTTTTGTTAGATCGAAACTGAAATATGCGGCCATAGTTTGGAATCCCTTCTACGCTATCCATTCGAATAGACTTGAACGTGTTCAAAAAAGGTTCCTGCACTTTGGTTTGGTCCAATTAAAGTTTGACTTGCCTATTCGTATATATTTCGCGATGTAGATTGATTGATATGCAAACTCTTGAGGTTAGAAGGACAATTTATGGACTCTTGTTCCTGCTTGGCCTACTCAATGCGAATATTGATTGCCCTCCTTTGCTAGAACTCATAAAGCTTAATGTTCCATGTAGATCTTTACGTCACTCTGATCTCTTTCATATTGAATATAGTAGGCGTAATTATGCTCAGTAAGAGCAAATAACTCGACTGCTAACTGGCTTTAACTCACTTTACTATAATAATATTCATGTGGATATTTTTTCCAATTTTTCTATTTTTAAGTCCCTACTTGTTTAAAGTTTTCTTTATAATTGTATGTCAAGTTTTATTGTACTGTTATTATTTTTATCTGGTTGGTTGGAGTGGCGAGTCCCAATTGACTACAATTAGCGCTCATGCGCCGTTTTGATACCACAACTCGTAAGTTAACCAATGAAAGGGTGTTGTAAGCGCCTCAGGGAAATCCGTCCCCTATATCCATCCCGTGGAGTTTATAAATTTGGAGAAGCTCTCCCGGCCTAACATCCTTAAGTTCTGGGAGGCTTTCGAAAAAGGGCTTTCCAAGAAACTTTATTCTGCTTCGGCAATGTGCTGGGCATTCGCACAGCGGATGCTCAACCGTTTCCTCCGCCTCCGGACGCTTGCAGCTGCGACAGGAAGTATTTTGTTCCAGTCCCATCCATTCCGCATGTACCCTAATTGTCCAATGCCCCGTGAGCACCGCCACTACTCTGGATATATCCCTTCTGTTCGTCTATACAGCTATATAATGGACACATGCTCTTGGAAACTCTACAGCACCGCAAGCGATTCCACTTATTGTCAGCCTCGCTCAACCAGTGATGGGAGATGCGACCCTTGGTGTGTCCCAGGGGTGCAAGGACCTCCATTGCTCCTGAGACATCAAGAGCCGCTCCACGTCGTGCCAGCTCATACGCCATCTCGTTACCTGTATATTTCGATGCCGCGGCACCCATACCAGGGTATCGATCTGCCGGCTCGCCAGAATTATGGCGCTCTCCCTACACTGCCCAATCTGGTTTCATGATATCGTCTCTAAACCCGCAGGCCCCAAGAGCCGCCTGGCTATCGGAGAAAATGGCTACCCTGTTATCGTTATCATCGATATCCATTGACGCTTTACACGCCTCTTGGATAGCGAAAGTCCCAGCTTGAAACACGCTTGCCGAGTCGGGAAGCTGGATACATAAAGACGTGGGCGGAACAGTCGCAAATACTCCCGCTCCCACTCCGCAAGCCATTTTGGATCCGTCCGTGAAAACCGAGATGTCGAATCTCTGAGTGATCCCCCCGTGTTTCTAATCTTTCCTTGTGGGGAAGAGAGTTGTGTAGTTTGTGTCGAAGACTGTCCCTGGACATATGTAGTCCGTGTTTGACAAGATGCGGGAATCGTTAGTATTGAGCAGGATACGGCCGTGCCCGTATGTACGCTCCCTCCAAAAGCCCAACTCCCGAAGCCTTAGTGCCCCTTGAGATGCCGTTTCCTTGATAAAGAGATCTACCGTTGGAACATTGCATATCACGTTTAAAACTTCCGAGGGGCACGATCTTATTTCCCCGTGATCGCTCCGCAGGCAGATCGCTGAACTTCCCTAGCAAGTTAATTATGTATTTCACTTCTACCGCCTTCCACCATACGAGTGCCCCGTATGTCAGAATTGGTCCAATAACTGCCTTATACATCCATGCCATGAGGTCTGCC